>NW_027202604.1:27853285-28003285 GCF_024711535.1 Dipodomys merriami | reverse complement strand
ACCAGACATTTGATTATTAGGGACTTTTGATACTTGAAGAATATTCAGATAGTTCCTTACATCGAGCTTGAATTTCTTATTTCTAAACTTCTTCGGGAAGGTGAGATGCTAAAAGGTTGTTCTAATGGTAGCTCTCTTCTTTTAATCTCTACTTTGCAGTTTTTGTTTTTTTTACTAATCGGGATGCTATTAGAGAACATACACTGTTGTGAAGTTGTTCCATTAAAAAAATGTTTTTTAATCAGTCATGGAGCTAGAACTCATGGCCTGAGAGGGGGGCTGTCCTGGAGCTCCCCCCCCCCCAAGGCTGGCACAACTCCACTTCTGGTTTTCTGGCGGTCAATTGGAAATAAGAATCTCACAGCTTTTCCTTTCTGGGCTGCCTTTGAACTGTAATCCTCAGATTTCAGCCTTCTGAGTAACTAGTATGACAGGTATGGGATATGTAGATGTGTGTGTGAACATATGCACTTATAGTGAGTCCCACATAGACACACATGTACGCGTTCATACACGCACATGTGCATGTGTTCATGCATACTGCTTAGTTGTCAAAATTTCCTAACCCAAATAAGTCAAGTTTCTTTCCTAGTGCAAAAAAAATCACTTCTACCAACAGTTGAAAAGTAAATATTATAATCAGTGAGGCATCACAAATAACTTTTATGTCTAAATCAAGCTATTAAATGCTTTTTTATTTTTAAGTAGATAGGGGAATAAAATAGCTGTATAGTTCATAAAGTGGTATGCCATTACTGCCTGCTGTGCCCAAGAATTATGCCAGCTTTTTACTCTCATGAAGTAAAAGCGGATTAGAACTGTGATCAATGTATTATCCTATATTTCTCATTGTGCATTATATTTCCTTTTTGAGCACCTTTGTAGACTAAATGGCTACTAATGACATAATTACAATTGTTTGTCACCACCATAATGCGTGACTTCCTATCTCATCATGAAGATGTAAGTTAGATAAAGGAGGAGTTTTGGCAGGAAGACAGAGTGCCGTGATTTATTAAAGGCCAGATGTGGTTGTTAAAAGCTTTTCTACAGGAGGCTCAATTGAGTGATGGGGAATGGGAACGAAGTCACTCTGTATACCCAGCCCTGGCTCTTGGTGTGAGTGACATAGTTGCTCATGGACGCATGACAAATGAGCCACATGTTTTATTGTTGTGTACAAATTTTATGTGGGAATTTAAGCAGGGTGAGAAAGGTTCACATTAGCCTACACCAGCAAAGTAGGTATTTAAAGGAGACTAATGAGACTAAAGTGCTGGTGATATTTTCAATTTGCTTAGTGCTCATAGCAAGAACTGAAATATCTTCTGTTTCTGTGAAGATTCAAAGAGGGGAAAATCCCGGCACTCTTAAAAAGAAAATGAGAGAGATTAATATGACAATTCAAAGCAATCAGAAGCAGGTAGGGATACAATCTTACTTTACTCTGGTGACCTACACATTGCACACATTGATTTGACACGTTACAGATTACATAGTTGCTTCTAAGGAAAGATACATGATTTCTAGTTTAAGTAATATTTGCATCAACAAAGCTCTGTTAATATTATTTTAAGCCAGGTACCAGTAGCTCATGCCTATAATCCATGCTACTTGTGAGATTGAAATCTGAAAATCATTGTTTGAGGTCAGGCTGGGCAGGCAAATCCATGGAACTCTTACCTCCAATTAACCAGTCAAAGGCCAGAAGTGGATTTCTGCCTCCAGTGGTAGAACAAAACCTGCTGAGAGTGAAAAAGCTGAGCAAAAGTGCCAGGCTCCGAGTTCAAGCCCTAATACCAGCACACACAAAAAAATAATTTTATACACACACACACACACACACACACACACACACACACACACACTTTAAAACCCTGGAATGCTAGGAAAGATTTCAACAGTATTTTAGAATTGGAGACAAGAAAAAGAAGAAAACACAAGGTCTTAGTATGTGTACCCAGAATGCAGGAGATATGATAGCTTCTGTAGAATTATCACTCTCATGCTTGTGGACGTATTTGTAAGGCCCCTTACTTAAGGTTTATTTCCTTGTGTCTAGTCTGTGTGCTCCTGAGAGGCAGCAAGTGTCTTCCCAAAGCCTACCACATGCCGTGGCACATAATATACATCTGAAAATCATTTGTGGGGCTCTTGTTGTAGAAAACACCAGGAGATGTTTCAGCTATTCTGGAAACAGAGATCAGGGAGAGTCGAGTTTGAGGCTAGTTGGGACAAAAAAATTAAGAGAGTCCCCATCTCAACCAATAAGCCTGCAGCAAAGGTACAACATCTGTGATCACGACTGTGCAGGAGAGATACATAGGAGCATTAAAGTTCAAGGCTAGCCCAGGCTAAATGGGAGAACATATCCAAAAAATCACTAAGGCAAAAAGGACTAGAGGCATGGCATCAGTCAGGGGGGTAACACTTATCTAGCAAGTAAAGCCCTGAATTCAAACTCCAGTACTGCCTGAAAAATATATATATATTTGTTGATTAAGTCAGAATAACCACATGGACCACTAACTTACATTGAATGTATCCCTGGGGAGCACTATCAGATCCATCCAGGTAAAACTTTCCCAAATTATGAGTAATAGAGCTCTTTTGTGCTGTTTTGTTTTTGATTTTGTGGTTGAGACAGGTTCTCAATAGGTAGTACAACTGGCCTTGAACTGGAAATCCTCCTGCCTTCTGATCTTGAATACTTGGATTATAGCCATGTGATACAATGCCTGGCTTTAGATGGCTTTTTTTTTACGTTTTTTTTTTTCTTTTTTAAATTTTTATTGTGAAAATACTGTACAGAGGAGTTACAATTACATGGGCAAGATAATGAGTACATTTCTTTTTTCTTTTTTTTAATTTAATTTTATTTGTGAACATACTGTACAGAGGGGTTACAATTACATGGGCAGGATAATGCGTACATTTCTTACCAAGCATTGCAGCCTCCTCCTTTGGTTTACCCTTCACATCCCTTCCCAGTAGATGGCTTTTTTCCCCTCTTCTTCTTCTCCTCCTCCCCCTCTTCCTCCTCAGCTTCCTCTTCCTCTTTTTCCTCCTCTTCTTCCTCCTCCTCCTCTTATTCCTCCTCCTCCTCCTTCTTCTTCCTCCTCCTTCTTTTTCTTCCTTCTTCTTTCTTTTTCTTTCTTCTTCTTCTTTCTCCTTAATTCCCAGTTTGGAGTAGAGGTAGATCTGGTCCCTTCCAAGTGTAATTTTGCCTCCCCAGCTGTCAACATGCAGTTCCATCACCAGCCACTTGGTGGCTTGTCCCCAACACTCAGGCCATTTAGAGAGAGATGCCAAAAAGATTGAAAAGCTTTCACCCCTTCTTAACTCTTCCATTTTGAATACATGATTTATGGCACACACATTGAACCTTATAAAGAAATAACACTGAAGCCCCGGAAGTGAAGTTTCATAGAAATAAAGCACTCCACACAGGCCTGTCTTTGTGAGCGTTAGCCCTGCCCTGTGTGCCCAGAAGGGAACCACACTTGGTTAATGTTGTGTTGTAGCTGTCTTGAAGTTTGTAAAGCTTTTAAGCAAATATTTCAGCTTTTCATTTCCTCTGGGCCTACCACATAGGAGGCTGATCCTGTTCTATCGGTGTGTTCATTGTAATCTCATGTCTCCTGCGTTACCTGTATTCCTTCTGCAGCCAGAGCTGGTGTTACTGGAAGGTGGCTTTCTTACATCTGATGTTCCCTGACTAGGGCTCCTGAAATGCTCCATTTTGTGCCTGGTGGCACACCTGTCCTCCTGGGACATTAGCTTGTGGGGTTCGGGGTTGCGGCTTTGACGTAAACCTGCTGGGTGGAATCCTGGCTCCCCAACTGGAAGTCTGCCTCCCATTTCTGAGCCCATTTTCCTCAGTTACAAAGTGGCGGTGATCATGGAGCGTCCCTCTGCCTCCCAGGCCTGAGGAGAGGGTCATGGAGTCTGTAGAGCAGGCATTCCATGAGCCTGGTTCAGGGGCAAGCTCTGGATCACCATGAGCTGTTATTGCTTTATCCATCACAGAGGACCAACCTTCCATCCCCCCGCCCCAACACCCGCACTGGAGAGCTTCCTGTCTTTTCTGTTTGTTGCTCCAGTGGAGTCCCAGGATTCTTGCCATACTTTGATCCCCTGCCCTAACAGTGCTTGAGGTTCTGGGGAGTGGTGTAGCAGAGTTCAAGGCAGACTGGGCCCTAGGACTTGGCGGGATGAGCTTGTTACCTCTTCCTAATGAAGCCCTAGCTGATGCTGAGTGGTTAATTAACACCAACAGGATTTGTGTAACTAAACTCTGCATTTTGTAACCCATTTCTGTTTCCCAGCAGTTCACAGGTGTTTCTTCTTTGATATATCATTACAGGAATCAGCCTCCTTTCTGCAGAGCATTTCAAACACATTTTATTGTGGCCCAGTCATTCCTAACTCAAGCTCCCCTTCCCCATGCACCCAGGAAATTGCAAAACATTGACCATATGAAAAGATTCCTCATTCCTGGGGAGGAAGGGCACAGCACCGGGGATGGGAGGGGGCGTGGGGAGCTCTGATGTGCAGTGTGATTCATTCATTCATTTAGCAATTATTTGTGGAAGACTTTCAGTGCCAGGCAGTGGTGTAAGTACTGGAAATAGAACCATTAACAAGACAGGCACAAGCCTTCCTGTCTGCGTAGTTCTGGAACTTCAGTAGGGTACAGGCTTGGTAGTTGTGGCAAAGAACAATGTCAGAGTGCAGTTCAGGAACTACAAGGTAGGGATGGGTGGTGGGTGAGTGTCGTTGGGATAGCCTGGTAGGACTTCTGGAAGGAGGTGGTATGTGAGAACTAAGGGCTGAATGGGAGGCAGGCAGGACAAGCCTGAGATGTTAGAACTCCTCAGATGTGAGCATGCTAACATCCTTCTACTATCCCATTAGTATTTCTATTAGGAAAAAGTGTGGCCGGATCTTAGGGTCTTTTGAGTGTAGGGTAGCTGACGAATGGAAAGCAAGGCATGGTGGTTGGCCTAGGTTGTACAAGGTGGACTGTGGAAAGTACTCACGGGGCCTCATCCTGTAGACTGCAAATCTGAGCTTTCTTGTTCCAGTGATTGCCCTCTTTCCCCTCCTTTGTTCTTTCTCTTCTTTCCTCCCTCCCTTGCCCTCCCCCCTTTTCCTTTTGCAATATTATGGATTGAACCCAGAACCTTGCACACGCTAGACAAGCATTCTACCTCTTGAGCCACACCCCCAGGTCTTTGGCTTGTGTTTTATTTGTGAAATAGGTTCTTACTATGCCCAGGCTAGTCTTGATCTCATGATCCTCCTGCCCCTGCTCCTTGACTAGCTGGGGTTACAGGTGTGATCCACTGTGCAGGGCGTTTATAGCTCTTTTCAAGCTAGAAGAGAACCAAGAATCTGTCCAGTCATCCAGCAGTTCAGCTAGTGAAACATTCTCCAGCTGTTAACTGGAGGGGAGTGGATGATTATATTTGGATTATACAGGTCAGTTTTCTAATTAAGAAGTAGACTACTAACAGGACCACTGGAAGGAGAGTTCCAAGTCAAATCCTGAAATGTCTGGTCTGGGGCAGGCCGTTTTGTCTTCTAGTGAGTTATTCCATCTAAGACTTCGGATGCCTTTAGGTTAGTAATGAAGGCATGGTGCAACTGTTTATGAATGTACAATCCTATGCTAATAAGATATTCTTGTTGATAGTGTCTGAATTCATCGTTTACCCACTAAAAATAACTGCTTTTTAACCTAATGCATTCTTTTTACACGAAAGGAGCTTGTATCAGTTATGTGGAGGCCTCGTCAACAAATTCATGATGAATATAGTTCCCATATTCCCCAGATGGTTTCTAGCTACTTGTTCGCATTCGTGAGTAATGCGCTTGACCCTCTTGTCTAAGGCCTGGGATGACCGGGCAGTTGGCCCTTGCCTATGGCATTCCTTTTCCTAGGTTCTCTTGTCTCCCAGCTGGGCTGGATTTGAAATAAGGGCAGGCTTATAAAGGAGGGTTAACTATTACTTTCTAAAAATCCACCTCAAAAGAGGACTCACAATTGTTCTTAGGAAACAAAAATCCCGTACCTCTTAAAATAACTACCGATTGCCTTGGAGTTAAGCTGGCGGATAGGAGTAGTTTACATGCTATTCTGTGGTAACTGGAAGCTCTTTAGAAATTTGTGCCACACAGCTGACATTTGTGATGCAGGGCTAGGCTTTGTCTCCATCCTTGCTCTGCCCTGCAGGATATTTTTGTATTGTGTCCAAGAATCAGAGGCCCTGGGTCCACTTTGTCCAAGACCAGTTTTTGCAACACCTAGGGTCCCAAGGAGTCCAAATCATAAAATGTTAACTTTTTAAAAATTATTTCGTAGTAATTCCTAGGAAAGATTGCCATAGATTACTGGAAGACTTTATTGTTAAGTTTTAGAGAATTCTGCATTCTGCTTAGAAATCTTTTTTTTTTAAGTTTTATTATAACATTTACTAGCAGTGGTGCTAATTATTTTAAATATGACCCTGGAAATGGGCTATGTCAGCTTGAATAGACAATTTTTTAACAGAATTTGGTTTCAAAGGCAGGTTTTATAGACATTATAGTCATACCACTGTTATCTAATTAGCATCTACTGTGTAAATGTATGTGGTAGTAGAGAAGCAAGTATACATAAAATTATAAATGGTGACATTTTATGAGTTTTTTTATCATGAGTTTTATACAGTCATCATTACTTAACAGTGTGAAATGTGGCCGTAGACATTACATCATGTAAAAGCCAGGAGACAGAAAGAAAAAAAAACTGAGGATCAATTTTTGATTATAATGAAGTTTTAGTATGAAGCATTTCTGAATATGTCATGAATATGAGTCATGATTTTCACACCAGACCTCTGACCTATAATGATTAGTTTTCAACTTCAAGGGGTTTTCAGTATTTAAACTCGAAACCCAATTCTAAGGTTTCACAATGATTCACATTCAAATCCACTTTTATGTTTTATAATTAAATAAGAAAATATTGCTTATACCTACATTTTTACTATTCTTAGCCATATTATAATTATTTCTCTAATTCTGCCAATAAAATAGCCCATTTCTTCATTAGTAAATTATAAGGCTATCTCAATAAAAAAAATTAGTTTGAATGTGGCTTGCCATCTCAAATAGTCATTTCACTTTGGAGTATTTTTCAGTGCTTTGATTAGTTCTCTTTGTGAAATGTGAAGATACTTTCTAGGTAAATTAATCCCTTCCAAGTGGTAAAATAACTTCCTTTTTGGAAAGAGTTATTAGAGACTTATTCTTTATAATCTTAAATACCACTTACATTAGAGTGAACAATACATGAAAAAATTACACTGGTTAAAAAAAGAATGATTCCGACCTAGGCCAAGTACATTGCAATTATACGTTCATGGGAAAGTGAGCGTTCTACCCGGGAAGGCATCCTATGGATGTCCATGAAATCTCCAAAGTTTAAGTATTTTTGTAAATTAGGTTGTTCCTAGTTAAACAGGTGGCTTTTAAGGCTGGTTTCAGTGTTGTTTTAATCATAGTTTAGTTACCATGGAGAAATATGCAAGTTAGCATTTATACACAGAAGTGAAATTTATGCTGCATAGATAATAGCCTAAATTTAGCTCAACTTAAGTTTACCACTTCCTTTTTTTAATATAACAAAAAGAATAATAATGTATCCTATATTTCCATTAACAAGTTAATTTCTTTAAATGCTGTCGCATTTGTAGACAGTTTCTTTCCTAAAGCTATGTCAGTGGGACTTCTTCCAAAACTGAATGTTGTGTTGCATGCTACCTCTGATTTGATCGCATCTCTCACCCAGAGGTTTAGTCAAAGATTTCATGGAGTTTAACCAGTGAGACAGTAAAAGAGTAATGTTTGGACACATTGCCTCTTGTTTGGTTTTATACAGGACTCTTATTTTCTAGTGGGAAAAAAAATCTTCAGAAAATGTACAGTGCTGGTTACGACCCATGTGATTTCAAAGCTTTGTTTATCATTTGTGTATAATTATTAATATTTTTTCTGAGCCAATTCTGAGACAGGTCTTCCCTATGAACTGCTCTGATCTTAATAAACCCCTTAGTTGTGTGACACACTTTTATATGTATATATACATATATCCATATTTCCCCCCCTCCCCCGAATTAAGATGTTCATCTGTGTGGAATCCAGCAACCGTGAGTTGCCTTTTCTGCCAATTTCTTTACCCAGTGCCTCCGAGTGAAGGCTAAGTTTCAAGGACAAATGTAGTAAAAAGTGTCCGGATCCAACAGGAGGGCCCCAGCACGGGGAGAGAGCAGCAGATCCCTTTCAACACCAGCTGTTCTCACAGATATAGATTGCTGCAGTGAAATTTTCTTAATATAATTCAGGAAGCTCTAGAGAATTCTCCAAAACAACTGTGCCAACAAGGAAAATGTTGAATTTTTCATCAGCTGCCCAATGCTGAGAGTTAGTGGGCAATCCGTTCATTCATGACCAGATGTTCAGTGTGGTAACGCTCGGCAGTTAACTTGAACCTTGTGGCCTGTTTACCTTTGGCTGCAAGGACACTGGCAACAACCTGGCATTGGAGAATTGGGGGCACCCCCTGCACAAGCAAAAGACTGAAGTGTGTGTCTGTGGCTTCCTAGTTTTCACCAGCGACCAGACAAGGTAGGAAAGTGATGAAAGAAATGAATGACATCACATCAATCATTTTGGAGGCTGGGAGAATTTGTTATGGGATTTTTTTTTTTTTTTGTCTTGGGGGAACAGTTGGCAAATTCTTATACTCCTTTTTTTTAATTTGAGAAGAAAGGAGTTCTTTGTGTAGTTTGGAGAGATTTTTCAACCTATGTCTACACGATAAAACTTTTTGTGGTGGGTGGTTAAGACAGAAAGAAAAAAGGTTTTTTCTAATTTTAAACGAGAGGAAGCCAATAAAGTTGACTCTTAATATTTGAGATCTTATTCGGTCCAATCTAGAATGGGAACTGCGAGGTATTTTTGCTTTTAGCAAAGTTGATTGTTGTAAGTGAAGATATTTAGATCTTCATCTTCTATATCCTTTTTTTTTTTGAGCCTATGACATTTTTGTGAGCTAGCTGTTTTATGTAATAGTGTTTAAGGGGAAAGGAGAGACTTAACTAGAACAGGGGGATCTGAGCAAATGGTTTAATTTTCTACTTTGAAATGTTATTTTTTTTAATAATGACCCCTGTTTGAAGCAGGCCAGGCATGCGGAGTGGGGGTTGATCACGTGAAGCCAATCTTAAGTGGAAGATCTTTTCTTCCCAGCCAATATGGCGCTACACAGTGATTTTTTTTAAACTATTCATTTCAGCACAATATTGACCAAGGAGGTTTGCAGATCTTTCTTACTTAATAATTTTGAACTTGAAACTTCTAAATGATGCTCTCCAGACAAGAAGTGAACATATGTTTACTTAGAAACCTCTGCAAAGTATCATCATGGTATAAACCCTTTGCTTTGAGGAGACTTGGGTTGCTTTGAGGAGACTCATTCTCCAGAATTTCTGACTCCCTCTGGCATACTCTGATCGAGACCAACCCCAGGGGCTCAAGACTAACTCAGAGCCCTCTGCAGGCTTGCTGTTTACTTTGGCAGAACTTTCTGCCTTTGGTTTACAAGGTTGCAGTGAACACTTCCTGTGCATTCTGGTCACATGGAGACAGGGAAATTTCTGATCACCCCTACTGGCCCTGAGAATCACAGCAAAGATGTCTCTGTTGCATTTGTCCAAGTGATTTTGTTTTCTTTCTTTCTGGAAAAAAAACACAAATCCTTGAGTTGCTGATTTGAAAGAAAAAAAAAGGCTGTGAAATCTAGCAGGTCTGCCTTGGGACTGTGCGAAATGCAAGGTGCAAGCTTCCAGTGTTTTCCTGGATGCTGGCTTACTGGTGGGAAGAGAACCGGTTTACAGTAGCTCTGACACTGCTGGTACCTGACTGCTGTCCTTTCCAGCGGCTCCAAGCCCTTCTGTGCCTTCGTCATGCATACAGTTTGTTCTTGGGTGTGAATGCAAACAGTATTTGCGTTGGCAGTAACTTCTCTTTCAGTGGCGTTTGCTGCCTCGGCTTGAAACCGCAGCCCGAGCTTTCTGCCGTGAAGGGTTTCACAGGCAGGATGGCCTTTCCCACATTTCCTTGCTTGAAGGAAACAGATTTTTTTTTAAAGACCAAGTGCCAACATTGAACAGCTGGAGTTAGTATATAATTTATGGTTTTTACTTTGTGTTCTTGTGGATATATAAGAATTACAAAATGCACAATTATTTTTTAACATCATGCAAGTTTTTAACCAAAAAGAGAGAGAGAGTGGTTAAAAATAGACCCTGTGTTATGAAGAATTCAAGAAAGTCATTGTTATCCAAACAGGTATTGTCAATTATTCTATCTTTAATGGTGTTTAATTGTTATAATTTACTCATATTCTATTATATCTCATAAGAAAAGATGTTTTTGAAAGCTCACTGTTTTTCTTCTGAGGAACAAGAAAGAGTGTTCATTTGACCCTCTGCAGTTGAAAAATACTGAATTTATTTACTTTTTCCCCCCTAAATAATCACTCCTCCGGGTAACCTATTTCCCCGCAGCTTAGCAGCAAAGCCTTGTCAGAGCAGATCTTTGCCAAGGTGGCAGTCTTTGTCCAGAGAAATCCTCTTGGAGAATTAGTCCAGGTCTTTGTTAGCCAAAGAACCTAGACTAACCTCAGTTTCCCTACCTTTCCCTTAGGTGAAAGGTGTGATCCCTGATTGGCTGGATACCTTACTAAACTTGAACAGAATCAGGATAGGAAGAAATGAGCCGATCCAAAGTGACTGAATATTTGATGCAGACAGGGAGTATTTTTAGCCTATCAACACCCAAAGACTAGATTTGTTGTTGTTTTGGTTGTTCTTTAAATTTCCACCCAGAGACCCAGACATTCTTAAAAATCTTCATTAACATGTTCCCAAAGCTACACCTTTAATTAAAAAGTAGCAGTAATGCATTTGTTTCCCTGATTTCTCAGAACAGAAAATAGGAAGTGAAAAGGCCGTTGACTTGGTACAGTGGGTTACTCTAAAGATCAATCTGCATGGTAGATTTAGGGTCAGAACATTAGCTGTGATGAATAACGAGACAGAATTTTTCTTTTCTCTTCAAGGCTAGTGACTGTTAATCATTTTTATCTGCCCGCCTTGTAGACTTGATTAGATTTATTATGTATGCCGCATGTTTATGGCATTTTTATTATATGTTGTTAATTTGTTGTAACTGCCACCACATTTTTTCCCTTCTTCCTCCCACCTTTTTTTTTTCTTTTGAGGACCTTTGAAAGCAAACTAGGTATCAACTGTTATATTGTGCTTTTGGAAGCATCATTTAATTTTTATTTGAAGAAGTGTGTGTGTGTGTGTGTGTGTGTGTGTGTGTGTGTGTGTGTGTGTGTGTGTGTGTGTGTATTTAACATAAAGGCCAGTATGCTTAGTATGTAGTTTACTTCAGATACAAAGAAAATTTGTGCTCGTGTTCTTTTGATTCAGCTGTTTGCTGTAGTTGAGGTGTGGTATGTTAGAGTAGACTTGGAGCATCTGTGTTTGTAAAATACTTCCCTGGAAATCTAGAAGGGCCGGCCAGCTATGGAACCCCACCCTGAACTGTTATTCTCACCAAATCCCTGCTAGGTAAGATAATTGAGCTGTTTAACATCTAGGCTGCCTAAAAAGTCCCACAGTAAAATGATGCATTTCATAACGACATCTTTTTTTTTTTTTTTTAGCTCACTAACTCTCAGAATGGATGTGGAATCTGTTAAATATAGAGACTATTCTTTAAATAAGGCTGACAGTTAAAATTGGGAAGCCAGAGAATTAGATTGGAAATGATTTACAATGAGTCTACAGGACATTAAAAAAAAAAATAAAGTTAGGAAAAGAAATCCACTGGCTGGATTGGCTATGGTACAGCAGAGAATTTTTTTTAACTTTTCATCCCTTTGGAATTGGCTGGATAGATGGGTAATGTGTAGAAACAGACTTTCCGGAAAAATTGACAGAATTTTTAAAAAATTGTATATTCTGGCTTTGGCTTGGTATGGGAGTTACATGCCTGTGACTATAACCCAGTCAGTTTCTTATTTTCACAGTTACAAATTCTCTCAATAGCAGAGAATCCACCCATTCTCTTAAGAGCATGAGGCGTTAAAATAAATAGAAGCTAGATTGAACAACTTTGCTTTAGTCTTGCAACACCAACATATGGGCCCTTGATAATTCATTTGAAGATGACATCTGGGTGTGGTATAAAAATCACAGAGGCATATATCACCTTTAAGAATTCTTTTATTTATTTATTTTTTGCCGGTCATGGGGCCTGAACTCTGGGTCTGGGCGCTGTCCCTCAGCTCTTCAGCTCAAGGCTAGTGCTCTACCACTGGAGCCACAGCGCCACTTCCGGCTTTTTCTGTTTATGTGGTGCTGAGGAATCGAACCCAGGGCCTCATGCTTGCAAGGCATGCACTCTACCGCTGAGCTACCTTCCCAGCCCCGACCTTTAAGAATTCTTATACATTTGTTCACACCGTACTGAATGAAGTATATTCATCTTCATGGAATAAATGATATGAATTCACAGAATCAGATTACAGACAGTATGAAGTTCCCTAGGTATGTTGTGGTTTTTCTGATAGTGAAACCTTTTTTTTTTATTCCCTCCAGTGGCTCATTAAAGCATCAAAAATCTTTGCTTTATAATGGGAACAGGAATATATATATATATATATTATATATATAAATTTAGGTGTTTTGATACAAAATCATAACTAATTGCTCCAGTTACCAATGTTGAATCAACCAAGGAAGAGTGATATTTGGAGTTCACATGATAAAATTGTATTCTTAACATTCTTTCTGCCCCCTCTACCCATTCACCCTGGTATTTGAAGAGATGTCGCATAGTACCTACTATGCGATTAAAGCTGTGTTTGATTCCATCACCTGCCTGAGGTAGTTGCTAGAAGCAACTGTGAGAAAACCAAAGTTCCTTCTCAGATTCTGTCCTGAGGTATAAAGTATTGAAAGAGTGAGCTCTTTCTTGATTTCCAGAGAAAATTGAGGCAGGAGAAATGCCAGTGTTAGATACTCTGGGTGGAAGGTGGTTTAGGGAAACAGAGTAACAACAAACATAGAAAGCTTGGTCCTTCAGCAGAACTGCGTGTGATTTCATTGGTAGCACAAAGAACACAGAGGGAAAGAGAGAAGGTAAGTTGGACCATAAATCTCAAATTCAGGGTAGGAAGGGATTTATCCAATTATGTTAAGGAACATTAAGGCAGAGAAATTTCACCATAAGTAAAGCATTAAGCTCAGCGGTTGATAGCTCATTATATTACTTTATTTATTTTTATTCAGGTCTTGGGGCTTGAACTCAGGGTCTGCTATTCTGAGCTTTTGTGCTCAAGGTTAGTGCTCTACTACTTGAGCCACAGCTCTACTTCTGGCTTTTGAGTGGTTAATTGGAGATAAGAGTCTCACGGGTAGCTAGGATTATAGGCATGAACTCCCAATGCCCTGCTTTTTAAAAACAAAACAAAACAAAAACCTTCTTAAGAGCATTTCCATGGTTAAAGACACTTTTTCCCTTACCTAATATGCTTGAGACCAGACATATGGCAGAGTTCAAAGGTTTTGTTTTTTATTTTGAAATATTTGCATTGACCATCTGAATCGGAATTTCACATTGTTCATCCCTAATCGGAACTTCAAGAGGTTCTGAAATCCTTAATTTCTTGTATCCTGACAAGAAAAGTTTCCGATTTTGCAGTGTATTTGGATCTTAGGTTTTCAGACGAGGGATGTACAACCTGTGTTGTCCTCCATCGATAACCATGCAGGTGAGGAAACAGCCTTTGAAAGAGTTTTTGATCTTCCCACGGGTATACAGGAATGAGAGGGAACCAAAACTTCCAATAAGACTCTGTGACTCAAGGACTAGCCTTTTGAAGACTGCCTACACGGCCAGTGGGCACAGCCAGAGGTTTCTAACACAAGAGTCTCTTGGCAGAGCTGTACCCTGGGATAATTTCCTTCATCGTCATTTTATAGGGGTAAGTGCGGAGCCTAGCTCGGAGGGAGCTGTGATGGTTCTGAAGAGCAGCCATGAGAGGTATTTGAGGTGATGGAGGGAACCAGTGGGTATGAGGAACCTGTTCCACTGAGACAGTCGGGATCCTGGGCAAAGACCGGGCAGGGAAGGACTGATGTTTCGATGCAACTCCAGTTACAGGTGTTCATGTCTGGCAGTCTTTATGGAAGATGATGAAATGGAGGCTAGGATGCCACTCTGGGCTGGAGATGTGGATTTAAAGCCACAGATGTCAGTGTAGACAGACTGGTTAGATTCAGTGAGGAGGAAGAGATACAGTGAATGGAAACAGAGACCAGGCTATAATCAGCCTTATGAGATACGGCAAGATCTCTGTGCACACTGAAGATGACAGATTTGTAGGCCATGCTTCAGACACATAGCTATACATATTCATCTCGGTATACATATTCATGTACGTATTTATATATGTGTTCCTATATACATTCATATGTATTACTTTGTGTATTTGTATATGTATCTTATTCATGAGCATGCGCTGTTCTCTTCGGATCACAAATGTATTCTTGGGAGCTTTTCCCACTCTCTTAGCAAGTGAGGAGAGGAAAGGGAGGGGAGGCGTCAGTCCCTTCCTTGAGCAGCCAACTGGGGAGAATTCTGCTGTGTATCCCCACAGCTTAGAAACTAAAAAGATGGTGTAGCCTTGGAGATTCAGGCCAACTCATGCAATTCATGCCCCCTAAAAATGCACACATAAGCCTGGTATCTTTAAATGGTCTGCTAAATGTGAACTGAATTATAGCCAGATTTCACAGAATTGAAGAAGATGACCATTGTGTTTTGAAATAAGGGGTAATAGTGTGGTCAATCAGCTTGTCAATGTTTCATTGGGGCTGAGATGTCTCATCCTAGGGAATCAGTTAGTGTGGTACTTGGGGACTGGAAACTTCTGGAATTGCATGCCTTTGCCAGCCAAGGATGAGCTTAAGAATTCTCTCTGCCCTTCCCTGTGCCCTTTCTTAATTACTAGTGAGATTAACAAGGAGTACATTGGCTTAGGGAGTGTTTTTGTTTTTGTTTTTCTGCTGCCAATGGAAGAGGCTGTTTCCTTGCTTAGTTCTGTTTTGCTGCTGACTCAAGAGAAGAGATAGCATTTACTGAGTGGTTCTTTGGGGCACCTTAAAATTAAAAAGCTTCCATGCTACCACTGTTTAGACAGCCAGTAATTTGAAATCCACTTGAATCCTTTAGAGTGGACGGTGCTGGCTTTGTAAAAATACATTTGAGAACATTGTGCGTGCATCAGATTAAACTCGGGTATCCTTCGCCTTTCTTCTCCCAGTCTCCAACTGGCCCTATCCACCGAAGCCTTTGTCATTATGGTTTGAGAAGTCATTTGTGAACTGAGGTCACTCTGACTTTAGAGGTTCTAATACAATTGGCTTGACCCTGTCCTATTTCCTGGCAGATTTCGCTGCAGAATTCCTGGAGGCTTCCTTGATTTTTGGTAAAGAACCCCAATCCTGCCATTCCCACTTCCCGGTTACACTCCTCCCTCTCCTCTTTGAGTTGGAAATTCGTTTTCTGTAATCTCCTGCACAGCTCCATGCATGTTTGGGAAGTTGCAGGAAGTTTTTGTTAGGGATTTTTTTTTCTTTTTGGAGGTCCGGTAGGCAGAGTCTTATGTTGCCCAGACTGGCTACAAGTGATTGTCCTAAGTCATGTGGCTGCAAACCCATGCTGAGATCCGCAGCCTTGTTCTTGAATATATAATTGTCCATACACAGGTGGCCTGGGAGAGCATTTTCTGTAGTCTTAATTTCCAGCTTGGCTTGTCCTCTCCTCTCTCATCTGTTTTGCCCTTTCTTTTGCTGACTCTTTTTTTCATAAGAACAGCCATGTCACTTTCCCTTTCTGGGTCTTGTTCTCTTTCGGGTCCACCCCAGGTGTGCTTTCCACAGCCAGTCCAGGGAGGACTGGCTTTTTCACTCGAATGCGCATGCGTGGATGCCACTTCCTGTCCTTTCCTCCTCCCTGCACGTGGCAGGAAGCGGCCTGGTTCAACCCACACAGACAACTTAGCATCTTCCATTCTGTATTGGGCCAGGCCTACGTCCCTGCATTCTTTCAGTCTCTTCGTTTTAGTCAAACAGGTTGATTCAAAAGTACAGTCATCAAAATCCCAGCATTTCCTAGTGAAACTTACTTCCTTATAGGAGGACAACTGCCTTTCTCTTTGCAAAACCCCCAAATTTCAGCCACATGACATTATATATGTGCATTCCATGCTTCCTTACAGAGTTTCATACTTTATATAGTCGGTTTTTACATCCATTTGAGGACTCAACCACAGACTGAAAATAGTTGTTTTGTTTTTTTAAAAGCCTGTACTGAACACATGCAGCAGTTTTTCTTATCATTATTTCCTAAACAAAAAGGCATAATAATCATTCATAAAGCATTTACCGTCTGTGTGTTAAGGACAATCTATGGATGATTTCAAGTATATGAGAGTGTGAGTGTGGGTTGCATGTATATATCGTACTATTTTATAGAAGGGGCTTAGGTTGTATATTTCTAGAATTTGGTATCTGCAGGGGTTCTGAAACCCATCCCCCATGGATACCAAGGGAGATTGCGTGTCATTCTTTAATCAAGTCTTCTATCATGATGAATTTTGTCCTTTCCCCTGGAAATGAAGGATGTTAATGAAATGGTTAAGTGGTGCTTCTGGGTGCAGAGCTAGCTGAAAGCATTTGCTGTAGTGAGCCACCTGAAGCGGGCTCATCTCCTCATGTCATAATAATGTCAGCAAGCATGGCCATCTTCTAATTAGATGACGAACAGTAGCAATTTCCTGGTGTTGTTATCTTTCATGGTTTTCACCATGATGCGGCTGACCCGAGGTTACAAAACCTCTGAAAATCATCCACCAGGCTTTAAATGCATGTGTATTGGTTATTGCACATGTCCATGTCTCCTCCTCCCCGACCCTTCATCTCCATGTATAAAATTTGTTTCTCACTTGGATAATGTTCTGAATGTCTAGGTTCTCAAAAAAAAATCCCAGATGTACTTACAAGACTGAGAAATGTAATCCGGGATTTTTTTTTTCTTTTCATTAAGTCAGGATGTGTTTGGTTGAATACAATAGAAAGTCCAGTTCAGGAAGGCTTTCAACAGTACAACTGGCAAGTTTTCAGTATGTAGGCATCAGGAGAGTCTTGATCCAGCTCTCTGTTTTCCTTTTTATGGTGTTGGTTTCTAATGGGCTTTATTTACAAGCTTAGGTTGACTCTAGCAACTGCTAGACTAAAGATTTCCTTGAATATGTCAAGAAGGAGTAACAAAATGGAAATCTTAAGGTGCTCAGAAAACCTCTTAGAGCTCTAGGTAGATTGGTTGTTGACATGTGTGGACAATATATATGCATATACATAGGTTTGTATGGTCTATGGTAGATATATGGCACGTATAGGGTACATGGTATATATATCATCTTCCTGTGACCTTGCAAATAGCAAGTGTTAGTTGGTATATCCTAGGAGATGGAGATGTGTTTCCACTAAATGAGATTGAGGCTGAATCTCATGACTCCAGCTTTCAACTGGTCCTATATGGCAAGAATTTGGGGGGAAGGCTGTGGAGAACAGAGCATTAGCCTTCATTTCATTGAGCTGTTTTTAGATTTTTAAAGACCTGAAGTTAATTCTCTCATTTGCATGAGATAAGACTTCTGGGGTTAACCAAATGACAAGTTCCTTGGCTTTTGGCCATAAATATTGGCGATTTAGTGGCTGTTCCCCGAGAATCAATTAATTCTTAATAAACAAGTGTTATTTGGTAGAATCTCCTGAAACTTAACATCTCATCTGTGTTAGTGGAAGTACTTAGAATGTAATAAAGGGAATTCTTTGTGTTTAAAAAAAAATTGGGAATCTCTTGCCTATGGCTTAGGCATCCATAGGTGATAAAATCAGTTGTAATTCATCTAAGGAGTGATGGCCAGTTCAAATAGTCTCTGATACTAATCTTATTTCCAAAATTTAAATCACCATTTCTGGTGCATTTGTTTCAGATATGGTACGTTTTATGTTTTACTCACATGTTTTATAAACATTAATCATATGGAACGAAAAGGATGATGAATTTTAACACTACTACGATAATGTCTGTGACTCTACAACAGAAATTGTTGTGAGTAGAACCACCAAAAATACAAAACAAAAAACAAAAAAGAAATTCTGTCTTGGGGGAAAAATGTTTCCTGAAAGGCCACAGAAGAGATGCATATTCACTAAGAGTAATGAGAGGCAAGCTTTAGTACTGGAAGATTGTTTTTATATAAAAAGGATTTTCTAAAAAGAGTGCGGTTAAACTGTTGAGGAAACTTCATTGTTTAAAAGAATAAATACTGTGTGTGGCAAACACTCGGGAGAGGGAAGTGGTATAAATGATCATGTGAACTGATTCTCAGCAAAAAGCGTTTCACCTAGGCCTTCCTCAACCAATATTTCTGTTGGAGTGAGAGGAAGCTCCAGGAACCTTCTAGAACCTACTGGATACAATACCCATGCCAAGTAATACTTTGAAGCCTTTGACCTAGACTTATGTTGGGTGTGTTAGCCTTTTGCTGTTGCTCTACCTGACTTACACAATGTTGGTTGTGTTGGAACTGATGCTTTCCCAATTGCCAGGCTAGTGTGTCAGAAGCTTGTGGCTGTGAAATAAGATTGTTCTGCCCTCCAATATGGCTAGCCAAGCTGATGTTCTTTGGTAGCTTCTTTGACCTTCTGCCCACTAGGGATCCACATTTCAGACTCCATTTTGACCTTAGAAGACAGATCTCTGCAGCTTAGATGCCTTCCTTCCATGTCTCACCTATCCCTGCCTGCCCACATCTTCTTTGATTACTTTTATTTTTCCTTCAGACTTTACTATGCTTGGGTTATTTTTAATGATTTTCTATTAAATACTTAATAAACATATTAATTAACTTGTGCACAATTATATACCACTGACAGTTTGCTTCTCCTTTGAATCTCATTTTCTGGAATACAAGTTAGTCTATTTAGAAAGGGAAATTTACTTTGTTCTGTAGAATCAAAGATAAGAATAGTTACTAGCTGCACCTGATGGGAACTTGAGACAGTTGTCGGAAGGCAGGGGGACAGTGGTGTGAGCAAAGAACTCTTGATTGTACCAACTTTATTTATCTGTTTTATATAGTCCCCAGAGGCCATATAGTCTCCATAAAATAATTGTATCCCCAAATCAGCCAGAAAAAATATGTAAGTGAGAATGACTATATTCCAACAAAAACCTTATCTGTAGATACATAAGGTTGACTTTCAGGTATGTTCTTTATCTCATGAAATATTTTGCTTTGATTTGCTCCCCTGGCTTTAAGAAATATAAAATCTTTTCTTAGCTCATGAGCTATATAAAAGTTAGTAGTAGGTGAGATTATGCCCATGGGCCATAGTTTATGACCTCTGGTATAAAGTCCCCACTCCTACCAAAGGAGGGGGGGTTTCCTGTCTGTGTTAAGAAATGAAGCTTCGTAGATATAAATCACCGTGCAAAGAGCCCTATACACCTATGTTTATCACAGCTCTATCCATACTAGTGAAGCTACAGAATCATTCCAGGTGCCTACCAACAGATGAATCAATAAGGAAGACATGAGATATTTACTCATATACAGGTACACATACATACCACGTAGTGTGACTCAGCCATAAAGAAGAATGAATATCATGTCATGTCCAGCAAAATGGATGGAACTGGAGATCATTGTGTTCCACAAAGTAACTTGGACTTCAGAAGACAGATACCACATGTTTTCTCTCTCTCAGAATCTACGGAGGGGGGGGAGAATATCATAAATGTAAAGAGAGGCCAGTGAGAGTGGAAGGGGAGGGGTAGGAGAAGGATAGGCTTAGCATGCATTGTGCACATTTGTGGAAAGGTCATAATGAAGCCCACGTTTAAAAAAAAACTGAAAGAATGCTTAAAAGGGAGATAAGAAGGAATCATAGAGGGGATGGTAATGATCTAAGTATGTGATAGAAATATCACAATGAAAACCCTCACTTTGTACACTAATATAGACTAATAAAATAATCTGTAGTGAATGGACCTTACCATGCATTGGCTAAACCAGGGCCCCAGTGCGGCTTTGTCTTGGGGTAAGGGTTAAGATGGGTTTGGAAAGAGGACACTTCGCTTATTACACAGACATTATACTCTGTTGCTGTGTCTACTTAGTGACTCAAGACTAGAATTTGAGGAAATAATGCCTTTGGCATTAGTCTGGCAAAGAGAAAAATATTCTCCTGTCATGGAGATAGAGACACAAACAGCACTCCCATGAAATGAGAAGCAGAGAAAGGAAAGAATATTCTAGAAGCTACTGTGATCAGTGAGTGGGGAGATAGAAGAAGGACAGCATGGCTGTTTTTAACTATGAAGCAGATATCACAAAGAAGAAAAGAACTTTTGAGATAAGATGCTGGCAGAAACTTAAGTATGTACCACCCAACCCTGATCTCCTATCCTGTTTTTACAATGTTAAACAGTACCTTAGCGCATGGCATGGAGTCCCTCTCCTTAAAGAAATTTTCTTTGCTTTCTGTATGTCACATCATTTGGTTCCAGAAGTTTTTAAAATCAACATTCCTTCCATTGCAAAAGAAATGAGGAAAGCCCATGATCCCATAGCCCCCTTCTCTGACCACTTTTGGTCTTTTGTGGTGGGTCTTCTACCATTCAACCTTAAATAAGACTATTTTTTTGTTTGTTTTGCTTACCCTGTATTACTTCAGTGCTTCATACAACTGAGACAGGAATTCAGGAGTTACTGTGACAAAATTCTCTATATAAAATTCCAAACTACTATCACTTTCTCTCTTAAGTTGAGATAGAAAGTGAGAATGAAAAATGTAGATACTCACAGTATTCTATTATTGTTATATATTCTCATTTTTAAAAATACACTAAATTCTAAGGAAAATAAGTTAGATAGCAGGGAGTCATTGGTATATAGCATTTATAGGGTAACAGATACTACTATAACCTGAAAACAATCAGTCTTCACATTCCTAGCACACACACAAAAATATTGTTTTAATTTCAAAACAGCTTCTTAAAACAACGTTGTTTTTCCAAGTTGCTTTACTTTCCAGTATTAACATGAAGCAGGAAACTTGATAGCAAGAGAATTAGCTGGTATGTTCTGAAGTCTGGTAGTAGAGTTGTTAAATAATTACCCAAGTTTGGGAGAAAAAGATCTGATTTCAGATTCTGACTTAGCCTGTCAGTACCTTGGGAACTTTGGAAACTTATGTCACATTTAAAGCCTTAGTTTTCCCATGTGAAGATGGGGCTAAAAAAAAGTGCCCCCTGCCAGGTGCTAGTGACTCACACCGGTAATCCTAGCTATTCAGGAGTCTGAGATCTGAGGACCCGCTGTTCCAAGTCAGCCTGGGAAGGAAAGTCTGTGAGAGTCTTATCTCCAATTAACTACCAGAAAATTGGGAGTGGTGCTGTGGCTCAAAGTGATAGAGTGCTAGCCTTGAGCAAAAGAGCTCAGGGACAGTGCCCAGGTCCTGAGTTCAAGTTTCATGACCGATCAAAAAGAAAAGTACCCTTTCTACTGTGTGAACTGAAGATCCTGATATTTATAAGATGCCTTTGATTAGCATGGGCTAATAAATAGTTCTTAGCAACAGGGATGGTACTAATGAAATACTGTTCCTTTTCTTCCTGGTATGCATATAATTAAGTCAAAAGTATCATTGCAAGTTATTATTGTTTTGTTCATTGCCTAAGTGGAGTTAAATATTAGAAGACATTTAACTCTCAGAGTCAAAGGTTGCTTTATATGCCCCTCTCCACACTCTACTGTACAGTTTGAAATAATTTTCTCCTGTGTCAGGTTGGTGTATATAAGTTGAGAATTTGAATTACTTCACTTCGAGTCTTTGTGGCCCCTGGATTCTCTTAAAGTTTCTCCAATGGAGGAAACACTGACTCACACATCCTAACACCTTGTAACAGAAGCTGAGTTGCAAGTGTAATTAATTGCTCACCCTAAAGCCATTCAGGTTTTATTTTAATTCCTCAAGTTTTTGTTCATTTGGAGAATGAAAATGGACAAAGGATCCCTTCTGCATATTGCTCATTCCTAAATGTGTGTAGGTGAAAGAGCTGAATGCTGATGGCACATTTCCTCTTGCTCTTTCTGTATCTTCTGTCCTTTCTCTCCTTTGCTTCTTGTCGATACCTTTGGGTCAGTTTCTACATCTGGAGATTGCCAGTGGTCTGGGCCAGTGGGCCTCCAGCTCACTGGTTTGCCCACCTACGAGATGAAAGTGAATGATGTTATGATGGCATTGAAGGATGAAAAGGAAAAGATTAAATTAAACTCAGCCCTGAATCTATATGCTGGTGGTCTTCTGTCCTTTGACCACCTCGTTTGTAATGAAACAAATGTATTCTCTAAGGCCATTGGGTTTTGGTTTTTTTTTTAATCACCAGTCCAAGTATGATATTTCTACTCAATGATCAAGCTGGAATTTGAAACTTTATCCTTTTTCCTCTACCTTAGTTGATTCCTTTATGATTGACATGACCATAGCTTTTGAACTAGGAGCCAGGATGCCTGTAATTTTAGGCTAGAAATTTTAAGGTGCAGTTAGAACCCTGTCAGTACCAACGTGTAAGACAAGCATCATTGAAATAATCCCTTTGAGTAGATTCAGAGGGACCAGAGATGTAGTTCTTCCATTTCAAGGAAGCAGCTTGTTTTAGTTTAGTAGCTTTGGAAGCTCAGTTACTCTCTTTAGCTGTTTCAGACCCTCCGTTTACTTGTTTGTAAAATGAGATTAATCTCACATGGATAATTGATTAGGGTCTAATGATAGAATTGGTGTAAAGTGACTTAGTAGTATTTTTTTTTTGTCAGTTGTGGTTCTGGAACTTGGAGCCTGGTACTGTCCCTGAACTTTTGTTCTCAAGGCTAGTACTCTACCACTTTGAACCAGAGTTCTACTTCCGGTTTTCTGGTGGTTAATTAGAGATAAAAATCTCCTGGCCTGGGCTGGGAAGGTGGCTCAGTGGTAGAGCGCTTGTCTTGCATGCATGAGGCCCTGGGTTCGATTCCCCAGCACCACATAAGCAGAAAAAAAAGCCGGAAGTGGCTCTGTGGTTCAAGTGATAGAGCGCTAGCCTTGAGCTGAAGAGCTGAGGGACAGCATCCAGGCCCTGAGTTCAGGCCCCACGACTGGACCCCCCCCCAAAAAAAAAAAAATCTCATGGCCTTTCCTACCTGGGCTGTCTTAGAACCTCATCAGCATCTAACTCGTAATTTAGTAGTCTTTTTGTGTATGTGTGCTGCTACTAGGGCTTGGACTCAGGGCCTGTGTACTGTTCTTTAGCTTTTTTGTACAAGGCTAGTGTTCTACCACTTGAGACACACTTCCATTTCTGGCTTTTTGGTGGGTAACTGAGGGTAAGAGTCTGGTGAACTTTCTTGTCTAGGTAGGCTTTAAACCACGATCCTCAAATTTCAGCCTCTCAAGTGACTAGGATTACAAGCATGAGCCTCTGGCGCCTGGCAGGTTTAGTAGTACTTTGCAATGTTATCATAACCTATCAGAAGCCATCTGATGTAATCTCTGGAATATATGTCAGTGACATTCCATCCTCCATTAAAAAAAAAAAAAGCAAGCGAGGACTTGGGTGTGGCTCAATAATAGAGTTCTTGCCTTGCAAGTTTGAGGCCCTGAGTTCAAATACTGTGTGGTCCAGAGGCAAGGCGCAAGCCGTTCTTTCTCTGTACTGAAGAGTGTTCTTCAGCCTTTAAGAACCAAAAGTTTTAGTTTTTAGCCCATGAGGTTCATATCACATCCCGAGATTATATTTCTTCTATTTCTCTCTTGGAAGAATAATCTGTTTTGAAAGTTAATTCTCTCTTTGAAAGTTAACAGCTCAGTGCCACAGTGTAACGCAAGGTTTACGTCTGCTTCTAGAAACTTAACTTCCCTCTCTGGGTCTTTGGATTTTGTGTATGTCAGCAGCAAGAAGACTCATTTTGTCATATTGGTCTTTTATGATTGTTTCCCAGTGTGAACTTGAAGTGTTTGACTTGAAGAAAGCTTTTTATTTCTCCAAAATGTTCCAGCCCATACTGTCTCTTTGCATTCTTTCTTGTTTACCCGGGGCTGTAAGTTTTCAGATGTGGGGCATTTAGGGTCTGGTTTAGGATGAGCACTTGAGCATTTACTCCAAGGCCTCCTTTAGCTGACTCTCCTTCCTAAGGTATCAGTTGTTTTCTAATGTATTGTAAAACAGCAACCACAACAAATTAGCTGTTCTTGTCATTAAAGGATACTGAAATCTTATACTGTTTTCCCTCTTGTGTCAGGCCATCTGGCCTCTTTGGGTTCTAGATGCTTCTTCATTTTGATCAGCCCCCTTATGTTGAATTTAGAAGAATATAGAGAAAAAAAATCTGGGCAATTCTGTGAGAACCCCTGACCCAGCTAGGTCTCTAATTTACCAGGTATATAGCTAAGCTAGTGTTTTCCCTATCTCCTCTCCTCCTTTCCTCTCTGCTCCCTGGGTCTTCTCTTAAGTCTTAGCACAGGTGTAACTTGATTTCTTTGGGTCTTTCAACTCTTGATGTGACCAGAGATTTTCTACTGTGGGTTAGCAAGTTGCTTGGACCGGGACGCTGTTAACATTGTATTTGAAAATGTCCAGCAGCAACAGGAAGAAATGAAGCGTGGTCTGATCACCATCCACCCCTTTAGAGGGTGCAGTGATTTCATCTGCCTGTGGTATGTTTACTGGCAGACAGATAGTGTGAGACTGGAGAGATGGCCCTGTTACTTGCATTGTGGCACCTTAGTCACTTTTCAGTTTTTTATGACTGCCACAGTTTCGGAGCGCAAACCCTCCTTGAATCTCCTTTCTGACTGGTCTGTTTTATAGCATGAAAATTCTAAATAGAATTTGTATTAAAAGCATATGTACACAAGGACTTCTGTGTTTTAGCGGAAATGACTCTGTGCTATGCTTTAAGGATGATCCCTGCTGCGAGCGCCTTCTAGAAATGGATGTCAACCAAGGGAGATTCATTCATTCCATACGTTTTTCTAATTTCAAAAAATGTACACCGTCAATATTTTTTTCTTAATTGAACAGTTTGTTGAACAGACGGGTGCTTTAATTATGGTGGTCTAAATTTACACACATTGCAGTGGTATTTTGCTACATTAATTACCTTACTTGTCAAGAGTAACAGGTAATTACTACATCAACTCACCCTCCTGCAGGATAGGGAAGCATAACTTTATTTGAACAGATACAACAAACCAGAGCAGAGCCACCCCATACCTCAGCCTTTGTGGAAGGATGACAAACCTGCTGTGTTTATGTAGTTAGCCAGGTGGAGATAGGCTCCCCTCTCTTTGTGGCTGTGCCCACCTAAGATGAGGATCTGGAAGCACCCATCCGTCTCCTCCAGGGATCTGTGGAGCAAAATGATCCTTGCCCTTCCCCTTGGAGTGTGATTTGGAGAGACCCACCTAGATGTAAATCAGTGGACAATCCTGAATGGGCTGCTTCGGGAAGCTCGGGGCATTTCAATGACTTCCCTTGTAATTATAGAAAAGTAATTTGGGAGAGTAGACTTTAAATATTCATTCACCTGGTGTCCTGCACTTGAACTTCTAGCCAATTCTTTGGCTGCCTTACAGAGAGCATTTATCCTGTATTTTGTTGGATGGCTAGGTACAACTCATGTCATTTGGTTCCTTCTCCAGGGTCTTAGGGTCAGCTTTTATGACAGGTAGTGTAAAAATCCTACTTTATATCATTTGTTGTGTGTGTGTGTGTGTGTGTGTGTGTGTGTGTGTGTGTGTGTGTGTGTGTGTGTGTGTGTGTGTGTGTGAAAGCAGGAACATTTTGGAGCATGTAGGATTCCCTTAGCAAAATCAGCAGTATGAAGTCCTCAAGAGGCTAGGGCTTAGAAAGAAGAGGTGTCCTCAGCTTTGGGGTGTGGTACTGAAATACACAATGACATAATATGGGTGTGCTCTCTTAAAAGGCCTTGTCTCCTTTTAATCAACACCTGTGACAAGGTTGCCTCTGTGGCTGTCATAGAACTCTTGCAAGTGAGTTTTGAGAGCTCTCCAGGCTAGAGAAACTCAGCTTGCAAAGAAGTGTGGGAACTAAGCAGGTCCTTCTGGCACCTGCCAGCAGCAGCGGGTGGCACTGAGGGGAAGTTGGAGTCAGGATCAGGATGTGTATGCAGATGTGTGCAGATGTCACCCAGGATGGCTTTCAGAGGTTGGTAGGTCCTGCTGGGGACGGTTCTCTGATATGTTGAAGCCCAGGACCACTTCTGATGTCCAAAGTCCCACCATAGATATGTCATTTGGATCATTTTAGTCTTGTCCTGTGTTATCACTAGTTTCTCTAGGGTGTGTCACTTATAACTTCAAGTGATTGTGACTTTCTTCTTTTTTTAAAATAAGGTTTTTATTATGAAAATACTGTACAGAGGGATTATAATCCCATGAGTAAGGAAATGAGTACATTTCTTATCAAGCATTGTTGCCTCCTCCTGTGTTTTTCCCCTACCATCCCTTCTTTCCAACAACTTCATTCCCTGCCCCCCCCTTTTAAAATCTATTGTTGGTGGTACTAAAGATTGAATTCAGGGCTTCACACTTGCTAAATAGGTGCTCTATCACTTGAGCCACATCTCTAAGCCCATTTTCTGCTTTATTTTTCAAATAGGGCCTTTCCTTTTTGCCCATTCTCAGCCTCAGACTGAGATCTTCACATCTGTGCTTTCTCCATAGCTTGGATGGAAGATAACGATCATCATGCCCAGTGATTGGTTGAGATGGAATATCACTTAAATTTTTGCCCAGACTGGCCTCCAACTGTAATCCTCCTGACTTGTTCCTAGGCATCCATCAACGCATGCATCTGCTTTTTTCCCCTTTATCTGAAGGATAGCAAAGTATAATTAGACTTAGTAATTCATGGATCCAACAACTATCTATCAAGTGCCTGCTGCCTGGCTGTCACTGGGCTATAGGCACAGCCCAGGGTTGCTACAGAGGGAGTTGCATAGCATGGGAGAAGCAAACCAGGTCCCAGTCTGCATGGACTTGGCTGTCTCACAGAGAGAAGCAAAGGGAAGCCAGTGAAATGAAGAAGCAAAGGTACATGTTCACGACAGTGCATGTGCCTTGTGGGGCCACTTGAATAATCTGGTTGGAGAAGGCCCCTTGGAAAAGCTGGCTTTTGACTTGGGTGGTAAAAGTTAAGAATGAACTCTACAGACAGTCCAAGCAAGGGCTTTCCAGCTGTAAGAATGAGGAAGGCCAAGCCTCAGAGCTGAGAGAGGGCCGGGGATACATGATGCTGCTGTAAGTGGTGACTGAGCATGTGCCTGGAAATATGGGTGCTATGGGAAGGCTGGGGAGCTCACAGGTCCCTGTACGCCATGGCAAAGTGCCGGTTTCATCTCTAAACAGATGTATAGCAGTGGGCATAATGGAACTTGAGTCAGGTGCTTCAGGAAACCTACGGGATAGTGGGCAGTTCCCAGTGCTTTCCTGAAGGTGGTATCCTTGGGAGAAAGCGAAAGGCCTTGTTCTCCCAAAGCTAGGATGAGCCATGCTGGGAGATGCCCTACCTCAGACAGCTCAGCTGGCCCTGCTGGAGGGAAAAGCCCCTGTTCCCATTGGGTGGGCTGCAGTGGCCTCTTGACATAGGCTGGAAACATCCGGCCGCTCACAACGTGTGGCTTCCACCACCGTTAGCAGCAGCAGCAGCTGCTGATCATTAGGGCTTTCAGAAGCCCCCTAGGGGATTTTGAGGATCCTGTGACTTGGAGAACTCCGGGAAGGATATGAGTGCCAGAAAGCACCTGCGAGTTCTCCTGGACCGTGCCCCGCTCCACTCCCCACCCCCGGCCCTGTGCAGGGGGAAAGCAGAGCTACTGAGGGGCTGGCAGGTGCCTGGGACCCGCCAGTGGTCCCCTGGGCCTTTTGATCCTGTTCTAGTCATCTCTCGACACCTGCTCTGTTCTGTGAGCTGAGGCTACTGAGTTTGCCTGGCTATTGATAGTCTCAGATAATTTAGGAAAGCGAGTTTAGTGTGAATAACTCACCCCTCTGTCAGTGCTGGAAAACAAGTGTTTTGTCTTTGGGACACCATTGAGACACCACTTACCAGTGTTATTCTTTCAGTTTTCCATAGAAGATGGGTTCCTTAAAGGCCTGATGTTGGCCCCTGCTCAGGCCTTTCCCACTAGCAATGCCATTGGAGAATCTTATCTTGGCCCCCTGTCCCCTCATTCCCCCCCCCCCCCGCCCCCAGCCATGTCTACCTGCCCAGCTTCCACTCACCTGTAGTGACTAGGTCTTTTGAGAAGCCTTTTCTGACCTTTTATCCCGGGGTCCAATCTCTGTGTTAGTTATTTCTTTTTCTTTTTTGTCGATCATGGGACTTCTACTCTGAGCCTGATGCTGTCCCTGAGCTCTTCAGCTCAAGGCTAGTGCTCCACCACTTTGGGCCACTTCTGGTTTTCTGGTGGTTAATTGGAGATATGAGGGCCACAGACTTCCTTGTCCCTGTTGGCTTTGAACCATGATCCTCAGATCTCAACCTCCTGAGTAGCTAGGATTACAGGCGTGAGCCACCAGTGCCTGGCTGTGTAATTTCTATGTGCTATGGTTGGGGTTTCCTGGTAGATGGGGCTTTGGGAAAGCACACCTGTCTCAATTTTGTGCTCCACTGTACTGTAAGTGTAGTTTCTGGTACATGGTTAAGTGTTGAGAAAGTAACTTGCCCATGGCATTTCCATCCAATTTCATAATTGCTTGTTTTTATTAGCAAATACTGATTATTGCAAGATGTGAATGTCTTTCCTAAAAAAAGGATGAATTAAATATTAAGACATGGAATCGTGATGGAAAAGTGGAGACAAAGCCAGTAATTGAGTATTAATATTTACGATGGGTCTTGAGCCTTAGGGAGGTGTATCCTATCTTAGGATGTGTTGAGTGAGCTGCTGTGACAAGTAATCCAGATTTTGGTGGCCTGACATCGTAAAGGCACTGTTGAATCTCTTCTACCTTCTACTTGCCATGTAGATTGTAGGAAAGAGGGAAAGGCATCCAGGAGACCCATTAGCTCAGAGGTGTTGAGTCTTGCTCTTGCTCACATCCCACTGAACAGAAATGAGTCTCCCGGTCCTGACACAACACTGGGGAAACTGGACATGTTAGGTTTCCAGGGGCCTAAGAAGAAGAGATGCAGGCTGGACACTGGTGACTCACACCTGTAATCCTAGCTACTCAGAAGGCCGAGATCTGAGAATCACAGTTCAAAGCCAGCCCAGGCAGTAAAGTCTGTAAGAATCATCTCCCATTAACCACCAGAAAACTGGAAGTAGTTGTAGCTCAAAGTGGTAGAACACTAGCTTTGAACAGAAAAGTTCAGGGGTAGCACCTGGGTCCTAAGTTCAAGACCCATGAGTGAAAGAGAGAGAGAGAGAGAGGTGTGCAGTGGAGTAGTTAGCTGTCATAGCTATCATAGTGTTTCACTGTGGTTTTAGATAGTGAGGTCTCTGGTAACAAAACCTAGTGACTTCTATTCCTGTAGCCTGCTAATCACTAAATACCCTTGATATCCTAGGAACCAAGAAGACTTGTGGCCTGTAGCGACACTTAAGTTTTACATATTATGGTTCAGGTGTCTTCTCTAGGTTCCCACTAAGAGTCTGTCTTCCTGGAGTTGCTTGTAGGCACTTTGTGGATCAGGGGGCCATAGCCTGCAGCTGTACCATCAGGAAATGCTAACCCCAGATGGTGGGCGTTTCTAAGCTGCATGGGTTCATTGGTAGGATCTGTTCGTGTTCTGTACTTGGCAATGCTCTTCTCCCCTCCTCATGTGGGGTTCACAGCCCTGGTGAAAAGGGATTGCTCAGCCCAGCTCAGTCCTTCCCACTTCCTATTGCTATGGCCTTGTTTGGAACCAACCATGGCAGAGGATTACATCATAAGGAGAGAATGGACGTTGCTTTTTTTCCCCCTCACTGATCTCTTTATGTTCTTATGAAAGTGACATGAGAAATTCTTCAGAATGAGTGATAGACTGTTTACACTGTGGTGCAATGGTGGTTGTTACTGTTGTTAGAGAGATGTTGTTTCTCCATGGTTATGCTGACCCTGGTGGCTTTCAGAACAAGAGCTGACATCTTTTCCTCGTCTTTATCATCCTCCTTGACTCCCTTGCAGCTTTCCAGCCTAAATCATAGGCTTGATAATGCCAGAAGAGATATTGTTGCTGTTCTGGAGGCTGCTAGGGGACCAAGAACCCTGTGGTTCTGCATTCTGTAGGAGTGTGTGTGTGTGTGTGTGTGTGTGACAGGGACGATGACTGTAGTGGGGCACATCAGTTTCTGGCTGTTGGGAGTAATGGGCGAGAGGAATAACACCTTCTCCCAGCTGACAGGACTCCTCTCTCCTGCACAGAAGGTACCTGCCAATCAGGACTATTCCATCCAGTTTCAAGGCAGGCAGTGCATTTGGGGTAAATATTTATGAAATGCCAAACTTCATGATCAAGATGCATTTTATTTTTTAATGAGCAAATGAGTCAGAATTTTTTGAAGTTATTCAAAGACAAATGGTTGTGTGCCATCGTTGAGAAAGAGGAAAAAGTATAATTTGGCATCTAGCAATTTATTTATAGCCATAATCCGCAAGCAATCAATGTCTTTAAACAAGATTAGTTAATTTCTCTTAAAGCCTTAAAATATAAAAATTTGCATTTATTTAGGAAATCACATTAAGAGGACTTATAAAAAGTGAGGTGGTATGTTCAGTTGCTTCAAGGAACTGTGTTTGGGGCATGTGAGGTGACACTAATCTCTACTTTCAAGATACTTTGAATCTAGAGAAAAGTCAGTCAAACACCATCAATAAATCCGTGTTCTCAGATGTTAATGTAATTTTAGAGTTCAATTTGTTTTGGAAAATCTGGGAAGCACACACACAGACATAGACACAGACACACACACAGACATAGACACAGACACACACACACACACACTCACAATCGAATCCTATTCCCCAAAATTCTAAAGAGAAATATTATCTAATCCCATTCCTCCAGGGAAAATATTATTAGTTTTACTTTTTCTGTTCTTTATTGGTGCATATTCTATACAATGGGAATTATTGCAGATAATTTTTTCGGTCTTATTTTATGTCACATTATAACAAGCATTTGTACACATTTTTCCATTTCCAATATTGTTCATAAATGACGGTAAGATATTCTGTTGTCAGACTGGACTATCATTTACTTGCTTTTGCTCTGGTTTGATTGACATTTTAAGTAAAGCAGATTCATGAAATTTATCCATTTCATGTCTCAAATTATCTTGCTCACTTAATAGTTTCAATAAAACAATGGGAAACATGCTTCTTTTAAAAAGAATGTTTTCTAGCTATGTATATATCTATCTGAGTGTTGCTATCATCTTTCAGAGTGAGCCAACTCCTTGTTCTACCTTCTCATTTTTGAAAGGTTAATGTTCAAATATATTTGATTTTTTTCTTCTGGCATAGTCAATAACTAGACATACAGCTCCTACCTTGAAATTGGTTAACAGGGAACACCCTCCAAAGAGAGAACTCTTTGGTTTTAATTTCATGCCTGACTTTGAAACTTAGAGCAGGATATTTCAGCACTCACACCTCCAGTGATGTCTAAGAATGAATGCATTAGTAATTTTGCTTTAAAAAACAAAACCAGAAAGTCTCCTTCAGAAAGATCTCTTGAAGACAACTTGTGTAAAGTCAGCACAGGCACGTGACGGTCCTGGCAGGAATACTTCAGTTCTTCTCTGGGCCGCCGTGGTTGCTTGGAGTTTTGCTTAGAATGGCACAGCTGGTGCTTTGTGCGGGTGTCTGAGTCCTGTGAAAGGTGGCAAGGCAGGAAGAAGCCAGCGGTGAGGTCAGACCTCTCCTGGAAGCCCAGCCCTGCCAGCTGCCATCTCTTGAACTTTTGACAAAGAGACCCCCTCCCCCTTGACATCAGTGATTCATCCCTGGCGGTCAGATATTCTGAGTGAAAATGCTCACCAGAGCCTATGTCCCATTATTTTACAGAGGAAAAATTATAATATGTGCAAATTTGCAAAACCGCCCAAACACTTGTATTGCAGAAGTTGGCAAATGATGGCCCTTTATGTCTGGCCCACAACTTGTTTGTGTAAATAAAGTTTTATTGGAACACAACAGCATGCATTTGTTTACATCTTGTCTCTGGTTGCTTTCCTACTATAATAGCAGCACTGAGCAATTGTGTTAGAAAGTGTAAGACTGCAAACCCTAGAATATTCACTGTACTTGCCTTTACAGAAAAGACTCGCCAACTTGTTCTTAAAATACGCCCTATTTATATTACAGTGACGATGAAAATGGGTTGAAGGCCTTGATTACTCAATCATTTAGTCTCCACATGTTTATTATTCCAAATTGTAGCTTTTTATTTATTTTTTAATCATCAAGTACTTCCTTTGTTACTCGTCTTTGCTGTTGTTTTTGTTGCTGGTTTTTCAACACTGACCAGGCTGGAAAGTTTATGACATTCTACTGATTGTTACAACTTAGAGCTCTCTCAGATATGTTGTTTACATGTTGTAGTGGGGTGGGGATGCTACAGTATTCTTTTCTTTGGTCACCAATAGTTAAAATGTTAGACTTAGAAATAGGCATTTTTGGTGAAGTCTGGCTCTGACAGCCAATATAGGTGCAGCAAAGACAGTGTCACCAGATCAGCATTCGTGACAGTCATTTCTATCTCACCCCTTAGAGGCTTAGTATTCCCATCCAGAAAATGGGAAGTTACTGTTCCTCATGGTTAGCTGAAGGAGAAAGACAGGCATGCCTGACACATTTTTAAAATGTCTTGCTAGGTGGTGGTGGCTTACTCTTGTAATGCTCAGGAGGCTGAAATCTAAGGATCATGGTTCAAAACCAGCCCAGGCAGAAAAGTCTATGGGACACTAATCTCCAATTAACCACCAAAAAACCAGATCTGGAGGTGTGGTTCAAGTGATAGAGCACTAGCTGTGAGGGAAAGAGCCAAACAAGAGTATGAGTCCCAGAGTTCAAGCTCCAGACACCAAGAATGGTAGGCAGGCAGGTAAGCAGGCAAGCACACACACACACACACACACACACACACACACACACACACACACACACACACACACACACACACACACACACACACACACACACACACTTAGCTGTTCTTACTTGTTCTATGCTTAGTTTGTTGAGACACACACACACACACACACACACACACACACACACACACACACACACACACACACACACACACACACACACACACTTAGCTGTTCTTACTTGTTCTATGCTTAGTTTGTTGAGAGGAGCCATTACAAAGAAAATTGAATATCTTCAGAGGTGTTTTTGTTTTTTGTTTTTGTTTTTGTTTTTTCCAAATTGACAATATTTGTCTTACTTAAAGTTGCTGAGTGATTCGGGTGGAAGCCAGGGAGAAATTTAGCCAGGTCTATAGTATTTGAATAAGAAATGCTGAGCTTGGATACAGCTTATACGTAACAGGCCTTAGGATTAGTCTTCAGCACCAAAAAAAAAAAAAAAAAAAAAAGAAAAGACAAGTTTTATAAAGGAATAAAGAATTGCATAAGTGAAGTGAGGGCTGGGCTGTTGCTCAGTGCTGGAGCATTTGCCTGACGTGTGTGAGGCTCCAGGTGGAACAGAGAGGGGGCAGCTGTCACCAGCAGGTTTACTTCTAACGCAGGTCGGAGTCTGGCACTGGCCAATGAGAGCAAGCTGGCATGGCTCTGCTCCTTGTGGCTTCTTGGGGACCTGAGCTTGTTATTCTCCGTGGGACCTCTGGGCTTTCAGTGGAAGGAAGAGAGTGTGCCCAAGGGATGGTGTAGGAGACCCCCAAGAGTGGAATGAAAACCTCATGGATCTATGAGGACTTCTTCACATGACCCTCAGCTGCAAAGGATACTGGGAAAGCATTCCAGGTTGCTGTCCAGGAAGGAGAAACAGATAGATCTGATGGCCACAGACTCTTTTTTTGTTTCATTTTTATGGAGGGTAAATGTTTACCATGAACGAACTGCACAGAAATGGTGATGATCTGTGAATCTAGCTGTAGTAAGCACTCAGGGAAATAGCATTTGCAAACAGTCCTGCTCGTTTGGAACAATTTATTTGAGTACTTGTTCAACTATATTTTAAAAATTAGCCTATAGTATGAATCTGCTTCCCACATATTATATACCATTTAGGCCTTTTGGCATTTGGAACTTAGAGATCTATCTCAAGTAGGTTTAGAAACACATACTCAGGAAATATTGCTTGCAATGACATTTTAATTCCCCAAGGGATCTGTATGGACATGTATTTATTTTTGCCATTGTATAAAATCAGGAGTCATGTGCAGCATTGAGTAGAATCCTTCATTCAGGGTGGCAGATAGAACCTTTGTTGAAATACTACCACTATTATTTAATTTGAATTACATGTTCTGCACTGAACCACATCAAGACCATTTCAATTTTTCAATCCCTTTAATAGATCCAAGCCCACCTTTTGAAAAAAAAAGCTAAATCATTTTACATTATGATTATATGAATATTTTAGGATTATAATCACCCTAAAATGAAGGACAAAATTTATCATTCCAAAATAGAAATTTAATTTAAAATAGAAAGAACTTGATTACAAGGCTCAGTAGACTAGACATGAGATTTATAGAAAACAAAATCCCCTGCTACATACTTTTTGCAGTCTTTTGGGGGGGGCGGGTAGTGGTGGTGGGAAAACCCCATAACTGTTTCTAAAGATTTATATGTGAGATAGTTTGTAATCAGAGATCAGACTCTTGTAAGGTTGAAAAATTACATTAAAACCCTAAACCTTTTGGCCAGTTCATGAAAAAAACTCACTAAATTAGTTGATGCTTAGAATCCTAAAGGTACTGAACTTGGAGTCAGAAGTTGCTCCTAACTATGTCATGTTCTGGGGGCATGAGTGTTTCAAAATATTTCTTTCCCTTTCCATGACCTGTGTAGTGTGCCTAGTTACCTGTCACTTGGTTCTTAACAGTATTTGGGGGCAGAAAACAAGATAAATTGACTATGTTTGTTCCCTAATCCATTCTTCTTGATTTTTTTTTCTCTGATGTTTCTTTGTTAGGTGAGAGTTCAGATTTACTATTCATGAAACACCTATTAGTCAGTGACCATGATCAGACAAATGGAAGCTAAGCACTGGTTAGTCTGTTGAAAATAAACATGAGAGCTCTCATTAACGTCATTGTTTGAGTAATTATTTGAGTGACAGGTCCTGAGCGGCCCTGAAAGCAAGCCGACTTCTTACTGGAATGAAGGACAGGCTGACAGCCACATCTTGGAGTATGGTCATTAGTGTGCCCAGCCATCAATGTCATGGTACTGTGTCAAATTAGTTAGTGTCCTCTTAGCAAGAAAAGCCAGACCTACAAATTATCCTCCCGCCTCCCTACAAACTGTGTTTACAAAACCCACGATCAAGTGTGAGCAAATTATTCACATGGCTCATAAATTAACTACTTTACAGGCTTATAACATTTTACAAGTAGATAATAAAGGGGCGAAAAGTTTTCTAGTTGCTCTGCCCTATTGGGCACTCGGAGATCGGCTGTGTTTGCCTGGCTCTGTGCACAGCTGGTCGGTTTTGTGAAGAAGGGCAAACTCTGGGGGTGTCGGAACAAATGTTTGCAAATGGAGGCCCTGAAAGGAGGCCAGGGTACACCCACCGAAGACGATATAATTAACTTTGTTATCTCATTACTCTGATGAGTCGGTGACAATGTCCTCTTTCTCCTGGTGGCAGTTGCTCATTAGTGAGTTCACTCATTTATTCGGAACGATTACTTGGCTCTGCCAACTGGAATTATCTGCAAAACATCGTTGATACATTCTTATCATGCTTTGAAGCTGCCTTGTTGAGGGGAAATAATGGCAACTGGGCATATCATGTAAGAATGATGATTTGCTTTTGAAGTCTCATTGTTTTCCCTGTTGGAGAAGATTTTTAAAATCCCATCTCACCAAAATATTACAATCTCACCAATCAATTTTATTTTTTATTTTATTTTTGTCAGCTCCCGGGTTTGAACTCTGGGCCTGGGCTCTGTCCTGGAGGTTTTGTGCGCAAGGCTAAGTGTTCTACCACTTGAGCCACAGCTCACTCTGGCTCTTTTCGGAGTTTATTGGAGATAAAAGTCTCATGGACTTTCCTGCCTGTTCTGATTCCCACCTCAGATCTCAGCTTCCTGAGTAGCTAGGATTATAGGTGTGAGCCACAGGCACCCGGCTATACAATCAATTTTAAAGGTTTCATGGTGTAGGTGCTGTTTCTCCTGGTGTGTCTTTGAAATCTGGTGTTTTATACTTTAAGAGACTTCTTAAAGACTTCTTAAGACCCTTGCTCTGTACTGCCCAGGGTGGACAGTTCAAGGAGCAAAGGAATTGTCCTGAACAATTCCAGGATGGATATTTGAGTGTGTGTGCGCGTATGCACATGTACACAGCTACTGGGGCCTGAACTCAATGCCCAGACACTGTCCCTGTTGTGTTTTTTTTTTTTTTTGCACAAGGCTAGCATTCTAGCACTTGAACCACAGCTCCTCTTCTGGCTTTTTTGGTGGTTAATTGGAGATAAGAGTCTCACAGACTTTCCTGCCTGGGCTGGCTTCAAACCGCACTCCTCAGATCTCAGCCTCCTGAGTAGCTAGGATTACAGGCGTGCCCCTCAAGATGGAGATTTTTAAGCTGTGATTGTTTGCACACAATTTGTCCACTGCAGAGTCCTGCTATCTAGAAGTTACAGGCATACCTCCAGCTGGAGTTTATCTCTTCTCTCTTTCTACCCTGTTTGAATATGTGGATTTTCCCTTTCTTATTTCTGAGGATGTGTTAACATTGTAGTTATTAGTGCCAATCCTAGGAAAGGAAATTGTAGACATTAAAAGGAATGATTTTTTTTAATCCAGTACTGGGGCTTGAACTTGGGACTTTGGTACCTACCCTATGCTCTATTACTCAAAGCTAGTGGGCTACTATTGGAGCCACAGCTCTACGTCCGACCTTTTTGTGGTTAATTGGAGCTAAGACTGAACTTTTCAAGCCAGTGCCTCAGCACTGGCTGTGTTACATGGCCATACAGCATTTTTCTCTCTTTGGTTCTAATTTGGTCACACAGAACTCAGACTCAGAGCCAGTGTGTGAACGCTCATTCTCAGAGGGAACCGACAGATTCATTGGGTGTTGAGTGTGTGAGTGGGAGACCCAAGCCACAGGTCTGGGTTCCTTTGGAGAAGATCCCTCCTTTCCCTAACACCCTCTTTCTTCTCTTTTGCCTTCTAGTGTCCCTCTGTGTGTTGCAGTCCTGTGGCATTATGCACGCCTCCTGCCAGTGACCCCAAGCTTTTTATGGCTGTGAGACACGTTCAAAGCTCAGGGTAAGTAACAGACACCCCTGTGCCGTGCACTGCCGGCCATCTGCAGCCACCTGTGCAGGTGCAGTGGCGACTGTAGACACACGATGGAAATCTGGACCACTGCATTTTCAGGCTGCATCCTGAGCTCCCCAGCCCTCCACAGCTGCTTTATAGTCTTCAAGACAAGGCCCCACCCCTGGGATCCTATGTGACTCTAATGCTAGAGATGACAAACTTTGTAAAGGGTCAGAGAGAACTTCCTGTCCCCATCTCTATGGCGCTGCTCAGTGATGCTGAACTCACCCATGTGCAGCAGGGACATTCCATCAATGAATGGGAGGGTCCCTGAGTATCAGTGAAAGTTTGTTTACAGAAACAGAGAAGGGCCAGTGCTGTGGCTTGCACCTGGATTCCTATCTGCTTGAGAGGCAGAGATCAGGAGGATTGCAACTAGAGGCTGGACTAGGAAAAAGTTAAACAGATCCCATGTAAATAAACTGGGTATAATGTATGCCTATAAGCTCTACTACATGAAAAGCATAGGTATAAGGATTGTGAGATGAAGCCAACTCCAGGCAAAATTAACAGACCTTGTGTCAGTAAACAACAACAACAAAAAACTTAACAGACCTTGTGTCAATAAACAACAACAACAAAAAAACTTAATCAAAAAGTGCAGGAATAACCAGTCACTGGTGGCTCACTCCTGTAATCCTCGCTCCTCTGGAGATATGAGGATTGTGGTTCAAAGCCAGCTGGGGCAGGAAAGTCTGTAAGACTCTTATCTCTAATTACTCACCAGAAAATCAGAAGAGGCGCTATGGCTCAATGTGACAGAGTGCTAGCACACAAAAGAGCTCAAGGACAGAGCCCAGGCTCTGAAACCTCCATCACTGACCCACAAACACATACGAGAAAAAGTGCAGGAGTACTGTCTCTAGTGGTCTCTCTTTCTCTCTCTCTTCGGATGGACTGGAACCCAGGGTCCCAGTCCATCCGAAGAGAGAGAGAAAGAGAGAGAGACAGAGACAGAGAGAGACAGAGAGAGACAGAGACACAGACACAGACACAGAGAAAGACAGAAAGAGAACACAATGAGAAGGTGTCAGCCTTACTCCCTGGCAGGGGCACTGTGAACATGCAGAAAACATCTGCCCCATTGGCTCACCAAGTAGAGGGCTCCTTCAGCTTCTTTTCAGGCACTCTGGGCTTTGATGAGCTACTGGAGCCGGAGTAATGTGGTTTGTTGTGCACTTGTCCTGTCTGAACAGTTGATGGATAGCTGTTGAAATGCCTTTTTACTATCAAATCTGGAAGAAGGGATGTGCTCGGAGATGATCACCGGGTACATGCCAATGGAGGACGATTAAATTTCCTTTAATCATCGGATTCCGAGAGGGTTTTAAGATCCTCCAGCTTTAATATAGGCCTTAATAAATAATAATGTCTACAAGTGTGTTTGAATTTCACAAGTCTTGCATGTCAAAACATATAGACAGGCTGGGCAAATGCGCTCCTCCAGAGTAGCTGTGCTAATTAAGGAGGAAAGACGTACTTAAACAAACAGCTTTCGGAACAGAGGAGTCATGAGAATCCCAATTCATGAATTTTATAGGGATTGTTTTTTTTCTCACAGAACATTGTGGAGTAATCTTCAGAGGTGTTTCTGTTTCTATATCATTGTATCATTTAAAAATTGTTTTCTAGTAACACAGATGTTACTGTATGTATGTGTTGAAAAGTTACTTGCGCATCCTCTCGTACAAGACATCAGAAGAGAGCAGTTTGTGTCTCCTAATTTTCTACTACGCTTCTTTAAGCACAGTATTTCTTCCTCAATATCACATTATGGTTGCTGGTTTCCCAGCTATTGCCTCTACATTCTGAAAGGGCAGAGATGGAAGAGACAGAAAGAAAAGCCTTCCCAACAAATGCAAACTAATTGAATGAACTTTTCCCGAAGCCTCACTTATGACTTGTAATGATGTCCTACTAGCCACCTCTAACTTTAAATAAAGCTGAGAAATATTTCCTTTGATTTGAAAACATGAGCATAGCTCAGTTGAAGTTCTGGGATCTAGTAACTAAGGAAGGACAGGTGAATGGTTACTAAGCTACCGTTGTGTTTACTCATACAAACATCATGCTGTGTTTTCCCTTGATATATGTCCTGCTTGAATGCTATGCCCATTTGACTCTTAGCGAGGATACATGTATCTCAGGAGATGTTTTAAAACTGCAGTACTCTTAGGAGTAAACTGGGTCCCAGTTGAACTGCAGATGCACAAGTCAAACTTCTGCACATGTAGATGAGTTTCCTTTCCTGTGGCTGTGAGGGCCTGTGACTCGTGGCCCATCCTCCATCAGTCTGCGTGAGACACTGTAGAGGGCTTCACCCTGGCCTTGTGTTCTCGTGAGGCCTGAAAGATGCGTCAGGCCATCCTCCTACATCCTGTGATTGGCAGTGCCTCCTGTCTTCTGAAAGCTTACCCTGGAGTGGCAAGCCACCCATCCAAATTTTCTGGTGTAGGATGAGAATTCCTTGACGTTGGGCTATCTCTCTATCTATTTATTTTGGTGTCAATACTGGGATTTGAACTCAGGATCTCATGCCCTTGCTTTGTTAGCATGTTTGTTCGCAGCTCATGCTCTACAGTGAACCATACCTCCACTTTGGCTTTGTGTGGGCTTAACTGGAGAGTGGAGTCTCTCAGGTTTATCTGCCTGGGCTGTCTTTGAACTTCAGTCCCTAGATTTCAGCCTTCTGAGTAGCTAGGATTGTGGCGTGAGCCATTGGTACTCTGCTTCCTTGGGTTTTCCTCTCCCTCAGCCTGCCCATCCTGTGTGAAGTGTTGAGGAATCTCAGGGCCCTCTTGCAGACGTGTACTGGTCTGAGCTAGACTTGGGATGGTGGTGGCTAACACTGCTTTCAACTTCCCTCAGCTTGCAGTTGGATTCCTACTTTCCCACTTAATTGCTAGAGCTATCACCCATCTTCCTGGGCTGCAGCAGCCTCCTGTGGACGCTGGGGTTACAAGCAGAAGCCAGCTCTCTCTCTGGAGCCTATGAGGTGAGCCTGGCAAGGAGCTCAGTGCGGATCCTGCCTGTAGCAAAGGTCAGTGTTGGGATGAAAGGCTAGAACCTAGAGGGCTCCCAGAAGTGCCCACCGACCTGCCATGACTCTGTGGATAGCTGTCTGCCTGGTAGACAATTGTCTCCCGTCATTGCTTCCTGCAGTACTCATGGGTGGCCTGGTAGGAGAGCTGGTCTCATATTGGAGGAACGGTTAAACCATGTGACCACAGCCATGGTTAGGGTACCTGAGACTCTGAGCCATACCTGGGGAATCTTGGGAAGTCACCATGTGCTATACGGGAATAGGCCGGTCTAATTCAGTGCAGCTTCCCAGGTCCCAGGGCTTCTAGCATGTGGCTGGCACACAGTCAGTCTTGTTGAATACATCAGAGCCCATCAGCACTTTTCCCCATGGATCTCTCTTCTCATGGTGGCCAGGAAGAGAGCATGTGGGAAGGGAGAGTTGGAAGTTTCTCTGACAAGTTGCCTCTCTGCAGTGTAGAGATCTTGATATTTGTGTCTCCCACCCCATGGCAAAGAAGGCAGGGGCCTTCACTGTTCATTGAGGAGGGTGAATTCTCAGCTCTTGGTCTAGCACTCTCATTCCCACCTCTACATTCTTAGTCAAGTTATTTGATCGTTCTGGGCCTCTGTGTCCTTATCTGAGGCAGGGAGGTACTTCATGGTACCTAGTTCATGTTGGTGTGGCAAGGATGACATGAAGTAGTGCCAGCAAATGCTCTGTGGCCAGGGTCTGATACAGAATTTGGAAAGATCAGCAAGGGCTTCTCTTTTTTGAGCTTTTTTTGGTCTCTTCTTCTTTTTTGGTTTCTGTGAGATACAGTCTCATGATAACCCAGGCTGGCTTGGGACCCTCAACCATGATCATGACCCTCATCCCTCTGAGTGCTGGGATTACAGGAATGCACTACCATGCCCAGATTACTGTCTTCATTTTAAAGTTGGCAAGGAATGTACTGTGACCGTGCCTATTTATATTTGTTAATGTTTCCTCATTAGCTTTAAAACTTAAAGTTTGAGATGGGGTTGTGATTCAGTTGGTTGAATACCTGCCTAGCACGCCCAAGTCCCTGATTTCAAACCCTAGTACTGCCTGAAACAAAATAAAACACTTGAAGGGTGACACATAACACAAAACACTTTGAGGACAACCCAAGTGGAGGGTTGTGTGCGTTCTGTGTGTTGACTTATTAACCTTTGGGAGTTGATGACTTGTCTCGAACAATTTAAGTTAGAAACCTCAGATGCTCAACTGGCTCCGTGCTCAGAATCTGAGCCAGAACCACGAGGCTTACTGCTGCCTACTGGGAATCCACTCTGCCCTTATATTACTCAGAGCTGCTCTGGTCTGCCTGAGAACAGAAGGTATCTTAAATTTCTGTAAATCTTCTTCTATTTTTAACATAAAATATACACTTGCTCTTGCTGTCCTTAAAATGCATGTATCTTTCTTTTGAAAGATACACGCTCATGTCTGAGCAGCCAGGCACAGTGGTACATGCCTGTAATCCCAGCTGCTCGGGAAGTAGAGGTAGAAAGATTAGCGTTTGGAGTTGGACCTGGCAAGAAGCCAGCAAGAGCCTGTTTCACAAGATTAAGCTGGACGTGGCAGTGCATGTCTATAATCCCGGCTACTAGGGAGGCAGTGATGGGAGGATCATGATTCCATGCTGACCTGGGTAAAATCTTGAGATCCTCTCTGAAAAAGCAAATTTGCTTGGGGATACGGCTTGAGTGGCAGAATCTTGCTAGCAAACATGAGGCCCTGAGGTCAATCCCCAGTATTCCTTAAGAAAAATAAAACTCTAGTCTGTATCGCTGGAGGAGTTAGCTATAAATATCTCTCATTATTATCCACCGATTTCTTTCATCTGCTTAAAGCTGGTAATGTACATTGTCACGTTGTGTCAGCGGCTGACATGTTGTTGTTCATTGGGAATTTGTTACATAAAAGCTGATGCACAGACAGAGGCCCATCTCTCTCTCTTTCTGTATCACAGGATTTTAGCTGGAAAATGATAAACCATATCTGATTTCCTATTCTTATTTACATGACCTGTGAGTTAACTAGTGCTCTCTTAAGAAACCAACGTTTTCATTTGCTTTATTTATCCTTTATACCATCCCAACCTACGAATTAAACTACAAAATGAAAACAATGTGTTAGGCATCCAAGTTGACTTCTTTCACCTTCTGTGGGATAAAGGAAAAGATAAAAAGCCGGTGCATTTCAGATAAGGTCAGTGAGCAAACTAGGGAAATCGTTAAACTCCTCATAACCCTCAGAGGTGCTAACTCCCGCTCTTTGAGATCTCTGAAAATACACTGCACCCCTCTCTCCACATACCATGTCAGAAACTAGAATAATCCTTCATGAGAGGGGAAACAGACCCACATGAGGGGTGTCTGGGAAGTGTTTGGAGCGTGGTGGGATCCCGCTAGGAGGCTGCCCTTCCTGTCCTTCATGGCCTGACTGGAGGATCTCTAGTTAGTCAGGAGCTCTCCCAGGGTTGTCTTCAGCGTGTTGGGTCTTTGCTGTGTGGAGTCGGGCTGGGGTGGCCGTTGCTCTCTGGCTGACATGTGCTGGGCTTCTGTTTCTAATTGCCCCTGTTGGCATGCCCATCCAGCCCTTGTCATCGGACCTGGAGAGTATCTGTGCCTCATGCATGTGTCCACAGTCTGTCTTCAGTCACTCAGCAAGGGTAACCCTAAGCCTTGCGGCCACGCATGACCCACTTCCTCAACACGGTCAGTCATAACTGGGGAGTCCTGCTGCTAGTCACACCCAGCTCTTCCCAGCTTTCCCCAGGTGTGCCTGAGAGAAGAGAAGAAGTAGTTATGACTCCAACAGTCTGTGAAAGGCCTTGCCCGGCTTTTAGCCACTGAGAGCTCACGCCTGTAATCCTAACTATTTAGGAGGCTGAGATCTGAGAATCGTGGTTCAAAGCCACCCTGGGAAGGAAAGTCTGTGAGACCCTTATCTCCAATTAACCACAAAAAGCCGGAAGTGAAACTGTGTCTCAAATTTGTAGAGTGCTAGCCTCGAGCAAAAATAAAAGCTCAGGGACAGCATCAAAGCCTAGAGTTTAAGTGTGGCAAAAGACATAAATAGAAATAAAGATAAAAAATAAGGAATGGAAGGCGGGATTTGAGCCCAGACACTGCTTCCTCTGGGACCCTAGCCCTGAACCCTGTGGCTAGCTGGTCTTCAGCATGCAGGCATGTGGCCTGCAGGGCGTGGAGCATTTTACACCCAGACTTCTCATCCCAGGCCTGCTGGCACACCGCACAGGAGTGCTGCAAACTTCAGTCTTCATTCTTCTAGACTTCCTCAAATGCTTCAGCCTTTCCTCCTAGTAACAAGAGCTGTAGGTATAAAGGTTAGATGTACCTGTGAAGGCATTTCTTCTATATCCTTGGAGATGTTCTCCACTGGCATATTACTCTAATGAACCTCATCTCTGTGGTTCTCATTTGATGTCGTGTGAGACTCGGATCTCCCAAACCATTGGTTTATTTCACTCCATCACCTGTGTGAACAAGAGGTGAGCATCTGTCCAGTGTCTAGGGCATTCTCCTGCCAGCTGGGTCAGAAGTCCCCTTATTTCTAGAAAATTCACTTAGAAGGATTTATCTCCCTTCCCCCCTCCCAACCTCCCCCACCCCAGTGGAGTTCACTCAGATGTCACCCCAGATGACAGTTCTATTTTCCGTTATGTGCTCCTAGGATTTTTTTATTTATTTATTTACTTAGGTTGGTCCCTTGTGAGGCTTGAACTCAGGGCCTAGGTGCTATCCTTGAGCTTTGCTGCTCTGAGCCATAGCTTCCACCTCCCGTTTTCTGGCAGTTAAGATAAAAGTCTCAAGGACTTAACTGCCTGCGTTGGCATGATCCTCAACTCTCAGCCTCCTGAGTGTTCTGCACTCATAGGAGTTTTGAATTTACAAGCTACATGCCAAAGACTGATCCTCTGACAGGAGTAAAATATTGGGCTAAAAAATGCATCAAAACCAGTTGCAAGGGAATGCAAGTAAAGTTTTTATTGAAAAGGCTTGAAGTGTCAACATCACCCTGTCAACCCAAAGAACAGAACCACTTTTAAGGATTCTGTGCCTTTCAATGTCATGCATGTGAGATCTCTTGGACTATGACTGACTAGCTTAGGCTAAAGGAGAGTGAGTAGATCTTGAACAATCTGATGGGAGATCTAGCTTCGGGCACATCTGGGTGAATGGGCTCTACACTGGGTGCACTCCCAGGTTGGTTGTGACGTAAGTATTCATGCATCTTGTTTCTGTAGCAGGAAGAAATCTTTCCTGAAGAGGGTGGTAGATGTTACAGAAGTTAAATCCTTTTGCTTCTCTGCAGTCCAAGGCCTGTTGCTGTCATCATGCGGCTCTAGAGGGGTGGGCGGGTGTGGTGGACTGTGGGTCCTGGGTCTGTAAAACTGGCAAGTAGGAGGAAAGATGCTGGATCCAGAGAAGCTGGACTGCGTGGGTGTGCAGTGTATTTGATGTACTCTTAACTACCTAGAACTGGAGGGTGGAAGAAATTGTAATGATCCCCCAGTCCAGCTAATCCCTGGGCGATGGGACTTCAGGACACCTCTGTCTAGTGTTGGAATATCTCAGCTGACCTTCTGTACTTTGGAAGTGGGCTATGGCGTCAGAAATACTCCAGGAACCTTGTCTTCTTCTTCTTCCTCCCACTCCTTGTCTATACATTTACCTGACCCTAGTAGGATATTTGACTTCAGCAGCCATTTTCAAGATCAGCAGTAAGGTCTTTTTTCCTATGGTGCAGGAGAAGCTAGGAGGATCTGAAGGTCTCTGTTCCTGTGGCTACAGAAAGGGAACTCACAGGGCCTCACAGAGCATTAGACACAGTGGATTCTCAGAGGGGGGATAGGAGCTGCCAAGTAGTCAAGGGGAAAGTGTCACGTTGATGGATGATCTTTTCTCTAGAGTTAAACCCTGTAGTATATTCGGGGTGGCAGTGATGCCTAGGAAAACTGGTATGTAAATATCTTAGCTCGGTTAAAACTCACCTCTTTGGGTCACACAGTAGCCATAGAAGTGAAAAGAATGAAGAGCCAGTGATGAAAGGTTTTGAATCAGATAAAAAGCATGTGGCATCTTGTAAATTGCCCTCCTCTTCTAACAAGTACATGGTAAATGGATGGTAAAAATGTTTGTGATTGAAATGACAGAATTCTTAATATTACTTTTCTAGGAATTTGTTTACGCAGAAAGTGTTCTGGATCTGGGTTTTCTAAGATGGTTCCTGAGGATAAAAATAGTAACTCCCGAAGGGTTAAGGCACAAGTGGAATAGCAATGTTTGTTTTTCTTTTTTGGTTTCTTGAGATGGGTCTCGCTATGTAGCTTAGACTGGGCTGAAAACCACTGTGTATCCAGGCTAGACTTTAACTATTCGTCCTCCTGCCTCAGCCTCTGGAGGGCTGGGATTGCAAGTGTGTACCACCACACCTGGCCAGCCATAAACATCTTGTCCCATAGGAGACTCTATCCTTGAGAGTGCCACTTACATATTTTCTCTAGATCTCACTCATTATCAGAGACTGTGATTTTTTCTTTTTACCTAATCACTTGTCAAAGGCTTAAAAATCAATTTAGTTATGTCGGCTTACCTAGTTGATTTGAAAAAAAAATGTCTCCTCACATGCCCTGGATAGAGTGTATATTTCATTTTTTCCATTAATTATTATAAAAAATGAAGATATCAAAGATGGCAAAATTTTGCAAAGAACTTTAACTCTACAGGCTTTTAATGCTTCTCAGAATTAATAATTTTCAGGTCTATCATATTTCCTCCTTGGCCCACAATTCATCCCATATTTGGGTCTTGGCAAATGCTACTTGGTTAATTAGGCAGTCTGTTAACTCTGATTAGTAAGTTATAACAGATCAGCAGAGAAGTATCACTGTGCGATTTGGATTAAAAAGCTCTTCATCTCATCAAAACAAATTTACATTTATGGGGAAGTATGTTGAAATGTGCTACATTGCATGCATTTCACAAGGAAAATTGATAAAGGATAAAGAACTCTTCTTCCACTCCACCCCAAACCCCGGCCAAGTTATTTATTTATTTTTATTCTGATGTGACATTCATCACGCTTTTCCTGCAGTAGGATTTTTCTTTTCAGGCTTGCAAATTGCGGCTAGTTTAATCCCTCTATTATACATCCATGATGGATGCATTGCGTTTTTATTTAAGCATAATTCAGTGTCGTGGCACATGGTTATATTCCAATTCTGACCACGGTGGCCTCTGATATTGGAGTCACTTGTAGAAATGAATCTTGGCTGTGTTGGGGGAATTAGTGGGTTACATTAAGGCTGGCTCTCTTTTACAGCTTAAAGGCACTGATGGTTATTAAATACCATTAGGCCTCTGTGGTCCCCTTCTATGTCTTGCCTAATGGCTTATCATCACTTAAGGGCATTTGGGGCATCAACAATGTGCCTGCTTTCTCCCTCTCCCTCTTTGCCTCCCTTCGAGCCCCTCCCTTCTGTCCTTGCTTCCCATGGAACACTTAACATTGTAGAAAGTGAACAGACCAGCCAATGCAAGAATCATTTTCCAGGTTCGGCAAATCCTGAAGTTTGTGTGAATCCCCACAACTCCCCCCCCCTCATTTTCTGTCACAGACCATGGCAGTCAGACGCTGGCATTGACCCCTCCTCCTCTGCTACATACCCACATCCATGTACAGGCATGCATATGTGTTTGTGTCTGTGTATGTATGCTACACCTACATATGGTAACTGGCATCTTGAGATGCCTAAGACTTAACTTTTAGGGTCTGATATGTTGGAGTTTAAAAACCGATATCCCTCCATCCCCACCCCCAGCTGCTAAGTTGCTTCTGGAGCTGTCCATCCCCTGGGACCTTGTTCCATATGGCAGTCATTGGTGTGAGTGGAGTACATGAATTTAGTATTGTTTTTCCCCATCAGTTGACCCAGCTTGGCTGTTAGAGATTGCTATGTTCTGGTGCCGTGGAAAATAGAGAAATCAAAGAATCGAAGGGAGAATATTTTCTTCACATCCATTGAACTTTTACTTCAGTTTTTTTTATTTTATTTAGTGTAAGTATCTAATCCATGAAAACTAGCCTTTCTTGACTTAGGAGATTCATCATATATTAAAGGCAGTTACAGAAGTTTATTTAATTCAGAATGAAAATGGTTGTCTTACGAATTAGTTTATTTTCTTTTAACTGGGAACATTTAACAATAATCACAGGTGACTCTTATTTTGGCAGATTGGAGCTGATCCTTTAGAGATAAAGTTAATTTTGAGACTCTTCAAAACACATTTGATTGGCAGCATGAAACTTCAGCTTCCCACTAGTTTCTCTCTTCTAAAGAAAGAAGTGAGTAAGGAATTAAAAAAAAAAAAACCAAACCATTCTGGATTATGTTATGTTAATTCTTATAGTCCTTTTGAAAGAGCCAGTTCCATAGATGTTAAACTTTCAATGCATAGAACATTAATTTTTTTATTTTGCAGTATTTGGAATTGAACATATGGCCTTGAACATGCTAGGCAAGTAATCTACCATGGACTTTTGCCCTTAGTCTTGAAAAAAAAATTTTTTTTGAGACAGTCTTGTTATAAAGCTTAGGCTGGGCTCAAACTCACAATCCTCCTGCTTCAGCCTCCTGAGTTCTAGAATTACAGCCATACCATCATAGTCAGTTGAATTTGTGCTTTTCTTTTTTTTTTAATTGGATGTTAGGTTAACTAAATGAAAGACAGACAGACAGACAGACAATCTTGCTGATAGGAAGAGAACTCTCTAGAGAAAAACTGTGGGATGAAATAAAAAGTAAAGCTGGCTTGGATGTTCAAGTGAAATAGCTAATTCTTACCCCATATTCATGATCTCTTAGAAGTCTCAGTGGCAATGTGGGGGAATTTTCTGGAAAGTGCTTCTTTAATGAATAGGTCTGTAGATTGAAGCAAGCAGACATATTAGGAGTCTGGATACCTTTACTGTGTGGTTTTATTAATTGAATTTATTTCTTTAAAATAACCTTGGATAAAACAAACACCTCTTCTGTGGTCACGGTGAGCAGATGTTTACCGTAATTTCTTGCTCATTGAAAAAAATGCCTGTTCCACCCAACAAAAACAGCCACGTTTGCTTGGCTCAATCAAAACTTTGGCGCTTTGGGTCTTACTTTATATATCATGGCTCCGGTCTCACAACCCTTCCAAGTGTGAGGTTTAGCTCACCAACTCCAACATCTGCAGGAGAGGTTTGCTCACAGTGATCTATTATGTGAGTGCTTAATTCTTAGACTGTTTTTGGCATTGTCCCTCCTCATTGAAACCAATACCCCATGTGCAGAACTGTAGTTGTTTTTCTTGACCGTGCAGGTAGCTCCTCCCTCATGGCCTATGCCCAGGTTAGGGAGGATTTTGGTTATAGGAATAAAGTTTTGTTTCCATCATGGGAAGAGTCTGGTTTCTTCTGGAGCATTCTTTGGCATAAAAGGCTCCTCCTTTTCTCATCATTTGTGTTTGGAAAACACCTTTCCTTAACTGCATGTAGGACTTCATAACCACTTTACTCCTGGTGTTTTCTTAGGGTTTTTGTTTCTTTTTCTTCCTCTCAACTCCTGTTTTGTTTTTGTTTTTGTTTAGCACAGGCGCCCACAGAGTCCCTCCCCACACCTTCGGGACATGGTTCCATAGGCCACTTGAGGACCAGGACCCTTATTGGCACTCAGGAATGGGACTTGCTTGGTCAGGCAAGGCTGAAAGGAAATACAACAGCAGGACTCGGCTTTCTTTGGGAAACTCCTCCCTTTGGAATGGAGAGTTCTGGGTGGCTCTTCTTATTTTCTTCCCTTAGCCAAAACAAGCAGGGATCTTGCATAACACCAGGGTAGGAAAAAAGGAGTAATTTTTAAGGGCAACGTATGTTCACATTGAGAAAAAGGGAGTTAGAACTGGACCCAGGCAGTGGCCTACAGCACTAACAGCACCTCCTTTTGCACAGGTAGGGAACTCAGCGTCAGTTGTATCGGCATGTTTATAAGATAGTGAGTTGTTTTCCACATCCTTTTTTCCTTGGGTCCAACTGTAAGTCAAGCTTACGAGTCCAAGGCTTTTAGGATAGTTAATGGTTGTATGTAGTATTGGATGGATTCAGTCTTGAATCGGTCATTTCTTTCCCTTACACTGAGTCTTATACTCTGAGTCTTACATTCAGACTTTTTTTTTTTGGTCTGGAGCACGTGGCATGAGGTGGTGGTGCCTGTCTGAATTCAAAGCAGAAACTATGCAAATATGTTTCATATTTGGTTTGACCTTAACAGAATAGAAAGGAGTCTGAGCAGTGAAATGAACCAAAGATGTCTCCTCTCTCTTTTTGGCTGATCAGTGCCCATTAGTATTTGTCCTTTTAACTAAATCCAAATAATCTACGTTAAGAAACAGAGTAGGCACTTGGGTGTTTTAGACTGGTTGGGGGTGGCAGGTTTTTTTTTCTTTTTAAATGCAGCTAAGTTGCAAAACAGAAAAAAAGAATAGAACAAAAGACAACTACTTTCTTAAACTCTCTCATTTACCCATTCAAACTATGAAAGTTTCAGGTCTGGGGAAAAACCTACTGAAGTTCTTCTTTCCTCATTATAAATTAGATGCATGTATCTTAAAATGTCACTATGAAAGATCATTCTGGGTACTTACTTAGCTTCAGTATCTGGCCCAAGAGCATTCTGCGTACTCACCTAGCCTCAGTATCATGGAGAAGGACTTAGACACAGTTGCTTAGAGTCTAGACCACATGAGTGTGATATGACAGTCCCTAGACTAGAGAGTTTTTTTGTTTGTTTGTTTTGTTTTTTTGGGTCCAGTCATGGGGCCTGAGCTCTGGGCCTGGGCACTGTCCCTCAGCTCTTCAGCTCAAGGCTAGCACTCTACCACTTGAGCCACAGTGTCACTTCCGGCTTTTTTTCTTATGTGGTGCTGAGGAATCGAACCCAGGGCCTCAGGCATGCAAGGCAAGCAGTCTACCACTGAGCCACCTTCCCAGCCCCGACTAGAGAGTTTTGTTGTGTTTGTAACTATTTGTGTATGTACTTCTTTTTTTTAATGAGACATAGTCTTGCTCAATAGCCTAGGCTAGCCTTGAACTTATGCTTCTCTTACTTCAGCCTTCCAAGTGTTTGGCTTACATGTATGCGCCAGCATACACAGTGCTTGTATATGTAATTTTTTGTGTGTGCACAAGAGGCATTCAGAGATGTATTTAAGATCTATTAAAAAACTCATCTCTGAGAGCCCTCACTTTCTTTGAGTTTTGATATAAATGAATTTTGGTGATTATGAGACAGTAAGTAGGTCCTGACTTACTCAGTCTGTTCAGTTAAACAAGTGTAAGATTTATGCACTTTTGGTAGGAAATAAGATAAACAACAAACTAACATCCTCAGCCCCAGAAGAAGCAAAGCCATATAAAGTGGGAGCTGCTTTTTCAGGATAGGTTTATAGGTTCAAGTATTTCATTTACTCCACTCCTCTTGCCCTAGGAGGCTAAGAGGGCTTGTCAGTCATACTTCTAAGGCATTGTACTGTTGACAGCACAGTTAAAAATGACATCTGCATATGTATACAGGTAAGGGCTTTTGAGCTCCGTTTCCTTTCAATCCATCAAACAGAATACATTGCAACATTTTTTTCTAGCATTTTGTCCTTCAGGATTCTTCAACTATAACATGGGGGCCAGATGCCATCTCTATTTGTGGGAAGTTGGAAGGGTCTCCAGGAAAGTGTCAGAGCAAAAGTGGAAATCCCAAAAGTCTTGTTTAATAATTATAATGTGCCCATTATCACATTCTCACTATGTGACAGCTACTCTTGGAAACAGTATTTTAGCACTATCTTACTGAATCTTAGTACGTGAACCAGCTATGCTCACTGCCTTCACGTTACAGATGAATGAATTGGGACTTAGAGAGGTTAATGATATTAAACTGCCCTGGTTACAGAAATAGTATGTGGAATGAATGAGGGAGGTATGTCATTTGCTCTACAGGAAGGGATAGAAGCCAGTTTCTTGGTTCTAGCAGTGTGTGTGCATCTATAAAAAAGATGTCATTAGGGCAAGCTGGGTGTGCAACTTCCTGTTGTCTCTATTTAAAAATATTGAAAGCATATTTCATATTTGAGTCAATTTCTGTTTGCTTTTTAATTCCAGATTTTTTTTGAATTGGGTTGACTTCTTAGATCACTTAATCAGAAATAATGTGGTCTCTGTGGACTCTGCTCCCCACTTGCCTTTCTAGGATTAGTTTTGAGTATTTAAGACCACATCTCATGGACTCCCACAACTTTCCCTGGGTGTTAGAAACCAAGATCCATCTATCCTTCCTTCCTTCCTTCCTTCCTTCCTTCCTTCCTTCCTTCCTTCCTTCCTTCCTTCCTTCCTTCCTTCCTTCCTTTTCTCTCTTTCTCTTTCTTTCTGTCATTTGTGGGAATTGAACTCAGGACCTGGGCTCTGTCCTTGAGCCTCTGGTAGCCAAATGAGCTCCTTTCCCATAGCTTAGTACAGGGCCCCTTATCTACTCTTTGGACAGCAGCCATAAATCCTAGTCTGCCATGATGAAGCCCCTGGCCCTCACATCCACACCAGGGTCTCTGCCTCCTAGCCCCTTCTAGCCCCTCCTAGATCTCCTAGGTTATATAGGTCACCTCAGACAATAGCCGGGCACTTCTTCTCACTTCTCCCTTGTGAGAAGGGGTCTTGCTGGCCCCTTTCTGGGCAATAAACCTTGCTTTGTTCTCTGTACCTGGATGTCTGCGTGATTCTCTGGCTAAGTCTAAAACAATCTTAACATTGGTGCATCCACAGCACCACTTCTGGTTTTCTGGTAGTTAATTGGAGATAAAGAGTCTCATGGACTTTCCTGCCCAGGCTAGCTCTGAACCGTGATCCTCAGGTCTCAGCCTTCCAAGTAGCTAGGATTACAGGCGTGAGCCACCAGTGCTCAACATCGTGTTTTTTGTTTTTGTTTTTGTCTTTCTGATGTTGTCCTCTCTACTATTCCCACATTTACCCTCATTCATCTTGAAGAGGCAGTGATGATCTTTCTTCTCATTATTGAAATCTTAATGAATATTAAAGTGAACGAAGGATGCTCTGACATGTGCATTTTCTAATGGACGTAATTCCTTGTGTGCATTGAAGATGCACGGGCATTTCTAGGGCTTGGCATGTAGCTAAGTGCTATTCTGATAATATGTACAAGGCCCTGGGTTTAATCCCCAGTCCCACAAAAATGAAAAGACACATCCATCTCAAAAGAAGTATAATCCCAAAGACAGTGGCTTGAAGGATCTTTTATTAGATGACCTTAGTTTCTTCATTTAAATTTTTTCAATCATTGAGGAAATACTCATTTTCCACCCAAAACTTCTGCATATAAGTAACTTTGGGGCATTCTAGGTTATTACAACTTTAAATCTGTATCTTTACTAAATAAAATAATTATTATGGTTGTTCAGTCTTAGGACTAGAGACTCATGCTCTAGGATATGTTACTGTATTACTGAATAACTAATTCAAAATAAGACTTTACTGAGATCTTTATAAATGTTGGTGTTTACAGCTGTACAATGTCCTCTGAACATGGCTTTCCTGGTATCTTGTAAATTTTGTTATGTCTGTATTTTTGTTCATTTCAAGTATTTTCTAATTTCCTTTATGATTACTTTGATACCTTGTGTCATAGGAATGTGGTTTAATTTTCACGTTTGTGAATTTACTAAATTTCTGCTACTGATTTCTGATTTTGTTCTGTTATACTTGGAGAATATAGATTTGAATTTGGAATGTGTTTTATGTCTCAGTATATGGCCTCTTCTGAGACAATGTCCTTGAGAAGTATGTATCATCTTTATCTAGTTGGATTTTCTATGGAACATTCTAGGGTCTAGTTGGTTCATAACATTGTTCCTGTCTTCTTTTTTTGAACTTACTTGTGTCCCTTTGGAATAATGGGGGTATTGAAGACTCCGACTATTATTGTTAAATTCCTTATCTCCCCTTTGATTTCCATCAATGTTTACCTCATGTGTTTTGGGATGACAAACCTACGCCAGCATTATACTTAATAGTGTAAAACTAAAGCCATTTCCTCTAAACTCAGGAATGAGACAAGGATGTCCACTCTCTCCACTTCTCTTCAATTTAGTATTAGCATGCCTAGCTACAGCAATAAGACAAGATGTAAATATAAAGGGGATCCAAATAGGGAAAGATGCAGATGACATGATCTTGTTTTTAGACTTTCTTGAGACACCCAAAAGAAAGCATTCTGACTCGGTCAGCCACTGAGGACTTCAACTCTGATTTAGGGTGCAAACACTGTATCACACTCATGAAAAGTTCAGTAATATAAAGGCGCAGTTGGTGGGAATACCCAGTCTGTATTTAAATTAAGAGAATGGAAGGATTGATGGCTTACTTATCCAGTGTATTATTTCTTTTTTATTGTAGGCAGCTGGTAAGGGCCAATTGAGGCCAAATCAGCGTTATCTTCAGTGGCAGGTGACTCGGGGCTTTGATTTACCCAGGTCCATGTCTCATCTCTACTGTTCACTTCCTCTATGCAGACATGAACTAACGTAATATAAACATATTCCATGGGAAAATATGCTTTTGTGTTTTGGCAAATAAGAATAAAATGTAATTTTCTCGTTGCTGCTCAATCCGTGACTCTACGGCCCTTCCTGTATGTATGCCACATGGCACACTGCAGGTGCAACTGTCCTACAGAAATTGCTTTTCCCCCAAAATACAGAAATGTGAAATAAACCAATTTGGTCACAAGTAGGGTATGCTAGATTTACTTAGTATCTATCAAACATCTTCCACTCACCAGATCCGGACTAATCAAAGAGTTGGAACTGCCTAGTTTCTGTGCAAATGTGTATTTGGCTTTAGAGACAGTGATACTTTGGATGAATTTGTTTTCCTAACAGTGTTACAGCCAAACAATAATTTGTTTCTTTTCAGCAGCATTACAAATTTGTTCTAGACATATGACAAGGGGACAAGGGTTATAAGCACTTGCACATGAATGCACATATAAAATGTGATTTCTTACTGGAGAGTTTTGAAATTAGGCGTTTGTCTTTGCTTGTCGATATCTCTTTAGCTACTTCATTATCCTTTCACCATATTTTTGTGTGCCTCTACGAATAATAAACTCATTGAGCCATAATTTTAAATTCACCACGAATAAAATAATTCTTCAAGAGGAGATTTTTTGTGTATATGTTATAAACATCTTTTGTGTTGTTGTCTGTGTGAATGGTCCATAAAGTTAATGGTTGGTAGTGTTTCTGTACTCTCAAGTTTGTCTGAAGATGGAACAATTGTCTTTATCATTTTTATTTCAATGTGTGACTTGTCTACCTGCTGGGTTTCCCAACAGCTGTTAGTTAACTACTGTAGCACCATACTGCTACCAGCATTCCTGGATCACAAATAGGAAGTAAACAGAAAATCTTGCTAATTTGAGCCCAGTAGGAACCTTTACTGTGTAATGAGGGACTAATTTTGAAAGCAGAGAGACATCTCACAAAATTAGAGCCAAATTTTTAAATGATCTTAAATAACTAATTGAGAGCAAGAATGGTACTTAAGAAGGAGTGAGGCACTGACACATTGAAGAATTGCAGCAGGGAGAGAAGAATCCTCTAGGAGACAGAGTAATTACGCCGTCTTCCTTGAGTTGCTACCGATGCTAATCTGAGTGTGGGAATGATAATGTACCTGAGAGGACAGGTTTGTGGTTGAAATACTCTTGATAGATTTTGACAAATTAAACAGTGGTAAAGATGTTTGGAAGTTATCCAGGTCCTTACCATTATTTATGTCAGGAAACTAGAAATCAGTGGTTAATTTGCAGTTCTTATAATTTTTTTATGATACTTGTGTTGTTGTAAATTTAGCCGTATGCAACATCAACTCAGCGGGATGCGTCTTATGTTGTCAGCTACCTTTTGACATCATAATAGATTTCAGTTGCCAAATCTCACTCGATAGAATACAATATAAAAGAGAGCTGTGTGGAATATTTGGATCAGAGCCAGGCACAAGTACATACAGAATGGACCTTCCAAGACAGCGCAGCTCTCTCTCATTGGAATGGGGGTGTGTGTGGATTTGACTTGGGTATTTCACTGTCTTTCTTCTTTCTGCCTTTAAGCCTTTCTGGCGTTCTTTACATATGGACATCTCTTATATTGACTCTACTAGTGCCCCCTTTGGTGTATGGTACTTTGTACGTTAACCAAAGTGTAATTGAGAGGTGCTGATCATGATACTCAAACTGATATCACAGCTTTATTATAGTTCAGTGTCTATTATGTTCTTAGAAAAATATTGACATTTTCCCTAGATAACTGAAGCTTTTGTTGGGAAGGTATTTTTATCTCCTTCCTTTCCCTCCCTCCCTCCCTCCCTTCCTCCCTCCTTTCCTTTCTATATTCCTTCCTTCCTTCCTTCCTTCCTTCCTTCCTTCCTTCCTTCCTTCCTTCCTTCCTTCCTTCCTTCCTTCCTTCCTTCTTTCCTTCTATGAGCTTCATTTACTAAAGGCTTGCATTCCTACCACTTGAACTGTAGCTCCACTTCTGGCTTTTTCTGAGTAGTTTGTTGGAGATAAGAGTCTCATGAACGTTTCTGCCCAGGCTGGCTTTGAACTGCAATCCTCAGATCTTGGCTTCTTGAAGAGCTAGAATTACAGGTGTGAGTCACTGACACCTGGCTGGGAAGATATTTTCTAAAGATGTTTTCCCTCCCTGTTTTCCAGTTTATTTAATAATACCTCTTTAATAATTACTTGCTTTTGTCCTTGACCTTTGTCCTGCTCTCAACTGAAGAGGATTAATGGACCACTTTTTAAAAACTTTTTTTTTCATCCCTTCAGTCTTTCAGGTTCTTTAGTTTTGACCTCTACCTAGCTTCTTTTGAGACTCTCTGGTCTTTATGTCACACATATTTTTGTGTTTCCTGCACTGATCTGTGTGACTGTCTAGCCTCCCATTTCTCTATATCATTTACCTTGCTTAGAAATACCTGTGACCCCACTGGCCAAACTTTGATCTTTCCTTTCTGAGTCTGTTGTAAATCTTTGCTGAACACATTTCTCCTGAATGCTCTCTGTGAGCCCAGCAGCAGGGCAGAGGCGTAAGGACTGGAGTGGAGGGAGTGTTTCCTGGCTGTCCTTTGTCTAATTGGGTTTCATGTCTTAAGTGCCTGATTTGGCAAGGATGCTGCTGCCTTATTTTGCTACGGCCTTATCTGCTCCTGATGGCTAATAAATGTTTCATGTTAATCGAAATGATCCGTTACCCATCCATAGTAAAGGCGATCTTATTAACCTTTTTGAAGGACTACTGTATTGTCCTTGGGATGGACATTTCTGGGTGCCACGTACCAGTGACTTTGAAATCAGATGTGTTGGGCTGTTGGAGTTCCTTCTGTGCATTAAGATGCAGTGATTCTTATCTTTCACTCCTCAGTGTTCACTTGGAAAGTGGATCGCCTTTGCTATTACTTCAAAGAATAGTCAGTATTCACATACCTTAGGTAAATTAGAATAAATGTAATTAGGTAATATATTTGAGGGACATGCACTTGTTTTTTTAATAAGGTAAAACAAAATAATACTAAGCTGTCCACCCACTTTTTGTGCACTGTAGACTTACCAACACAAATCAGTCTTTTCCCGAGTTTCGTTTTTCTGCCCCATCTAAAACATTATCTATGTCTACTAAGCATTTCAGTATATCCTGTAAAACAAAGGGACTATATTTTAAATTTCACTTTGTCTAAAATTTACTGGAGCTGGGCACCAGTGGCTCATGCCTGTAATACCAGCTACTCAGGAGGCTGAGAGCTGAGGATAATGATTTGAAAACAGCCCAGGCAGAAAAGCCTGTGAAACTCTTATCTCTAAATAATCACATAGAAAGCAGAAAGAGGAACTGTGGCTTAAATGCTAAAGTACTCACCTTCAGCCAAAAAAACTCAAGGATAATGCCTAGGCCCAGAGTTCAAGAATCAAGACTGGCATGTCAGCATGCACACACACACACACATACCACACTCACACACACACACACACACATAAACATACACACACACACACACACACGCTGTACATAAGAATATCCTTTTTTGGCTACTTTATTGAATAGCATCATATGTGTATGTATTTATATATACATTATCTTAAGATGGACACCATTGTATGACCATTCAAATCAAGGAATCCAACTTTTCTCATCTATTGAATCCACAGTCTGTTCCAAAACTGACTCATACTTTGACTTTTGTTTATTATCTTATTACCTCCTTGTGCATTGTCCCTTTTTTTGAGATGATCTTTAAGTTTCTTACATTGTAACTTTCCTGTCATCTCCTCTCTTTTCTCCGCTCAGCTGAGGGTTTGCCAGTGTGGATCTCATGCTGACTGACAGCTAGATCTAGAGGCTGATGTTTGATCACTTCACTAAGACTCAAAGTGCTGTTCCCTACTCCATTCAGGGAGGGAGGAGCTTGGTCTGATAATTTCACTGGGGGAGGCTAAAGAGTGGAATTCTAACTGCACTACTGATTAGCTGGAAGTTTTATTCATTTTATTCTTTAGCTTCCCATTAATCTTCCCATTGATTACTCAGTGGTACTGCTTGTTTAGGAAATACAGGACACACACCAAATTCTCTGCCTCTTTACTAATTTTCACAATGATGAATTGGCTTATTGTGTTCCTCTCAATGTAACTATGGAAAGTTAATACCTTTATGAGCCATACATTTAAACACGTCTGCATTTCAATCATTTGTTTTCCCAGGTTTTGATGAAAGATTGAGTTGTGTCTCTGATTAGTGAACTTTGTCACATTTGATCTACTGTCCTTCCTGAAGGAAAAGAAAGACTGGTATTTCAGAGCTTCTCTTTAATCTGTTGTGATGGGATACTTCAGGCTCACCTGTGTCTGTTGTGTTTTTTTCTTTGTCTCTGTGTGTGTATAGTCTCTGTTTCTCTGTGTCTCTGTCTGTCTTTTTGTGGTGACAGAGCATTGGTTATGCTAGCCAAGTGCTCTGCCAGTATTTCTTACCTGAGAAGTGACATCAGCCTTTCTCATCATCAATTGCCATTCTTTCTAGTGGAAAGTTGTTTTCCACTAAAAAATTGTTTGTCGTTGGTCAGTGCATCTAGACTTCACAACTTCCTGACTACTCTTATTTTATATCTAGAGATTTAGGCCTTCTCCTTAGGCTCTTCTCTACGATAGCTTGATCTCTTTTTTTCTGACAATTAAGGAAAAGACAGAATTGGGATGCCTTGTAATTGCTTATACGTAGAGGACAGTCTCAGAAAAATAATACCAGTGCTATCACCGCTGGCATTTCAAAGCATTTCTCTCTCCTTTTCCTTCTCCCTCTCTTCCTTTCCTTTCTAATTCCCTTCTCTTCTTATTTGGGCAATATTGGAGTTTGAACTCAGGGGCTCACATTTACTAGGCAGGCACTCTATCACTTAAGTCATGCCTCTAGTCCCTCCATTTTTTAAAATGATTGTATTATATTATTTTCCCAGAACATACTGTCTTTTATACTGTACTCCCTTTAATATGATCATAGTTGTAGTAATGGAGCTATGGTCAATGCTAAATGTCGACGGTAAATATTAATACCTATTGTCATTCTATTCTAGTCTTACGTTTTGAGAAGTTTGTTGCACCTTTGGTTCTTAAAGCAAAGTTGGTTTTTTTTTTTTTTTTTGGGGGGGGGTCCAGTTGTGGGGCCTGAACTCTGGGCCTGGCGCTGTCCCTCAGATTTTCAGCTCAAGGCTAGCGCTCTACCACTTGAGCCACAGCGCCACTTCTGGCTTTTTTTTTCTTTTTTCTTATGTGGTGCTGAGGAATCGAACCCAGGGCCTCTGGCATGCAAGGCAAGTGCTCTACCACTGAGGCACCTTCCCAGCCCTAAAGCAAAGTTTTTGCCAAATGAAATTGTTGGCTCACATTTTCTTTTTAGTGTCTTAAATATGTTACTCCATTTTCTTCTGGCATAATATATCTCAAGTTGAGTAATTTTACTGGAATGTATCTTATACTTGGACATTTTGAGGAGATATGCAGAGTTATCCAGTTATCCAGTTTGTTTTTCAATAATAGTTTCTGACTTTTTAAAGAAATTTTCTTTTGAGTAGTACTTTTCTGATATTTTAACAGTTCCCTTCCTTGATTTCCTGCTCAGAGACTATTGTTTTATATATGTTGGATCTTCTTTACTTGATACTTTTCCTTAAATTCTTTTAATTTGTATCTTCATTTCTTGTTTTAGAAACTTTTCTCATTTTACCTTTTTAATTTGTTAAGTCATTATTTCTTCTATCAGTTTGTTTTCTGTCCTTTTGATGTATTCCTCATTTCTAAGATGATTTTTTGTTTCTTTTCTCCTTCTTAGTCTAATTCTGAATTGTTATTCTTTCAGATTTTATGTCATGTTCTTAATATTTCAGCTCATTTGAAATAAGAAACATTCATGTGATGACATGGTGTATGCCTTCATTTTCTGTTGGATATTACTTTATTATTTTTGTAACTTGTAGCATTTAACCTCATTTTTTCTCTCATTCCTATTTATGTGAAAGTAATTTTATGTATGTATGTATGTATGTATGTATGTATGTATATGCATGCATGCGTGTGTGAATGTATGTATGTATGTGTGTGTGTATGTATGTATGTATGTATGTATGTGTTTATGCTGCTAGTACCAGGACTTAGAGCCTGGCACTGTCCCTTAGCTTTTTTGTTTTACCATTTGAGCCACAGCTCCACTTCCAGACTTTGGCTAGTTAATTGAATATAAGAGTTTCTCAGACCTTCCTTCCCAGGAAGGAAACAGTTCTTCGAACTGTTATCTTCAGAACTCGGCCTCCTGTGTAGCTAGGCTTACGGACATGAGTCACTGGCACCCCGTTTATTTTCTGAAAGATTTGAAAGGTGGCTCTTGCCACTTGTAGAGATCCCTCATCTGGGACTTCTCTCTTGCTGGGCTGCTGGCTGGCTTGTTAAAAGCTCTTGGCTTTGTTCTTTTCTACTTAGAGGCCCTTTTCTCTTGATTTCGTCTTCTTAATTGTGATTCTATTTCCAGTGGTTTTCTTTTTCACTGTGGGGTTCTGTGCTACAATGGGGATTTCAAAGCTGAGCTGTAAGATCCACAAACACTAGGCCATGCCAATTCTTCCCGCTGCAAGTGAGGGTATCGCCCTCATCATCTCAGCTCTTCATGGGTCTTGAATACTAATTATCTCCCCAATGGAAATCATTTCAAATATCTCTAATATTAGTGAACAACCCAGTGTGGCTGTGGACGCAGCTTTTGAGGGGCTGGCATGGCCTACTATTGTGAATGGAAAGGTTGCACGATGCTCTGGGAGGACATTTCTGATTCGACAAGGTGCCAAATCTCAGTAATACAGTTATAGATCTAAATGCGTGCCTCATTTGGGAAGAACTAATTAGCAAAAGATTGAAGATGCGGCCAGGGGAACTTTGAGATTCACATATAATTTGTCAGCAGTGAGCTTATGTGCGTGATGGAAGTGAGCTACTGTTTCCAGCAGCTCATTTGCTCTGGTCATAACTTTGGTGGGGAATTGATTGGCAGTCAGGTTTCCTGATTTGTGGGTACGTGTTTGAACACATCCGATTCTGTTGCAGATGACTAGCTGAGAAGGGTAGCAGGTACGCCTGCTCTTCAGGGTTCCCAGGAGTCGATTTCAGGACTGGAGTCAGACCTCACTCCCCACTTTGGAGTGACAAACATGCTATCCTGGCTTCCTGCTCAACCATTGCCCTCATAAATTCATCTAAGTCTGCCTCAAATATGTCCGCACACAAGTGATTCCCAAGCATCCATTCTCTTCTCCCCAGCGCTTAGTGCATTTGTTCAGTATTGTCTTATGTGCCCAGGATGGTGGAGAAATTTGAGGGTAGAATTTAGAGTGATTTCACCTGTACGTATTGCCATTTGCAAGCTGTGTATCTGGGACCAGTTCCCTTGCTGGCCCTTAGTTTTCTCTTCTCTTCAATGGGGTAACAACATTGTAACAGTTGTGCCTGATACACACTGAGCACTGTTTTCCCCTTTTCCTTCTGTTGCTTCCTTGGCAGTTTGGTTGGCTTGCTATTTTCTCTCCTTCCTCTAGGGCTCTGCAGAATTGAATTTCATCTTTACCCTCTGTGTCACTCTGTTATGCCCACGTTTCTCCTACCTTCTTATGTCCTTTGAGTCTTCTCTTCCCCTAGCTACTGATGGGATTAATGAATTTGCCTTAAAACTTATTTACCCACTTAAGTCATTCCAACCAGGGAACCTGACAAGAAAGCCTTTCTCATAGCAGATCTTTTAGATGAAGGAAGCAATTGTGGCTTTCTCCCAAGACGGAATTCAAGACCTGTGCTGAAATACATAGCTCCAACCTCCTTCTTCTCTCCCCCCTTCTGTTCACTAGGAACACAGCTTTCATTCTGAAACCCTAACACAGGTTCTGTGATGAGGGCAAAGATGCATGAGCATTGCCCTCCTGCTCCCACGGAATCAGCATGGAAGTGCAGTGGTCACCAGCAGGTTCTTTCACCAGCACGCATTGTTGGGAGCTTTCGTCCACACATGGTCCCCAGTGACAATATTCAGCTTCTGATCCTTTGACTTCACCATAATCCCAACGTGAGCCACATGCAGGAGAAACCAGACTCCACTTTTTACCTTTTGACCTTTCTCCAGAGGAGCAGCATGAAGTCTGATCCTCTCTCTCTCCAGGATGATCAACTGCAGTGAGCCTGAGTCCCAACCCCAATGTGAGAACAGGGGCCAGTGGTGTGCTGGCTGAGCTGTGTTCTGAGCTCAGATGTGCACTGGATTAGGTGTCTTAGGTGCATTTTCATCTTAGTATACTTTCAGTGTATGTGGGTTTATTGAGACATAACCATCTGTAATTATTGCATCATTATTTTTCATCTGGACCCCTCTATGCTTGTTATTTTTTTTCTTTTCTAACCCACTGTGTCCCCGTGGGGCAGTGGGTTGTGCAGGCTTGCTCCTCTTTGTGGAGACTCTCTTCTATTAGCTGGACCTCTGCTTTGCACCACAGCCCTCATCTTTAGGCGATGTGGCAGCGGAAGATCACATTTCATTACCCTTTGAAGAAGAGGGCAGTGGTCTAGGCCAGGCAGGCTCGCATCCTCCTGCTAATATGTGCCAGATTGTTTAGTCCTTTCCGTAAGAAAATGCTGTCGTGAAAGGTTTCTTTTCCTCTTTGAAAGGAAGAGTGATATTCATATGAAATAAACTGTTTTGTTATCTTGAAAGCAGGGAGGGAGAGATAACGTGGCTGCCATCAGCACTGTATAAACCATTGCATCTTTATCACTCGGTGTTAAAGAACGTCTGGTATTTGGTACACAAAGACACTATTTCTCAGGTATTCTCCTTTCTGCTTGAGTGCCACAGATAAATGTTTCATACAAACCAAAGCTGTTTGTAGGAGAGTTCTGTCTAGGCCCTCGGTCCGTAGACAACTGTGAAAACTGTCTGGCATTGCTGATCAAACCTGGCTCTGCTGAAGCCAGCGGTCACTGTCAGAGGGACGGCAGAGAACTTTCTTCTTCCTCTATGCTATTCGGGTTTAGCCACTTCAGAAGGATGCAGGCCTTAGGCCGCAGCTTTGGACCTGCTGTGTATTGTTCAGCAATACCATTTGAAGATAATTTGAATGAGTTGTCAGTATTTGAATATGAAGCTGTTTCACAAAAGACAAATGTGGATTACCTTTGTGAAAAAAATTGGGGGCAGCACTTTGCCCGCATTCCCCAAAGGAAGTTGGGTTCCAGACCTGAATTCTCTATGGCCTTTGGATGAGGCGTGGTCCAGGATTTATTCTCTCCTGAGCTGCTTGGCTCATTACTGTGACCCTCTGCCCCACACACATTAGAGTTAGCCACCCATTACTTTATATGGCAAAAGTAAACCAAAATAGCCCTGGTATTCAGAGGTAAATAACTTAGTGAGTGTGTCTGCTTGATGATAGACTTTAAGAGAAAAAGGAAATAATATATTGTGTAGAAGTTAAAATCTGCATGTAATTTCTGAAATGGATGTGTATTATCTCAGGCACATATAGTAATGTACTTTTTTTTATAGTGTAATAACTTTGCAAGTGGTGGAACTCACCACAGATCATATGAAAATGTATGCTCTTTAGGGTATATTACGGAATTCTCAAGTTGGAGGGCCCACTTGGTAGCCCCTTGTTCTAGATCAAGATTTGTTTTTCTTTCAGTGCTGACAAATTGAAGCACAGAGAACCCCAGCAAACTGTCCAAGGCTACCCAGCCAACTAGTGGGAGATCTAGGAGCAGTCCCTGCACCTGCTGTGGATGCCAGGTGGAAAGGCCATTAATGCTCAGCCTCACTCCAGGAGAGGCCTCAGAACCCGTGATGTATGTTTCTTTGCTCTCAATTCCCTAGGTGGAAGTTTTAAGACACATGATTTGCTTTGTAAGGAAAGATGCCACTAGCAGTTCTGGGTTCTGAATTCTCTAGGAGAATAGGTCAACAACTGTCATCTGAAAAGGTGTGAAGACCAAAACACTTTGAAATCCAAAATCTATGCCGGGCACCAGTGATTTACCCCTGTAATCCTAGCCACTCAGGAAGGCTGAGGTCTGAGGAGGAAGATTCAAAGCCAGCCCAGGCAGGGAAAGTCTGTGAGACTCTTATCTCCAATGAACTACTCAGAAAAAGCCAGAAGTGGTGCTGTGGCTTCAGGGGTAGAGTCCTAACCTTGAGCACAAAGAGCCTCAGGGACAGAGCCCAGGCCCTGAGTTCAAGCCCCAGGACTGACAAAAAAAAAAAATCCAAAATCTTTGTGAGTCTCAATGTGAGGTCACAAATGGAGGAATCTACAGTTGATTTCACATGGTAAATTGCAGCCAGTGCAGAAGTATGTAAACTCACTTTCAGGTTATGTGCAGAAGATATACTGAAAACACAAATGAATTTCATTTTTAGAGTTTGTTGTTTTCCACATCTTATGATTATATTCCAAATATTAAAAAAAAAAGTAAAAGAAAATCGAACCAGCGGCCAGTAGCTCATGCCTGTAATCCTAGCTACTCACAAGGATGAGATCTGAGGATCATGGTTCAGTGCCAGACGGGGCAGGAAAGCCCTTTAGACTCTTCTCTCCAGTTAACCACCATAAAAATGAAAGTGATGCTGTGGCTCAAAATGGTAGAGCACTAGCCTTGAGTGATAAAGCTTAGGGACAGTATCCAGACCCTGAGCTCAGGTCCCAAGATGAACAAACAAGAAGAAGAGGAGGGAAGGAGGAGGAGGAGGAGGAGAATGAGGAGGAGGAGGAAGAGGAGGAGGAGGAAGAGGAGGAGGAGGAAGAGGAGGAGGAGAAAGTTGGAGCATAAAATCTGAGATACCTCTGGTTCTAAACTTTCAGATAAAAGCTACTCACCCTGGGTTTTCTTCAATCTCTTGCACCTTTCTAGAACATGGGTGAAATACACAGTGTGCTGTGTATTTCAGCTAAAAACTGATGCTGTTGTTCATTTTTCCAGTCTACTTATCTTAGTTATGATTGCCACAGCATAGAAGCTATCATATTGTATCCTCTTTTGTTTTCTTGTTGCTTAGTTTTGATTGCCAGGTCCATATTGAATTCCATCTTAAAAATCTACCACAACCAGACTTTCATTTTTATCATCTCTGTTTCTGTGTGGGGGTGAAGACTCCAATCTCTTGTGATAGGACTATTGCAGTAGACACTTCTTTGTTGTCTTCTAGCTTAATCTCAATAGTAGATATTTGCTGTTTCTATTGCTTTTCAATCACGACTGCACACTAGTCACTTTGGGATTTTAAAACTTACTGAGATTTGGGCCCCATGCCCAGAAATGGATTTAATTCAGCTGGGGTAAGGGCTCTGGCATCAGCAGTTAGAGAAACTTCCTGGAGATCTCATGTGTATCTCCAGAACTGACAGCCAGGCTTCTAGTTTGTCAGCTTGGTTTGTTCTCTATAAGACACATCTGACACACTACCCCGCTACTTCCATGTCCCTGTTTTCTGAATTAAGTCCAGGCTTGTGAGGCCTTCAGACTTAGTTTCTAACCACTCCCCCAGGATTGTCTCTGGCCTTGGTTTCCTCCTCACACTCACACGCAAGCCATTCACAATAGTCACCATTGCCCACAGAGTTCAGGATCCTCGGACGATTGCATTCCTTTGCACCTGTTGACTCTATCCTCTCCCTTTTGACTTGAGAAGAACAAAACCTAGCTGTCCGATGGAGGTCATCACCTCCATCACAGCATGTTTTCTGCAAACGAGCTTAGTAGTCATCATGGTACATGAAATGTGTCTGCCAACTGTATCACAGTCTCGCTCCTCTAGACCACAGCTGGCCCACAAAACCTGCTTCAGTGATGAAAATGTGCCATAAGTACAATGTCCAGGAAGCTAGCTGCTAGCCACATAAGGCTCCCGAGAAGTGGAAATGTGGATAGGGTAACAGAGGAAATGGGTTTTTAGTTTGGTTCAGTTTTCATCAATTCAAATATAAGTAGCCGCATGTGGCTAGTGGCTATTGTGGGCAGCCCAGATCTTTACTTTGAGCTCCTAGACTGCTAGGTAAAGGAATGTTTCCTATGGAATATAGACACTAAAACACTGGATGAATGCTAAGTGAACGAATGATAAGAGTCATATCAAAACCTCTGGCTCAAATACTTCCACACACACATACAAATAAAAATCCTACCTATGAGTGTGAACTATAGTATCATGTTAGATTCTCACATTGATCCTATTACCCCATTTAACATCTCCCCTCCTCCCTCCCCCCCGCCCCCAACATTTAGTTCTGGGTCTCTGAAAATACAAATTCTAGAGAGAATGGTCTGTGATTTTATGCCTTGCATAGAGTCCATTGGGTTATTTTACCTTGCTCAAAATTGGCTTTTTTTTTTCTTTTTTAATCTTTTGGTAACTTCACAGATGCCGTTTCTTGAGCCTAGGGGTCTAGCTGGCTGACACAGGCTTTTGTTTGTTTGGTTTGACCCGTGCGGCTCTTTCTTCTACACCGCTATATACAGACTGTCCATCCAGTTTGAGATAGTAGGTGGGATGTGTGGTGATATTATTAAAACTGAAGTTAAGCAGACCACAGCTCAGCAGGGGGAATGGCATTATAGTCCATCTAAAACCTTAATGCAAAGTTGTCTTTATAACCTGAAAGCTTTTTTCCCCCCTTTGGTGCGCAGTGTCTAAATTAGGGCATCAATAGTAAGGGGAGGGTAATTACATTTTTGGTGCATAGTGAATCTCAATTCTTATTTATAAAAAGTCGATTAGATTAAATTCTTATAGCTTCCTCGCTCATTCTATTTCCTTTGCTCTGTATTATGAACAATAAGGTAATTTTACTTCGGGGAAAGGGTTTTTTTCTTTCCTGCGTTGTTCAAGTTCTGTCTTAGTCACTCACCTATCATGTGTCACCCACGATACATTTCTTCTGTCTACAGAAGTGCGAACATAGACTATGCAGACTCGATCTGCTTGGCTGCGTGTTGCTCAGCCATTGTAAGGACAGGTACAGAGATGAAGAGTGGGTGATTTTATGAAGGAACCAAAGAAAGAAAAACGTTGTTAGTAAGTTTATTTACTAAGTTTATTTGGCCAGATTCAGTGTTCAAGATTTGGCAAGTGCTTTTTATACAGTAAGCATAAAGCAGGTTAGCAAGAGAAACCACTGGAAAAGTGTACTGTGTCTAAATACTTTATACAATGAAGTGTTTGCCCAAAGAGAGCTTCAGGAAGGCTTCTTGGAGGAAGGGACAGGAGCGATGGTATGATAGATACTGGGAATGACAGAGACAGGGAGCCTTTTCTAGGTGAGGAGAGCACAGAATTATGGTTATAGATAGGTTTGTGCACAATGCAGGTTGTGATGGGAGTGTGTACAGATAGAGGCATGGAAGTCAGATTTTACTAGGCTAAGCAGTGGCCTAAGGTACAACCAGACCTCTACATTCCTTTGGCCATCTCTACTGTACTCTTCTAGCTTTAGGCTGCTCAGAACTGTTCAGGTCAGGATGGCAAGTGACATATGACAGTCCCCTAATGTCAAAAAAATAAGGTGTACTGGGGGAAGATATTTTAGAGGTTTAGGAATTTCACAAATTGGTATTTTCTAAGGTTTGTCTTCCAGATGGGTGGGTTTAAGGAAAGCACCTGCAAGGACAGGAAAGAGCCTTGATAATGCATTCTGGAAGTCCACGGAAGGCCCTCGATGTGGCCAGTGAGTCTCAAAGGGACTCGACTAAAGAATGTCCATCTTTTGCTGCAAAGATGAGTGGTTCAGGTCTGTACCAGTTTCCTGATGCACTGAGCTTTGTGACTCAAAGACCCAGGTCTCCTTTGGCTGCTGACGGTGGATTTTTCCACAAGAAGCTCAGGGAAGGAATGGATGGAAAAATGGCCACAGTGTCCTGGAGATCATGAAGCAAGGATCCAGGCAAGAAAGCCAGCCACCTTCTCTGCATGGAACATAGTTTACAAGACTGCACTCATGCTCAGCACATTAGGCACATGACTGGTGAGAGCAGGTACGTCCCGTTACACCTGCATGTGGCTGCCACCTGCAGAGCCTGTCTGGAAGAACAAGGCTGTGCTAAAGAAGATGGCACCTTCTCAGGAGACACAGAGATGAACACTGATGCAGAAGAAGGGAGGTCAGCCCTGACACATGGGACCTCTAACCACATCAGAAATGACTGGAGACGGGTAACCGTGGCAACAGAGGGTTCAGTGGCATGGTAAGGGCCAAAGGGTGGGTAGATGGTGAAAGGCAGGGCATATGGATAATTCTTTTGAGAAGCTTCTGAAAAAGAAGAGGGAGAGAAAGAGATATAGAACTGAGACAGTTACTTTGCATCTTAAACTGAACTAGTGTCACAAAATATCACCAAAATCTTGTATACATAAAAGTATAAAATAGTCTTAAATTTCAGAATTTTAGAAACATTTTTAACTAGCAAACTAGAACCTTTTTTTTTTTTTTTGAGGTAAGCACAGAAACTTCTAGAAGCAAAGAAAGTGAAGAAGAACAGATTATACCTGGCAGGCATGTTTTAGAAGACCCACAGATGACAAGAACAAAACCCTGTCATGTGGTCTGGGGGCTGCTCCTGTGAAGTCAATCCCTGAGCAGCTCAGAAAGTTCTGGGGCCTGGCAGGTACAAAGCACCCAGCGGTTGCATAAAAGTGTACGCATGTGGCAAAGCGTGCTATCAAAATGTGAAAGGAAAACAAGTGTGGTGCCAAGTGGTCTTCTAGAAGGTTCACTCAGTGGCAGTATCATGGCCCCCCCAGTGTAACCGTAGGGGTCACAGTCATTTTGAAATGTTTCCACTGGCCTTTGATTCCCCTGTAATCCTATCCTCCCTATTCGCGTCCTCCTCACCCCTCCGCTGGCGCATTTTACTAATGGAACGAATCTTTAACCTCTGTAACCATGTTAATTTATGGTGTATTTTGGTCTTTCAAGATGTGAAAAATGGAGAGCTAATACAACTTCTCTTTGTCTCACTCCAAAAGGGGTTTTTACTATGGGGTCCTTGACATCTTCCCCTTATTTTATCTTCCTGTTATCTTTCACTGGAAACATTTTGTCCATTAGCTCTTTTCTAATCACCTCCAAAAATGGTCAGATTTACAAGCAACACATGAGAGAGAGAAAGAGAGACCGTGTGCGCGCGCATGAGAGAGAACATGGGCGTGTGTACACATACACACACACACACACACACACACACACACACACACACACACACACACACACACACACACACACACACACACACACACACACACACACACACACACACACACACACACACACACACACACACACACACACACACACACACACACACCAGCCAGCTTCTTCTGACATTCAACAGCAGCAGCATACATCTAAATAGTGGAAAAGTTTATTTGCTTTTGCTGAGGATGTGCTAAGTGATTTTGCAGTATGAGTGCTGTGGCCTTCTAGCACTTAGACTTGCATTTATTAAATAAATTTGTTCTCTAACTCGAGTGTTAAGTGTGTATTATGAAACCTCAAAGCCAATTTTGGTGATTGCAATGTGCAAATATTTTTTAAATTATGTAATTAAATAGGACTTGGCCTGCAAGGTCCAGTGAAGTAATTTATTAATTGAATCATCTGATTTAATTGTATGCTATTTTCTTGCATTCAGTGAATCGCCTGCATCTCTTGCTGCGGACAGGGAGACTTGTGTGCCTGTCATTGGAGATCCAGAGATTTTTGATGAGAAATCTTTAGTGCTTAATGAAACAGTAACAAATTAAAGTGGGTTTATTCTGTCTCATCCCTACATTCTGTTTTGGTGTCTGAGTCTAGTGATTTTAAACTCAAAAGCAAAGAGAAAAAGGGAATCTTGCTAGGCAGGTAGATTATTGTAATTCCATTGTGTTTGTCACTATGTTCTCTTTAAAACAAATAACTCTTTTAGTCTTAATTGTTTGCCAGTATTCAGGGTTATGTAAAGTACTTGTATAAAAAGAAAAGCCCCTTTAATTCAGTGTTAGCTACATCTTGCTAGAGCTAAAGCCACACCATATCTGTTTCCTTAAAATGTCATTTAAAAGGTATTGTGGTTTCGGAGCAGCAGCTGTGACTGAAAAGTATGTAAACTAAGCTGTTCTTGCTCATATCATTTTTATATTCTTATGTCAGACCAGAAGGCTGCTTTAAATTTATTTTTCATTGTGTATTAGTTCTAGAGTCTGAGTTTCTTTTTTCCTCCTCCTCCTCCTCCTCCTCCTCCTCCTCCTCCTCCTCCTCCTCCTCCTCCTCCTCCTCCTCCTCCTCCTCCTCCTCCTCCTCCTCCTCCTCCTCCTCCTCCTCCTTCATCTTCTTTTTTTCCTTGTTAACCTATGTTCTTTGGGACATGCTATACTCAAGTCCTTAAGAAAATAACAATTTGGGGGGGGAGGTACCAAAATAATTTATTATTTGTTTTATTTGGGGGAAGACAAACTAGAAACAAATTTTTCTTACTCTCCCCAAGTAGGATTTTTGAGTCTAGCATCTGTGTTTTAGGAAATGAAGGAATTCAGCCTTACTATATCAAGTAGCATGTAAGGCAGTAACTTTTAGAAGTCCAACTTGCTTTCCTGAAAGGAAAATATTTTTTGTTGCTATTAAATATAGTTTATATTGCCACTTCCATCCCTCCCACCCCCCCAGTGGTGGCCATTTACTTAAATTCTTAGTTAATATTCCTGTATAGAAACACCTTTGCCTTTAGAGCTCCCTTTTTGCAAATTCCTATTTCACATGCAATGTGCCTCCAGCTCTGGCCCCCCACATACACCCAATCAAATCATGGCATGGTGTCATGGCTACCAGCAGCTGATGTGGGTGACTTTCAGTAATGATAGCAAAGAAGATGTGCATTTTTAGTACCTATAATGCCCTGCTGTCCTACTGTGGAAATGTAGAACATAGGAGAGAGAGAGAATACACACACACACACAAAGGTTGTAAAAGCTGAGTAGAAAGTATGAGCTGTTAGAATTTCCATGGTAAATATAATTTGATTACATGTGCTGGTAATTTCCCTCAGCACTTCAGGATTTCATTTTGAGAGTTGCTTCGCAATGTTTTATTTGCTTCCAGCTTCTAGAAACAAATTGAGCCCTAATAACTTTCCTTAAGAAGCCCCCGTTGATTTGCCTTGTTACTGTAAGCTCACATCTGGGTGACCCAATGAGGGGAGTAAGCTGGCAGGGCAGGCAGGTCTCTCTGGTGGGTCCCAGCTGTCTGGCTTGTCCCAGCCCTCTGTCTCTTGTCGGGCCCAGTTGGGTCCCAGATAGAAGCTAGCTCTTCTTTTTGCTTCTTAGACTTGAAAGTAAGCTCCCAAAGTATCAGGGTCATGGTCAAAGTAGCCAATAGGTTATAGTCAAAGACAGTGGTCATTGGGCTGACCACTAGCTGTATCCTGGGAGGGAGTCTGTAGTGCTTTGGAAGATCTTGTGAAGTTCAAGGTCGAGGTCAGGGGTCCTCAGGCCTGGCGCAATGGCTGCTTCTCAGCCAGTACACCCACAATTCAGTACGTTAGCAACTTGTTCAGCGACCACTGTGTACCATTTTATTAAGGAGAAACTGGTTCTAAATGATGGATGTATTTTCCATGTTCTAGCCAAGTTCCTCGTGGGTCCTGATGTAAAACCACACTCTAGCCTTCTAAGGAAGTTTCCTTTCCACTTCACCTCATCACCACTTGGGGAAGCGATGGAAATCGGTCTCCTTTTCTGCTAACTTTGAGCCTAAGTTGATTACCAGGAATTTTCTTAGGAGCAGAAGTGACGGGGCGCCTGGAGCCTGGAGGCGAAGGACTGTATAGAAGAAGTTAAGCTTATTTTGATTCTAGCTTCACATGCCACAGCCTAGCACAACCTGCGAGGGCATTTGGAACTTCTCCTGCCATGTTCTGACCTCTTTGTGGTTCCAAAACCTCTGCACGTGACTGACAGTTCCAGTATCTGCGGGCTGTGGCCGTTGCTTGTCTGTATTCTTAGAAATTGTGTGTGATGTCTCTGAGCTTTGTGTCCTCGGTCATACACAGAATCCACTCCTAACGAGGAAATGGTTTGAGAAGATCCCCCAAGACATAGTCAGCTCTGTTCTTTCAGATCTCCTCTGACTTGCCTCTTATTTAAGCTTTATTCCTGAAAGCATGGATCATAATTAGTGCTAAAGAAATGTAAAGATAAGGCAAATGTCAGTGGCTCAGGCCTATAATCCTAGCTGCTCAGGGGTCTGAGATCTGAGGATTGTGGTTCAAAGCCAGTCTGGACAGGAAAGTCAGCGAGACTCTTCTCTCCAATAAACTACTCAGAAAACTGGAAATGGTGCTGTGGCTCAAGTGCTAGAGCGCTAGCCTTGAACAAAAGAAACTCAGAGACTCTGAGTTCAAGCTCCGGAACGGGTACCAAAGAAAAACAGTCTAAAAGTTAGGCATAAAAGATGCAGAACTTCTCACTCCATCCTAAGTCAATTCTTGGTCACTGATGAAACAGAGTGAATTTCTGATCAAATAAATTCCCCCACTGCTTTTGAGTGGGCTGTTCTTTATCCATCATCATCATCATCATCATCATCATCATCATCATGACCACCATCACCACCATCTCTGTCACTGATAAAGTAGGAGATGGCTTCGTTAGCCTTCTCCTTACTCAAGCAGAGAAGCACATGAAAGGGAGGTTACATATACTGTAGTGGGCAGAATGCCTGGGCAGTTCAATAAAAGGCTGGTTCATATAAAAAGGCTTGTTTCTATGTGGAAAATATGAGCCTGTCTTTTTTTTTTTTTTTTTTACATGGACCAGGTGTGGATTAGTTTCCTGAACCTTTTACCCAGCCATATTCCCGCTTGTAATTCTTCTGAGGCATAGTTCAGCCAAGTCAAAGAAACATGTTATTAAAGGTGAGCTGAAAGGCATTTAAAAAATAAACAAACTGTTTAAGATCCTAAATCAGTAACAGAATCTATATGCACAGACTTGAAAAAGCACAGGGAAAGTGTTTCAATACCTTTGAGTTCCAGACTGGATTCTCTCCTTGCCTTCTTTGAAGATCTCCTCAAAGACCTTTTGGCTTGCTGGCAGGACTGGGAGTCAGTCCTGACCTTCCACTGTAGTTCTTTCCTAACTCACTGTCTGCTTCCACTGAGGTGGGTGAAACCCCAGTCTGAACTCTATGGTTCACCAGTGTTATGTTGGGCAGAGGGATAAGAGCACTTATTCCCTGTCAGCACTGTGTTTGGGGGCAGTTTAAAATCCCATTCACATTCTGCCCTATTTCCTCACCTGTAGTGTGGCAGTCAACCAGATGTTATAAACAACTTGACCAGATGGCAGAGATAAGGTGTAGGGGATTTTAGATTTTTAGTTATTTTGTTTGCATTTGATTTTGGTTATTTTATTTTTAGTTATTTATAAGTTTTAGTTATATTATCTTTGCCTGTACTAGCAGTGATGGTTAGATTGTTTCATGTATTTTGGGTGCCAGGCAGCATTCTATGCCGTTCTTCTCCTTTATTAATTCCTCAAAATACAGATGGTGAACTACAATTTAACCCATTTTACAGGTGGCCACACTGAGGGTTAAAGAAATTAAGGTCCTGAGTTCATTCGACCAGTAACAGAGCTTTGTTTTGCTCTTGAGTGCTTTTACTAAGCTACCTGGGTAGAATCTGAAAGGCTCTAGTGCAGTAGTTGCACTGTGCTCTCAGCGAGATGCCTCAGGGAGTATCTGCAAATACATGCATTTGTCCTGTACTCCCTCTGCCTTCTTCCCTACTGGGTACCATTGTTCTCTACTTGCGTAACATTTTCCCTGCTGTGTAACACTGTTTTGTACCTGTTGCTTTTCCCTATCAGGCAATTTCAGCTCAGGAACAGATACCAACTCTTTGTAGCCTCTTGGGCCATTTCTTCCTTCATTATCTTGAACTTTTGTTGCGATGGGGAAATTGTGTAAAAAGTGTTCACATCTTTTCAAGTCATTTCAACTAAGCAGGATTGGGAGCAGCTCATAAGAGAGGATGGGTGTGTTTGTGTGTGTGTGTGTGTGTGAGTGTAAATGTCTTCCTTGTCATCCATTTATGAGAGAAATACCTCCTTCAAGAAGGAGCTTGAAGCCTGAATTCTCTGTTGTGGACTTAGAATCCCACCCTTGGCAACAGAGCATTGCCCCTGACCTGTCCCTGCTGTCTTAGAGGACAAAAAGGACAGTTCAACCACAGCTTCTTGTTTGGGCCCATTTGAGTGGTTGTATTTCCTGGAAGGTATGGGCTGGGCTTGTCCAAGTCCCCAGCTGGCTTCAGCCATTCCTGTAGATGAAGTCCCTCTCTGCTCTGCTGTGGTGGCCTTGCACATGTCCAGTCCCGCCAGGCATCTGTCCAGCATCTTTTCTCCCTGGCTGGGTTCTTGGGGTTCTAGGAGCTTTGTGATCACCATGATGAAAAGTTACCTAACGTCAGTAATACAGTATCCTTTGAATGTACTGGTTCCTTCTGAGCTAAGGAGCCAAGAGGATGGGCTGTATTGCTTCTCGGTTTTACTGGCTTTTCAGAGTGTTTCAGTGTGAGCTTTGGGAAAGACTAAGGGTAGAGGAGAGTCAAGGGTAGACTGGAGCTCTAAGCTACAAATGTTAGGGAAGGCAGGAAAAGAGGCATGGGAAAGGAAATGGGAGGACCAGGTGCCAGGAAAAGTTGTGTCATCTTTTGGTATTTCTCTGGTGGCCAAAAGGTAAGTTTCTACTTTGAGGTCACTGGCAGCCAGTGAGAGGCCACCACTGCCAAGGTTGGCAGTTGGAGAACTAATAAAGGAAGGGGCGTGGGAAGTCCTGGGAGACCTTTGTTTGGGGGAGAAAGAGCAATTGGAAACCCTCCAGCCACGCCGGCAACATTTGTGGGCCTGTCTGAGGTGTCAGCACACCCATAATCAAATTAGTGTGAGGCTACTCCAGGGTGCCCTGTGCACCAGCAGTGGGGGCTATGGCGTCATCAGTGGGCGGAGCTGGGGTGAGATGCTGGGATGTCTTCATGAGGCTCACAAGCAGGTTAGCTGTCCTATTTCCCTTCTTTCTTGCCTCTTTCCCTCCATGCCTCCCTCCTCCTTTACCTCCCACTCTTCTTCCCTCCCTCTCTCCTTTCCTAAATTTTTCTTTTGTTTTCCCTCTGTCCCTTTATCTCTTCCCTTTTTCTCTCCTCCCCTCCCTCTCTCCCTCCTTCTTCTTCCTCCTTCCCTCCTCCTTTTTTCTTTTGTTTTCCGTCCTTCCCTCTGTCTCTTTCCCACTTTTTCTTTTTCTCTTTCTCCCTTTCTCTTCCCTTCTGTCATCCCTTCCCTGCTTTCCTCTTTCCCTCTGTCCCTTCCTTGTATTTGGATTTCAAGTTGGCTAGTGCTCTACCTCTCTCTACAGGGCTACAGTTCTGGTTTTCACTGGGTATTCTTAGGATAAAGTCTTGCTTCCCGCCTAGGAGCACACTGGAGTCTTCATACACCTACTTTAGATTTCTTACATGGTCCCTGCAGTATTGGGCACATGCTACTGTGTCTAGCTCCCTCTGTGCAGATGGAATCTCCTAGACTTTTCTTCCAGGCTGGCCTTGAACTACCCCTCACACATATATACACTCTTCCCTCTTCTACCTATCCAAGTAGGATTACAGAAACCACCAGCCCTCCGTGTTTGCGTGTATGTGTTTAATTTTTTGAACCCTTACCATACGGAGCTGCTTTTCTGCCCTGAAAACACATCAGACAAAGCCCCTGCCTTCATGACATGTATGCTCTTATTATTTGTCCTGAATTGGAATGCACATAGTCCAAATTAGTATGACTTGTTTCATCTGTTAGCTAATCTGGTCTAGAAACCGACTGAATCCCTTTCACTGGGGATTGAAATGCCAAGAGCCAGATGTAGCCACAAGTCAGTATCCTTGAGAGCGTGTCACCTGGAGCCAGCTGGGCTAACCTGGGTCTGGTAGGCAGCTATACACCTGCCCATTGGGGCCAGGTACTGGTGGTGCAGGATCAAACTATTAGCCAAGGGCTCATACATCACAGTGTGTGTCTTATGCTTGACCACTGCTCATTAGACCAGAAGGCTCTGGTGAGAATCACCCAGAACATAACCACACATGATTATGGCATTGAAAACCAAAGCAAGTAAGACTTCCTTATCACTGGACATAGAGGTGGGCATGAGGGAAAGCCAATGTCAGGAAGAAAACAAGTAACCTAGACAGCCCTGCCTTACAACTGAAAACTGGTGGCCAGTATAGACACTTGCTTCTAGCGGATACTGAGGAAGAACACGTAGGAGCATTTCTGCAGTATCCATTTTCCCTGGTTGTTGTCTTTTAAGGACAGGGTTTCCATAAAGCTTCTTAATTCCTACTTTTGAAAGCAGTTCAACTCCTACAAGCAGGCTGTATATATCCTGAATCCAGCATTTCTGTCTGCAAAAGTAAATAAGAAGTATATAAATAAGTAAAATGTGTCAGCTTACCTGTGTGTAAAAGACTTCCTTGTTTATTTGTTCCTGGTTTAATGTACCGGGCAGGCCATGCTAGTACACAAGATAGTGGTGGAATTTGGTTGTTCACTGTCCAGTAATGACTTCACAGTAGTTGTTCAATACATATTTATAGACATAGAAGAAAGCGAAGTTCCAAGGAATATCTTGACTCGTAAAAGGTGATTAATGTTATTTCAACTAAGTTGAAGGTAGATGTCCCACAATTTTTGTGTCCTCCAAAATAAAGATTTTAATTGGAATGGGTTTAGAGTTCTTTTATTTTCGGTTTCATATGTTGGCCTCTAAAGCCTGATTAAGACGGAAAGCACAAGAGGGCATAGACCAAGGTTTTGCAGTGCACTTCCTTTGAAACCCAACCGATATGTCCACGTGAGAACATCTTTATGACACTAAGGTTCTCAGTGGTTTTTCAAAAAAGTCCCAGTCTGAGTAAGGCTGCTTGCTAATCCAGTCATCGAACGGGAGAAATTCATAGGATACTAGTTTATGTGTAAAACCAAAACAACAACAACAAAAAATCAACTCATGCTGGGTGCCAATCACTCAGGGCTGTAATCCTAAACTACTCAGGACGCTGAGATCTGAGGATTCAAAGCCAGCCAAGAAAGGAAAGTTTTTGACAGTATTATCTCCAGTGAACCACCAAAAGACAGAAGTGGAGGTGTGACTCAAGTTATCCAGCACTAGCCTTGAACAAAAATACCCAAGGATAGTGCCCAGGACATGGACGGACGGACACACACACACACACACACACACAAACACACACACACTGAACTCCTGCATCCTAACTGAATTGTGTAAGTTTGCTGTGCAGGAAGCATCCGTGGAGCCGTTTGGTTTTGTGGCATTGGTGTGGGCTGGCTGGGGATAAAGTTGAGGCATTGATATTGTATGAGGAGAGCCAGATGGTCGCATTACACATCTTTTGTGTTCTTGTTTGCTTCTTAAAGCAGTTGCAGAATTTTGCCCTGGGCGATATTTTCTTCGTGCCTGTGTGTTCTGCTATGAATTTACTTTTGTTAGAGTACTTTGAAAGAAATCCTAACTGGGAATTTTTTTTTTACTTACGTTATAAACTTGTGAAGTCAACACAGGGTGTTCATAAAAATACTTTTTTTAAAAATGTTAGGCGTATTAGTAATAGGGGGAGGAGATCTGCTTTATTTTTTCTTAGCATAGTGACTTTAACCTTATTTTATATCAATTCAGAGAAAACTCTCTGCAGAATGATGAATGTGAAATTGATGGTGAATGAGTGGAGAGAGATATAGACAAATCAGATACATTATTATAGCAGAGATAAGGCCTACCTGATAAAAGATGTAATTTTTTCCCTGACTTTTTATTGGTTCCTCAGGTCATGGATTTTACTAGTGAGTTTGATTTCAAGGCATTCAACTTTTTGAGATTGTGTTAGTGTGTGAGTTTTTGCCTAAGTATTTGGTTAGCCTTTATTAGAATAGTTAATCACACCACCATTGAAATTTATATTTATTTCCCACTAAAAACAAATTATCTTTTGCAGTCACCAATGACAAGGGATAGTTAAGATGTTCGAACTGCATCTAAAGGATGATATTTTATCACCGAATGCCTGTAACGAGGGACTGCTGAGCTAGAGCTATTTTCTCTTCCTTTTCCCATCATGATTCAGTACCTCAGAATTATCTAATACCCGTTTTACAGTCCTAGTTTGTCTTTCTTCCCTCATTCAAAAGAGAGAAAGGGACAAATGCAGTTTCTCTAGGCAATGGTTTATTTTCCCATGGTGCACAGATTTTCCAGTTTGAGTTAGAACCTGCTGTCCCTGATGAGTGCACAGGAAACTTCCAGAGCCTTAACCTTATTGAAATTTCTGCCGGGGTGGCGGGGAGGGGGTCAGTCACAAGTCTGAGACGATTGCTTCCCAATAATGAAGCCATTGTACGCATCCTATCTGATCAGTTCTTGAAATGTTTTAGTAAGTCTATCTTACAACATTATAAGCAGATAATCAGCAGCCTTAGAAGGTCCCCATCTGGACTGTAGAGTTCTTTTACTGCAAGATGTTTTGCCTTTTTGAGATAGCTCTCCTGTTTCATCATCTGCTCCGCCGAGATGAAGTGCATATGAAAAGTCAGTGACTCCGAATCCATCTGTTGTTATTATTTTCCGCTGATAATTGGCTTGAACAATGAAATGTCTGTGTCTGAAGCCTTTGAAACTGTACACCCTGTTTATTTTCTAGAGGTCTCACTGCAACTGCACCCCCCTTTCATCCTCCTCCTTCATTTTCTCTCATGCTTACAGCAAGTGGCGCTTGTGTAAGGATGACATCTTTGACTCTGTGCATCAGTATATGTCACGCAACATCTAAAGCATGCGCAGGGATTTTTGTCACAACCCCTGTCTGTGTCTGTGCACATTGCTCTTGTAGCCAGCACTCTTCCAAGACAAGCTTACCTGGGCCCCAATGCATGGATCCCTTACCTGGATCCATCATCTTTATTTCCCAGCCCTCATTAAAGCATTCCTTTCAAGGACAATACCTAATGCATATGGAATTAGATCCTACCTATAACTGTATATGTGACATCCAGGTTTGCATGACAGAAGCATTACTATTGGGCTCCACTAACAGCACTTCTATGAGCTGGCTCAACCAGGAGGAGATAAGGAAGTGGGAAGTCCAACTATCCACTCCAACCGGCAAAATAGTCCTCAGAAATTTCTCTGGGATGGAAAAAGGTTTTCTCACAGGGATGTACTGATTGAATTTTGGTCCATGGTTTGTGTCAATATCAGATCATGATTGTCCAGAGAGGTAGATTGTCTAACACCTTGTTTAGAGGGTCACTTCAAGGCCAAAATAGTGAACAAAACCAATCTTTTAGTCACCCTGAGGGTTCCTTTCAGAGAACCTATACGTTCTTCTTTCTTCCTTTTATTTAAAATTTTGTTTCTTTTCCTCCAAAATTACCATAACATATATTTGAAGTAAGCTTTTTGTTTGTAACATTAAAAAACAAAACTTCGGTGCTGATTTTTTTTGTATTCAGATGATATATTGTACTAATAAAATAAAACTTGATTTTGAATTAGAAAGCACTTTATTTCTCTTGGCTAGGAGAGTTGAGTTTCCTCCTGAGGCTGAGAAGAATCCACATTTGAGCCTTTTGAATGTAAATTACAATAGAAACCTATCTTATAGAAAAGCAGTGTTGGATTTGCCCCCAAAGTACAGATGGCATTAGAAAGGAGAAGATGAACCTAATCTTAACTCATGTTTCAGCAGAGATCATTAAACACTGAAAAAATGCATTAAGAATTATTCAGTTACTAAGATCCACATGTGGCTGGATCACAGAACAAGAGGTCCCTGGTAGTGAATTTACACAAAGTGGGAAAAGGTAGTAGAGAATTCCCAGTGCGCCTCTCTCTCTCTCTCTCTCTCTCTCTCTCTCTCTCTCTCTCTCTCTCTCTCTCTCTCTCTCTCTCGTTTAAATTCCTGGGTTCTAACGACTAATTACATTGAGGTATGGCATATTTTCTGTCGAAATGGAGAAAAATTGTTGACTATAATTATATTATTTAATTGAAATTATAAGTGGTTGAGGCCATTCAGTTAAAAGCATCCCTTCTAATACGTGGGTGATGCTTTTAAATGACTGGCCTAGATTGGTGAGTGACATTTAACAGGAAGGCATTTTGGATATATTTTTGGAAAACTCCCCATTATTTTCTTTAAATGATTAGTGAACCAGAGAGTGTCCTGACATTGAATGTGCATGTGTATTGCCTTTATATATCCATATGTGAACATGTGTGGGCATACATGCGTTCATCTACACATGGGTATGCATGCATGTATTTTATATGTGAATCTTTGTAAGTCCAGGTGAAATATAGCTTTCTCAAGGCACAGACTCACAAGATCAGTTTGTCATGCCACGATGCGGAGAAACAGGCAGTTGTATCTCTTACCTTAAATTGTGCTTGTTTAAAAGCTCACACTGAACGTTAGCTCTGTAAACGCAGCCCACAGCAGAACTCTGCTGGTGTGAAGGGTGCCAAGTTCTTTTTGGAGTCGCTTGAAATACAATAGTACTCTATCTCCCTCCCTGCCAACCTCCCCCTCCCCCGCGGGAGTGAATTCTTAATTACTAATGAATGCAATTCATTTTAATTGTTATTATAGCAACATCGCATTTAAGGGTCTCCTGTTTTATGGTGTCCCCGAGACCTGGCAGTGTCTTCTTGTCAGAGAGAGGAGGACAGGTAGAAGGCACAGCGGGCGTCTGATTGAGCCAGTTATTCATTTGCTGAGTGTTTGTGTTTATGCAAAGGGGCCTCTTCCTGCATATTTAATCTAGAGTAAGGCAGTGGCTTTTGTTATGTTTAACCCACATACCTTCAGTCCTTCCTCCCTCTGCAGCCAGCTTGGGAGCCCCGGGAGCCTGTGGGCTTCCAAGTGCCTGCCTGTACTTTCTTCCTTCCAAACTCAACTTTTCTTCCATTGTGTGAACATTGCCTTTCCTGCCCCAAAGCTTTGCCTCTCCACCATGACGGGGTAAGTGTGGACCAAGCCAAGCCGCCACTTCTGTTTCGTTTTACAAATGTGAGAGGGTACTGGGCTGCCCTGCTGGGCACCGCCGGAAAGCCAGTCCAGTTCCCGGGCCCTTGGTCAGTTGGTGGCTGCCTGGGGACTAGCGCAGGACAGGTGGCTCTAGGCAATGGTGGCCGGGTTTGGGACTGGCAGGGAGAAAGAGGCTTTGGGGGACTGGCCGGAATGCAAAAGAAAAGGGAGAGAGGGAGCGCAGCTTTATTATGCTTTGTGCTCACAAACCCTGTTTTGTAACTATCCGGCAGATAATGCTGACATTGTTTGCTAAAAGCCTTCCAACAGTGTACAAAAGTGAACTGGAAGAAAGCTGGGGAAACTCTGTTGCTGTATTGTGTGGACCGGGCCAGGGGCCTCCCCGAAGGTCCGTGTGCAGGAATAGGAAGGGTTTTTCTTGTGTGGAAATCGAACCATCTCTTTATTGATATTAATAGCACACTGGAGATGTTGGCGTGGCGCTCTGGGAGGCGGTAGAGAGGGAAGGAAATCTGATCTTGCTGGGGTAAATGACAGCCTTTTGGCCCCACAGTGAAGAAGACATCCATGCAGGCTCAGTCTGCAATAATGGAATCCTGGCTTAACTGTTTGCTCTAGGAATTTTAATCTGGTGCTGTTTGTTTTTACTATCCGGGGTCTTGTTATTTTTTGTTGTTGTTGTTCTGATGAGGGGCGGATGCAATCTTTATTTTTCAAGTGAATTAACAGACCCAGGGAAATTGTTGTCCTTGGATAGCTCTGGGCCGGGTGAGCTTTTGTTTTTCTTTTTTGAGGTGAGAGTGTTTATCATTTTCCTAAGAGATGCCCACAGGAACTCTGTCCCCGGTCTAGGTATTTCAGGGTGCGGGGATTACATCGTGCTTCTGAAACGAGTTATCCCTTCCCACTCATCTGCTGCCTCTGTCTGAGTAACTGTTTTCAACAGAAGAGTGTGCTGTTACCCCACAGGTTGGAAAGTGGGAGAATTTAAATAAAATTTCATCAACCTTATTAAAAAATATGTGGGGACTTGGGTACAAATCAGTCTGGAGACTTAGAAGCATTGATTAACAGTGAGGCTGCTGACGGCTTTTAATAATAAAATTACAAATACTCTATCTAATTGTAAGTATATGACTTTTATACTCGGTTTTTTAAGAGGGAAAAATACTTTTTTTTTCCTCCCCGAGAGAAAGTAACTCGACAGAGCACCTTCTGTGATTAGCGCTATTGTATTCTTAAATTTTGATTGATAGAGATAATAGTTTTCACTTAAAAATACAGACAGGTACTTTAACTTTCCATGACAATAGCTATTTGCATTTCTTTTATCTTTTTGTTTAACATTTGTGGGGGTGGGGATGGATTTGATTATTAACTCTTATTGCACACCAAAGGTAAATCTAAAACAAAGGCTTTGTTAGGGCTTCAAAAGCAAAACAGCAAATATTGTTTTTGGGTTTCAACACGTAAAGGCTGCTAAAGGATACCTATAAAATATTTTCACGTGGCCGTGGCCAGGGTTTTACTTTTGTGGAAGGTAAGAGAGAGTCATTCTTGCAAATGAGCCAGATCTATCCAGGGAGGTAGCATTCTTAGGAGGCCCAGCCTGCCAGCCTACTACAGAGATTTTACCAGCAAGCCTTGGCTTGGATTGCTTGTGCCACGTGGCTTGCTTTGTAGAGTATTTTAGATATTTTTTTTTCTTGTCTACTAGAATGGACACCAAAGTTAGGCACCCTGGCTTGAGGGTGAGGAGAATAGAAGGGAAATGTGGTCTGCAGGGATAGGATTAGGATTTGGGAAATGATGGATTTGGATGCAAACTACTTAAGTTCTTTGATCAAACCAAGCAAAGGGACACACTAGAGAGCATGTGTGGTGTCTTCAGGTCACTTCTGGTGGCCAGGACCTGCGCTGGTCAGAAGTTTCTCCTGTCTATCTTCGCTTCTTACCCTCCCTGTTTACTCTCTGCTGTTTTATTGTTTTTCTTTCTTCCTCTTTTTCTAACTTTTTTTTTCTTTCTTAACCGCCTTTCCATGTCTGTAAAGCTGATTTCCAAGAAGGTTTTTCTAAGTGTAGACAAGACAGTGACCCTTGTGTGATCATTTTTCAACTAGTCAAATATGTGTTGATATATCTCTTGTTTTTGAAGAAATCATTGAAAAATAAGATGAAGAAAGCCAGCATGGGTTAAGATTGACTACTTAAAGAGGCAGCCCTCTCTTGGAAATTGGCCTATTTGTACCTATTTTCACAAATGACTTGTGTGCCTCTCTTGCAGGGTCTGAGGGTCTGGGAATTTGAGCCATGTTCCTGGACTTCAGAGAAAGAGGGGGTCCTCTCCCTTGAGGGCTGGCTCTACTGATTTCCATCCCCCAATGGCTTGGGCACTCAGTAGGTTCTCATCCAGCACTAGCTGTGCTGAAGCTTGAGGTATCTCCCTTGGCCCTCCTGGAGGGCCTCTTTTGTGCGATCGCATAACGTGAAGTACAGTGAAGAAAACCCCACCATTTGTTTTAGCTGCCATGAAAGAAAAGGAGGAAATACTTTTAATAGAATAAACACACATACACACACAAACAAAACAACAACAACAACAACAAAAACCCAGCCCTTGTGCTGTCCCTTCTCAGTCTGTGTGAAGGAAGATCACACCTCCACACTTACCTACAAGTCAGTTCCAAGTTGGACCTGTGAGTGCCTGCTTTTTGTATTACTTATCAGACGGATTCAGTGAGAGGGGAAATATGCCATAGAAAGTGCCAACTTGAAGCATTACAATCACACAGGAGCGGCACAGTACAAAGCTACGAATGGAGACCAGGGCAGAACAGGCAAAGTGTTAGGTTAGTAGATGTGGCAGGTGAAATGTGGGGCTTCCTCTTGGTCTTTCTGATCACCATGTAGCCTCAGGCAAAAAGCACGTGGTCAATAGGGAAGAGACCCGGGAGCAGCTGTACTTGTTCGCAGGACATTTGTCATTGCAGAGAATGACAGAAAGGACATGTTCTGTTTACCAGCTCCTTGGTTCCTTTTTAAAACCTAAAACCAGGAGGAGACTTTAAGACAGAAAGAGAAAAAAATGTAATTTGTATAGCATAGGCATTTCTTTTTTTAAAAGGCAAATGGACTGGAGAAAATATATTTCTTTTACCTTATCTCTTTATTTTAAAAAGTTTCCATGTTTTAAAGCTTTACTTAAAAGCTTTGCATAATATTTTAATTCTAATAGTATGCTACCAGCAAACACATAGGTAAATAGTTGAGGCATTTGACCAACAAAAATGAATGAATAGCGAATACAGTTTGGGAACTGCATGTTTTATGCTTTTGGCAAAAGGTGAACTGCATATTTTTCTTTCCGTTGTTGGTTTCTGATTCTTCTAAGCTTCTAATGATGCCCACTCGGGCCCCAGCACTACCCCCTAATTTTCTTGTCTATTGTATTGACACATTTTATTTAATTCAGCATGATGGCAAACAGCTGTTGAACTATTAATCTTTTCGCAGCCAAACTGGGGGGAAAAATCTTTCAGATTACTTTGCTAATGGATACATTTTCTGGAAACTAAAATCAACAGAAATAAATTAATGAGTGGTCAAATGTGCATGTGCATGAAAATTTATGGAATAGAGTTTACATCTCACTGCCAATTTTTTTATGTATAAGTGAACATTAAATGTAGCCAATTTTGCATTGCTTTAGTGTGTGTAGGTTAGAGGGTCAGTTATATAGTTTTGTTATTATTAATTCTTTTTTTTTTAAACTCTCTGCCCCTGGGAAAAATTACACTGAAAATCAAAAGGGTGAACCAGCTTCTATTTCCATTCAGTTATACACTGGATGTACATAGTGAGTAGAGAAGGTAGATGAATAGCGAAACAAGACCCCTACTTACCTGAAAATATTCTGCAGGTTTTAATGTAGCACTAGAGATAACTTTATGCAAAGTAGGCATTTCAGCAGGTTTTTTTTAAATTAAATTTTAATGAGGTCCAGTTGTTTGTCAGGCGTATATGATAGCAAATCTCATCTGCATTGCAAAGTCTGATACTATAGTTCTGACTGCCAAACATGCAAAAAATAGACACAGCTCAATAGATAAACATATAAGTTACTTTAGAGTGCATGCACTGAAGAGCATGTCCAGGCAAAAGGAGGGAGAAAAGGGTCTTTTCTTGCTTTGAATTGCACAGGGGTCTGCCAAAGTTCACGTGTACATTTTAAGATTTGATGAGGGTTGGGGATGTAGCCCAGTGGTAGAGCGCTTGTGAAGTATGTGCAAACCCTAAGTTCAATGTCCAGTACTTAAAAAAGAAAACAAGGCTCATTGGATGAGTGAAAGACTCATGGCGGTAGACATTTTTAGGTGGATGACTCTTCTGTGCCTTGCACCAGGGAGCTCTTGTTTGAGTACAGTGAGACAGCTTTGCAGATAGATATACCTGACCATCACAGCCCTGTGGTGCTTTCTTAACCATCGCCAGCTTCTCACTACAAGAGAAATCCATCCCGAGGATGCAGTTCGGCAGTAAAACAACAAGGTTTTCATTTTCAATTTGAATTGCTTTGTGTAAAATCAAACAAACAAAAAAAGGGATTGGGGCAGGTTACAAAATAGTAATTCGAAGGTCTCCAAGCTTGGGTTTTCCCCACCCAAATGATGAACATTTATGGTGAAACCTTCCAATTTCCTCTTACAGTAAACATGAAAATAATGATTTCACTCAGAGCCGGCATCATTTTTTTTTCCAATCTTAATGGCAAGAATCTGCATCTACTTGCTTGTGGAAATGTCATAAATTGGCCTCAGATCAATTCTTCAAAGATAGTACACAGCAAAGTGCCACTTGAAATTTTTTTTAGTCCTACTGAAGGAAGATTTTACTCTTCTTATCAGTGTGGCTTGCCTTCTACATTCGAGACTGACAGAAGTAGAAGCAGGGATCTGTTCATATAAAATCTAAACTACTTCCTTACATATTGTTCTCATGAGCGAGCAAAAAGCAATCTGCCTATTAGTAAAATAATGAGAGGCTTTCATCACCTTCAAAAACATTATTTGAGCATTTGGCCAAGTGGATGGGGAATGAATCCTCAACCCTGTTAGTAACTTGATCTAAAATTAATAAACAAATGTTTTTCTTTTCACTTGGGCCATATGTTGATCTGAGTTCGATGGGCGGCTTGCAGTGTTTCTTACAGGCTGACATTCTGCTTTGCATAGGGAGGTATGCAGATGCAGGAGTGATGTGGGAGAAAATGTGTTTCCTGCTCTCTTTGTGCTTTAGGAAGCTTGGTTTCAGTTGTTTATTTCATCTGACACGAATCATTTGTATTTAACTTAGTATATCTGGTAGAGATACATGCTCTGTGAACAGCTTTCACCACCAATTAACCAACCCCCCCCCACACACACACATCAAAAATAAAAAAAAATGTGCTTTTATTCATTGTCCAAAAGTAGTACCACACATCATATCTCCAAGAGCGAGCTCCTTTCTGAAGAGGGAAAAACAAAATAAAGCTTTTGCTTTAATGAAATTAGAGATGTTGGGGATGTTAACCAAACAGAGACATGATCAAGTATCAGTCTGGTTTCCAAAAACAAAGGCTTATGAGTCATATATTATTCCACATGAAAAATAATTTTTTTCTCATATTACAGGCAATATGAGAAAAAGTTCATATGTAAAATGTGAAAGGTTTCACCTTGACTTTTTCCATCCCAAGTTGATTTTGGTGTCTTGAGGAACAGAAAGGTCCAGACAAGTAGACATCTCCAGGCCTCTTCTCTTCTTCTCTTCTCTCCTCTCCTCTTCTTCTCTTCTCTTCTCTTCTCTTCTCTTCTCTTCTCTTCTCTTCTCTTCTCTTCTCTTCTCTTCTCCTCTCCTCTCCTCTCCTCTCCTCTCCTCTCCTCTCCTCTCCTCTCCTCTCCTCTCCTCTCCTCTCCTCTCCTCTCTCTCCTCTCCTCTCCTCTCCTCTCCTCTCCTCTCCTCTCCTCTCCTCTCCTCTCCTCTCCTCTCCTCTCCTCTCCTCTCCTCTCCTCTCCTCTCCTCTCCTCTCCTCTCCTCTCCTCTCCTCTCCTCTCCTCTCCTCTCCTCTCCTCTCCTCTCCTCTCCTCTCCTCTCCTCTCCTCTCCTCTCCTCTCCTCTCCTCTCCTCTCCTCTCCTCTCCTCTCCTCTCCTCTCCTCTCCTCTCCTCTCCTCTCCTCTCCTCTCCTCTCCTCTCCTCTCCTCTCCTCTCCTCTCCTCTCCTCTCCTCTCCTCTCCTCTCCTCTCCTCTCCTCTCCTCTCCTCTCCTCTCCTCTCCTCTCCTCTCCTCTCCTCTCCTCTCCTCTCCTCTCCTCTCCTCTCCTCTCCTCTCCTCTCCTCTCCTCTCCTCTCCTCTCCTCTCCTCTCCTCTTCTCTTCTCTTTTCTCTTCTCTTCTCTAGCTCTGTAAGTCACTTGCCAGTAACCATAGCTGAGCTCCTGTACTGTTTTTGCTCCTGTTGGTACTAAGCTGGGGGATGCTGCTTGTGTCACTCAGATTGTGATGTTCTCTTTTGCTTTCAGGGTGAGAGGTGACCTTTTGAGGTGACTATAACTGAAGATTGCTTGACAGAAGCCAAAAAGAAAAGGTAAATGTGAATATTATTAGTGGAATTATATTTAGAACTCTCTTCATCACCTTAGAGATCTTCCAGTTTGGTTGTTGCCACAGATCTCTACTTGTGAAATCTACATGTGTGTGTTTGTGGTATATATGTCACTTGTTTTTAGAAATCTTACAAGATTGTTCTCAAGAAACAATCCTATTGTGTCACAATTTTTCCCCCAAATGATGTCAAACTTTCCCATTTGTTGAAGTTGAACTTTTAATAACTTGTGCTTGTCGAGTTGGTAGGTTTAAAGTTAGAAAGGAATATTCACATCACACACAAAAAAGTGGTGATTCATAAAATTAACTCACTGCAAACAAGAGTAAGGCCTGTCAATGTTCTGTGCTGAAGTGGTGTTATCTGATTTATGCTCATTTTCTGGCTTTGTAATTGACTTCTTTAAAAAATTAATAGGCAGGCACCATAGCAACACGCCACATTGAGGTAACTGCTGAGCAGAGCGGTGCACATCCCTGTAATGTCAGCATTGGGCTGCCTTGTTCTCTTGACCTTGCTTGGAAATCAAATGAGCACTTGGTTTTAAAAATGAGAAGTTTTCAGAGAGACTAATGTAACTTGATGAACTAAAAGCCAACTTTAATTTTCTCAAATTCATGTTTTGTTTTGTTTTGTTTTTAATGAGGGAGGGACAGCTGAAAAATATACTCAGATTAAAGTGCTTCTCGTTGGTATATATTTACTTGAGATTTATTTTTTATATTTATATATTTTTATTTATATACTTACTTTCAAAAATATGCTGTGGGGCTGGGAATGTAGAGTGCTAGCCTAGCATGCACAAAGTCCTGGGTTCAATTCCTTAGTACCACATAAACAAAAAAAGCCGGAAGTGGCACTGTGACTTAAGGGATAGAGTGCTAGCTTTGAGCAAAGGAATCTCAGGGACAGTGCCCAGGCCTTGAGTTCAAGCCCCAGAACTGGCCAAAAAAAAAAAAAAAAAATGCTGTGGGAAGGGCCAGGGTCATCTTGCGCAAGATAATTTGGACATTTTCATGGACATTTTCATGTCTCCTATTTCTTGAGTAGTGGGCTGTTTCATTTTTGAATTTTGGCCTTTGGTTGTTTCATTTCATTTAGCGGCTCTCTGTCTGTTTAACAATTTCATTTCTGGCATGGTTGAATAAAGCCTTTGCTCCAGTTTATCTATTTATACAATGAAGAATTCTTACTATTTAGTCCAAGAGGGTTTTGTTATAGAACTTTTAGAGCCGGAAGATGGTTTGTTTGGTTTTGTCTTCATTCTCACATAGGGTTTTTGGTTTTAGAACGTATTTTAAAGGAAATAGATTTTTTTTCTGTCCCTTGTGGGGCCTGAACTCTAGGTCTGTCCCTGAGCTCTTCAGCTCAAGGCTAGTGCTCTACCACTTGAGCCACAGTGCCACTTTTGGCTATTTCTGCTTATGTGGTGCTGAGGAATCAAACCCAGGGCCTCGTGCATGTAAGGTAAGCACTCTACCACTGAGCCACCTTCCCAGCCCCATAGATTTGTTTTTATAGTTGCCTCCTAGCATATTTGATTGGCATCCAAAGAGGGGGAAAATCCGACTTGTTTTACTTCACTGTTGTTTAAGTGAAACATTTGGTGAAACATTTGTGGCAAGCCCCCGATTATCCTTGTAGAAGTTAGATATCCACACATTCCAGGACAGGGGAAGCTGATCCCAATATGTACTCAGGATAAATATCCACAGCGAGATATGGCAATTCACTTCACACTTGGCTGTGTGACTCAGTTTCCAAATTTAGTCCTTATGAAGACTCTGCAAACTTTTTCTACCCAAGTCCAGTTAATAAATATTTTTTTTTTGTTTTGGGGCCCACAGCCACTTTGATGCCATTTTCTCTCTGGTCTCTGTCACCTCTCAGAGTAGATCACAGTTCAAGATTCACCTCCTTCAAAGTCTTGCAGGTGCTTAATTCACCTCTTGCTGTTAGCTGAGATTCCTGGTGACGTTAAAAACAGTGATTCAACAAAGCTGGAAAAGCAGTTAGATAGAAAAAGTTGAGGATATAGCTGGACGCCAGTGGCTTAGGCCTGTAATCCTAGCTACTCAGGAGGCTGAGATCTGAGGATCGCGGTTGAAAGCCAGCCCGGGCAGGAAAGTCCGTGAGACTCTTATCTCCAATAAACCACTCAGAAAACTGGAAGTGGCGCTGTAGCTCAAGTGGTAGAAAGCTAACCTTGAGCTTAAGAGCTGAGGGACAGCGCACAGGCCCAGAGTTCAAGCCCCACGACTGACGAAAGAAAGAAAGAAAGAAAGAAAGAGTAGAAAGAAAGAGTAGAAAGAAAGAAAAAAGATAAAGTTGAGGGTTCGTGGTGTGGCTGAATATGAGAATGCCTTCCTAGCACTTGTGAGATCTTGGGTTTCATCTCTAACACCCTATGGATGTGTGAGAGTGTGTGTGTGTGTGTGTGTGTGTGTGTGTGTGTGTGTGTGTGTGTGTGTGTGTGTGTGAGAGAGAGAGAGAGACAGAGAGAGAGATAGAGACAGAGACAGAGAGCTTGATCCTATCACCCCTTTTGCTTTTGCTTGATATAGTCACAATGTCTGTTAGACAAATATGATTCCCACCCCTTCCCCGTTCCATGGAATTGTTCAAACATAAAAATATGGTGCGTTGAGAAAAAAAAAACAACACATTGCAGAAACAAATCTTCCAGGAATTTGTCATTAGCCTCGACTGAGATGGATAGCTTCATGTTTATTATTAAATGCTTTTTTTCATAATCACTGTAAAGCACATGCTCTTTTGTATCATTTGATATCCTGCAAATAAGCACCTTCATTAGATTTCTGGATCCCCAAAATATTTTCTTTCTCTGATGCTTCCTTTCATAATTCAAAGAAAGCCAAGTAATGCATCTTTGTAGTTTCTCTGTTTGACTGGATTGCTGGCTATATCACAGTAAGTTTTTTTGCAGTCTGTGTAATGGTCCTTGGCTGTGCTTTTGTTACAGTCTTTGTGGTTTTTTTGATTTTTGTTTTTGGGACAGTGCTAGGGCTTCAACTCAGGGCCTTGTGTTCTCATTTGGCTTTTTCTGCTTAAGATTGACATGTCGGCCATTCCATCACTTCTGACATTTTATGCTCATTCATTGGAGATAAGAATTTCTCAGATTTGTCTGCCTAGGGTGGCACTGAACTTCAGTCCTCTTACCTCAACCTGCTGAGTAGGTAGGATTACAGGTGTGAGCCACCAGTGCCCAGCCGTAATCACTGTTTTTATTCTTCCATAATGAACATTTCATTATTTTTGACTTATTTTAAAATTTACTCTTAAATTTAAAGTTTATTTTTAACTTTTCCGTAATGAATCTATTGTATTTATTTGATTATTAACAGTAATGTAATTGCTAAGAAAAATAACATTTTTCATTTTATTGTATATATTCCATCTATATTTTCATGCCTATTTCAATTGTTTTAGGAAAATTAGGATATATAGGCTCATATATAAATATGTAGTGTCTACCTTTAAGAAAGCTCAAGGATCTTTCAAAGACAAAATCTTATGTATCTCGTTCGCTTGTATATAATAATAGAAAAACACTTTATTAGAAATAAAAGATTTTAAAAGGTCTATAAAATGGGCATAGTAGCTAGCATTTTTATTCCTGATGAAAAATCCTTAAAGTCTCTTAAGACATTGCCATCTAGCCATGACCAAATCCAGCCCATCATTCCCACTGCAAAAAGGCTAAGGATTTCCAAGAGCAGGCGCTCCATCGCAGATTTGAAATCTGGAAATTCTTCACAGTCAGTATTGATGCAAAATGTACTACATAGGCACTGCAGGAACAATTAACTACATTAACAATTAACTGCATTCACCTGGCCTTAGCAAATTCAAAGAAAGGAAGCCATTTTTAAAGTACAGACTAAAGGTTTGAAGAACCATAAATAGCAGTCATCCTACTTGGTAGTGATACAATAATTTTCTTCCAAGTAGATGAGAGTGCTTTCTACAGTTGGGCCTGCTTGCTGGCATTCCTGAGAAGTAGCTGGCAATTATTGTAATTCCTGCTTTACTGAGTTTGAAAGTGGTCCTGGAGAGTATAAGTAACTTACCGAAGAAGGTCATCTCAAATGTCTAGATGGAAACTAGAAAGAAAACTTGGCTCTGATCACAGTTACACTAATGTCTTCCTGTGGCGGCTGCTGTAGCTTCATGGTTTAATAAAGATCTGTGGCATTTTTCTCCATTTCTCCTCGCCCATGTTAGTTCACCTCATTACATTTTGCTTAAAACTCATATCTTTGTACAATTGATCATTTTTTGTTCAATCCTTAATGACATCACAAGTCGAAGAGCATTGTCACGCCCACAGGGTTACAATTAAGTGGTTATTATAAAGTATTAGGCATCTTCAAACTTCACATAATTAATGATTACAAAATTTTCCCCATACCTGATCACATTCTTTCATACTAAATGAGGGAACTATAAATGTATATACGTTATTCATATTGCCTTATGTATTATAAATTATTTCTTGGATAAAAATAACACTAGGGCTGAGGAGTGTGGCTCAGAAGTAGAGTGTTGGCTGACTAGCATGTGCAAAACCCTGGGGTTGATCTTCAACACCAAAACCAGTGAGTAAATAAAAGCTGAAATGCCATTCAGCTATTTGAAATGTTACTTATTGGTTCCTTTGAAAGTGTATATTTGTTTAAATATTTACTTAATGACAGTAATACTTCTTGAATGATTGAAGTGATCTTTTACTAGCATTCGGCATTTGAATTATGTAACTCCTAATTCATGAAGCTGTTAGGCACACAGTGTAAAAAAGTCTTCATTGCATAACCAGATGGCTACATTGGCTGCATAGAATCAGTCAGCCAGCTTAATTAAGCATCGGAGTGCTCTCTGTCCCCACAAACACATGACATACCATGTCATGTGATATACAACTCATCATCAAGTCTTAGTTGATGTAACAAAGAGCTCCCAATATGCAATGGTTTCAGCAAAATAGAAGGTAATTTCTCTCATCTAGCATTACAGCACAGGTAGGTTTGATTAGAGACATCCTTCTGTCTTCTTGGCCCTTGGGAATCTCTTGGTATCTGTGAGACTGGAGCAACAATGTACCACGATGTGGGAAAAAAAATCCAAAACTATATGGAATACTTCTTAAAACAACCATCTGTACCTTGCCCTGTTTTTTATAGATGGTATTTTTCTTTTTTTTACATTTCTAGGATTTTTTTTTCCTTGGAGGGCAGGTGTCAGTACTAGGACTTGAACTCAGGGCTTGGACGTTGTCTCTGAGCTTTTCTGCTGAAGGCTAATGTTCTGCGATTTGAGCCACTTTCTGTTTTCTGGTGGTTCATTGGAGATAAGAGTCTCACAGACTTTCCTACCTGGGCTGGCTTTGAACCTCGATCCCTAGATCTCAGCCTCCTGAATAGCTAGGATTATAGGTGTGAGCCACCAGCACCCAGCTTCCACAAACTTTTAAGAGCTGTTGAGAAACATCTCTCCCTCATTGGTTTCCAAGAGCCCGGGAGAAATTGGAGAGCAGCTTTGAGAGGGCAGTTAAGAACATAATTTCTTGGTTGACTGAATTGCTCCCTTCTGCTGGTTTCATGTCTTCATTCATTCACACATACAGAAGTCATTGAGGGTTCTATACTAGAAGATAAAATCTTAGACATATACTCTGTCCTCATAGAATTTACATTCTGGTGGAGAAAACAGACATGATGGTGGTAATGATGAGTGTGAGGAAGGGGAGGTACGGGTCGCCCTCAGAAGGGATCCTGTACCCGGGAAAGAAGGGTGTGGGAATGGTCAGCAGTACAAGGACACTATTTGAGATTAATGTGATCTTCTTGTACCTTTCGCATCAGTCCTATTGTGAATGTTAGGGGGAATGTGAATTTTCTTCTTTCCAGGTTGACTGAGGTTATAATTCACCCATCATATACTTGACTCATTTAGAGTCTTCATAGTTTTGAATGAATTTTAGCATCTTCCCCAAGTTTCCATTCATCCTGCCTGGTTCTTGAACATTTTATCACTCAAGAAAAGAAATCTTGCCGGGCGCTGGTGGCTCACGCCTGTAATCCTAGCTACTCAGGAGGCTGAGATCTGAGGATCGCGGTTCAAAGCCAGCCCGGGCAGGAGAGACCGTGAGACTCCTATCTCCAATAAACCACCAGAAAACCGGAAGTGGCGCTGTAGCTCAAGTGGTAGAGCGCTCGCCTTGAGCTGAAGAGCTGAGGGACAGCGCCCAGACCCAGAGTTCAAGCCCCACGGCCGACAAAAAAAAAAAAAAAAGAAAAGAAATCTTATGGGCTAGGTATTATGATTCATGTCTTTAATCTCATCTTTTTGGGAAGCGGAGATAGGAAGATTATAATTCCAGGCCAGCTCAGGTAAAGTTAGTGAAACTGCATCTCAAGAAAACAAGCTGCACATGGTGGCACACATCTGTAAATCGTAGCTACTTTGTAGGTGGAGGTACTTGAGGTCAAGGGCCAGCCCTGGGCAAAACACACAATTCATGCTTCAAGAACAAGCTAAAGAAAAAATGGATGAGGGTGTAGCTCAAATGTTGGAGTGATTCCAAGAAGGAAAAGAGGGAGGGAGGAAAAAGGGAAAGAAAGGAGAAGCAGAGGGAAAGGAAGATAAAAGATTAGTATTAGAACCGGGTGGGCACCAGAGGCTTACACCTGTCATCCTAGCTACTTAGGAAGCTGAGAACTGAGGATCACAGTTGAAAGCCAGCTTTTGGATAGGAAAGTCCCTGACACTTTTTATTTCCAATAAACAACTCAGAAAAACCCAGAAGTGGCACTGTGGCTTAAATGGTAGAGCACTAGCTTTGTGGGAAAAAAAAAAAGAAGACTAGTATTAGGATAATATTTCACCATTCTCCCACTCCTTGGTCAACAACTAGTTTACTCTGTATCCATATAGACTTGGCTACTATGGGTATTTCCCATAGAATTCAAGGTGCAATATGTGGTGTTTTGTGACTAGCTTCTTACCCTAAAGGCAAGATATTTAAGGTTTGGGACAGGCATGTAACATTTTAAATGGCTTAAAACCCCTTGAGTTCTTACTCCTAAAGCTAATTGAGCAATGGCCTGAAATACTCTTAGCAGGGATAGAATTTGAGGAAGATGGCTGTTTTTGTTTGTTTGTTTGTTATTTTCTGGGTATTGCCATAGACCTGATGTGGCCTCTCAAAAGTTAAAACACAGAATTTAAATGTTTGTATCTTAAGTTAGCTGTTTTTAAACATTGTTAGCCATAATGCTAAACTAAGTTACTCTGTAAACAAGAGCTGTCTCTTTCTGAATGTTAGTTTCAAAGGAAAAAAAAATTTAAATATTGATTTCCAGAGAAATATGCTCAATAGAGTTCTTTTCAAGTAGAAGCCACTTGGTGAAATGTACACAAAAGACATATTTGATAGTAAAGACAATATTTGCAGCAATTATCAAGTAGCCATATTTTATACAGTGAACAATCTAAAAACCACAAAAGCAAATAGCAAATGGTTTTTGCTGCTCTGTCTGCTGAGGGTACCCATTTTCCAGCGTCTCACCTGGACCGCTTAGGAAGAAACTCACCTGTACTCCACCTGACAGACATAGAAGAAATGTCCCCCTTGCTGGTGATTCCAACCCTTCTAGAAGAATTTGGAAGCATCACTGTATAAAATCAACGTCCTCCAAAGGGAACACCTTCATGTTAATAATGCCCAGAATTTCAGAGACGTGATAGATGGAATCTTCACTGGTTACAACATGTAGTCGCTAACTACGGAGTTGGATTTGGTAGTTGTGGCATCTTTTTTTTTTTTTTTTTTAAAGACTGCCAGGGATTGGGACTTTGTAAATAGAAAACGAAGTGAGTGGTTTCTGTGTTCTTCCCTAGTGCGCAGAGCTGTTGCAGTGCCACACCCTTTGGATAGAGATGATGGGGAGGAAGATGAATAACCATGACATGTCTTTTTTTTTTTTCCTGTTCCATTCAAAAGTACAGCCTTTTGAAGTATGAAAATCACACAGCTTGTCCCTTGAATTTTGTATATTAGTATGTATGTAGTATATAATTAAAGGTAATTATATGTTCTGTGGATTACCTGACAGTGTGTGATAAGTTGCATAAAATTACTTTTAATTAGGAAAGCCAGCTCATACCCCTAGCTGGACTATGCGTATTGCTGTCCATGGGTTGGCCTGGTTGGTGTTCTGGAAGCTGGAAGCGACTCCATGCTCTTGGCAGAAGGTCAGACTGTTTCCCTTTCAAAGAGTCTTAGCAATCTCAAGACCAGAAGTGTCCAGAAATCCATTCATTACAGATTTTGCTTGAAAGTTCATTTAGACTGGTGATTTTCAAAGTGAGCACTGTGACCAGCTTGTGAATGAGGATTCGAGCCCTCGAGACCGCATTCGATGGGACAGATATGCAAGAAATAGGATAAGAAGTCAACACCCCTTCCTGTGCCATAAGGATTTATGTGTATGTAATAAAGATTTTTAACGGGTGGGCACTGTTTTTCCAGGGTAAAATAATTTGTTCTGTAAGCTACATGCATCTATTCATTTGTTCATTCACCTTTCTGAAATACCCTGTTCAGAATGGATGTCACTCTCCACACATAGCCACTAACATTTGAAATGTGTTCAGCTGGAACTTAATGTGTCGTAAGTTTAAATCTACAAGATATTTTGAAACTTCAGGCAGGGCGCTGGTGGCTCATGCCTGTCATCCTAGCTACTCAGGAGGCTGAGATCTGAGGATTGAGGTTCAAAGCCAACCTGGGCAGGAAAGTCCATGAAACTCTTCTCTCCAATAAATCATCAGATTCTCTCCATTAAACCATCAGAAAACCGGAAGTGGCGCTGTGGCTCAAGTGGTAGAGCACTAGCCTTGAGCTGAAGAGCTGAGGGACAGTGTCTAGGCGCAGAGTGCAGGCCCCACAACTGACCAAAAAAAAAAAAAAAAAAAGATGGTGACAAAGACCTGACCATTGAGTTTGTCTAAGTAGAAATCATTGATCCGATGAAGAAGAGTCAAAGATATTCAGATTTCAATTCATATATATGTGTATATATATATATATATATATATATATTCACTCACACACACACACACACACATACACATATATATGTATATATTTGTGCTGAAATTAGATTATGTTGTAGTGTACACAAAGTCCCCAGAGACTTATGTGTTGAGAGGTTTGTCCCTAGCTGCTGACATTACTGGAAGATGATTGCATCAGCAGGGATAATCCATTGATGACTTCTCCCCAAATTGGCTATTAGGGGTGGAGCCTAGTTGGAGGAAGTGGTTCAGTGGGGACTTACCTTGTCTATGGTCTCCTTCTCCTTTGCTCTTTGCTTTCACCTTTGCTTGGCTACCATTAAGTGAGTAGCCTCCTCTTCCATCCTTTCTGCTGCCATGGTGGGCTGCCTCACCTCAGGCCCAAAGCAGTGAGCCAGACAGCCAAGCATGGACTGAAGCGTTTGACATTATGAGCCCAAACAAACCTTTCCTCTTTTTAAGTGGTTTCTCTCAGGTATTTTTTCATAGTGAAGAAAGCTGACTAACACGTGGTTTCTATTACTTATCCAAGAGCAGTACCTTCTTACATCTCATTTGTTAAAAGTCACTGCATTTATCCCCTTGCAACCCAACTTATGCTAAGTTTAGGTTGTGATACAACTTGCAATGAGAGAAAATCAAAGCAATCTTGTGCCTTTTGTCTTTTTCTGTCTATTCTCTAAATCTGAGGTTGCATTTACATCTTGCCGTTAGAATATACTGCTTTTAATCTGAACAATATTTGGCAGTTTAGTGTGGTTAGCATATTGTCTAGATTAGTAAAGAACGATTTGAGCCTGAGCTAAAAATCAGTCTCAACATTACCTTACACTAATATTGGTAGTGTTTGATGAGTTCAGCAACCTTTCAAGTTAAGTAAGAACATCAAAGTTTCTAGATCCTTCAAAATTTCTGAAACACAATTTTTGTTTCAGATTTTTTGCGTGTGTGCTGGTCTCAAATTTTCAAGCATCTAGGAAATGGTTGGTAAATAGTGTGCGAAATACCATTATGAGACTGTGGAGAAGGAAGAACTACCTTTTTGTGGATAACATAAATGTGTTGCTTATTTGTTCATTATAAAATGACATTAAAAGACATTAGGAAAATAAGAATAAAGGAAGAAAAATTCAGTGGTTACTTCACCTAAACAATTGAACATTTGGTCTGTGTTCTTCCTTTTTTTTATAAATAGTTTTAGCAAGGGTTTATTTTAGTATGACAGGATAAAGTAAGGAGAAATAGAGAGAAACAGTTTCTGCTCCCCTTGTAGGAAATGGTAAATAAAGACTCCTATATGTGGCCATTATTTTTTTTTAATAGAGCTTATTTTATAAGGAACATTTGTACTGAGTAGTATTTTAGTTTCCAGCTCCTGTTTTTGGAATATCATGACTCTTCCTAAGTTACGACATCTAACACCTGTGTCTTAAGGTTGCCATGGTGACTACTGTTGATGTATGGTCTGTCATTGGGGTGGGGTTTTTTTCAATCCCTTCTTTGCAGGTCCTCATGGTTATTGATGTGGTCATTTGGGATGTTTGCGGTAGAATCATCCCTTGAATTAGTTTTAAAAAGATGTTGATATTTTAGATCACCTGCCACTCTCCTTTTACCTTGAAGTAATATTAAAATTAATCTGAGGTACAACGTATCATTTCTTGGTACCAGAGCACATATGCTTTCTGTGATGGTGTGACATCTATTCACACTACACATGTGTGAACTTTGTGTACCACGTCTCTCAATGTTAGGTGGGAAGGTCTTTTCTGATCTGAATTCATTCCCGATATTTTCCCCCTACCCCAGCTTGATTTGCAAAGTGGGAACATGCCTTTTCGAGGGAAAATCCATGATATGCTCATGGTTTTATCATCCCAGACATCAGTTGTTCCTTTGTTCCTGAGCAAATCTTTCATCAAATTTGTTCTGTGCTGTCAGAATTTTCTTTAGTTAAGTTTCAGTAAGGCTACCCTGAAAACTTACAAAGTACAACTTTTAGAGGACAATAATGTCAGTTACCTTTTTTGTCCTTGTAGTACTAGTTGATAGCTGCTGAGCACCTGTGAGAATCTCTGTGCTCAAAACTGAGTGTTAACCTGGAAGGACACCAGAGCTCAAGCTGCTCTTCAGTCAAGTGTGCTTGGAACTGCAGGTTCAGAAAATACCACTGTCAAGGTCCATTAGACTTCTTGAATCTACTCTTGCACATTACCTAGGGGCAGATGGATTTGGGGAAGAGGAAACGCCATGCTTCTGGTCACTGGGCGACTGTCGCCACCTGTATTGGGCGGCAGTCCCTGTCTCTCGCCCTGCTTCTTCCTTCCTTTCATGTTGCAATACCAAAACCAAATAAAGAAATGTTACAACTGGATGACAAAAAAGCTGTTAAATAAAATGAAAACCAAAGTATACATTTTTTTATATAAAGGGTCCATTCTTGGATTTCATTTCCAGCATTCTTTTTTTTTTCTTCTCTCCAAGTGGTATTAAGAAAAATTTCAAACTATTGAATATGGTGAGTATTAAGCCAAAATGCACACCCTAGAAAAATGCCCCTTTTCACCACCTGCCCCTTTCTCTCCTTCCTCTCTTCCCTTCTTTAGTTTCCTTTTCCTGACTGTCTCCTCCTTCTATTAAAAAAAATCTGATAGAGACATACATTAAATTAGAATTCCACTGCTTGACAACTACTGTGCATTTTCTGAATATTTGGGTTTTGTGTAGCAGGAGAATTTAGGCACTGACTCTGTCTTGTGATTGATTGATACAAATGAGCCTCTCTCTGACATGTTTTCTCAAGGGCTGGAGTACATAGAAGGATAATGGTGCATGTTGCATATTGTTTGTGAGGTGGACGGTGATTGATTCAAACTGCCGATGTTCTCCTTCTAGTTTTGGAATGGGGTTAACATTCTCTATTTACTTCTCTGTGGTATGATATTTAGAAATAGACAGTTGTCACTGGAAGGATCCTATAATTTCATTAGGTAATTTCTCACACACTATATAGTTATTATATACTGCATATGACAGAGGAAGTTCTTATGAACTCCTCTTCTGCTTTTCAAAATGCACTACCAATTTCTTGCTCCATGAACATGCTTACTTCAATGCAACTTTATATGAACAATGAGTTTCAATTTTTTTAAGTCAGAAAAACTTCTCATTTGTTCTTATTCAACTTTTTGTTTATTAATGAGTTACAAAAGTTTGTTCTCTTAATTGTCTGTAATTTGGGGAACAGTCAGGGTTTGAAGGATCAGACGTATGTTGAGAGCAAAAGAAAGACTGCTGTCACTGAGTTGCTAATGAACCACTGCCTTTATACCAGGAACTGTAAGTTCAGCTAGGCATCTGTGGCTCACGCCTAGCATCCTAGCTACTCAGGACACAGAAATCAAGGATCCTAGTTTAAGCCAGCCCAGGCAGGAAAGTTGGTTCTTTATCTCCAATTAACCTGCAAAAAGCTTCAAGTGGATCTATGGCTCAAGTAATGAGTGAGAAAGATGAGGAACAGCATCTAGGCCTTAAGTGAGTTCAAGCCCTGGCACTGTCACAAAACAATACCCCCCCCCCACCACACACAAAGAGACATAAAAAACGAAAGCCATTTGAAAATTATTCCTTCATTCACTAGATCACGATTAGTATTCACTTCTTCTGGGTTGTGTGTAGGCACCACTGGTCTGCCAGGGAGCAAAGAAAGTCAAGGCTCTCATGTAAATGCAACCCATGGGTCCATCATCCCGAGACACACTGGCCAGGCAAAGCAGCTTCACTACATTTTTACTCTTGGCTCTGTTGGGCTCAGCAGCTGTTAGGAGTGTGGGGGTGCTGTTCCTCTCTATTCCCTCTGTGGCCTCCTCATGGAGGCAGCCTCCTCTGAGCCCTGTGCTTCCTACTTTTCAAGGGGACTGGCATCCTTCTTTCCCCTGGCTCCAGAATCCGATGGAAATTTGGCATTGTCTCTTAAAGCATTTTGAAGCCTGAGCTTGGGCCTAGGAAAGTAAGGGAGCATCTCCCATTGGTATGTGTTGAGCTCAAGGTTGGAGCTTCAGAGAGAAACACTAGGGTTTCTTTTCTTCTCCTAGGAGTTTAATTAGTGGGTCTAAGAACCACCAACTGGCACTCATCTTTTTCCCAGTGAAAGAAAGTGTAAAGAGAAAATGTACACCTTCTCTAGTTCTTATCCTCTGGGAGAGGTCCCTGGGTTCAGCATGAGTGTTAAGATGAGGGTTTGCACTCCTGGATGTATCTCTGAAGGAATGTAAGTCAGCACACAGTAGATACCCACACACCCATGTTTATTCCAGATACCCCTACCCCCTGCACACATGTTGCAGAATAGATCTGAGCTGTGTAATCTGGTAATCAGTAACTACTAGTGACTATTTATTATATTGAAATGTATTTCATCTTGGGAACCTGTAGCCCACAGGCCATGAAAGGCCCAAGGAATCACTTGGTACATGATGGTATGGGAACGTACGCTTCTTCCCACCTGTCTTTGGCCCATTTGCCTATTCAGATCATATGTATAGCCTGAGAATGCTGCTTTATATCTAAATGGCTCATGTCACTGCTCCTGATCCAAATAGGTGCTAAAGGTAAAAGGTCTACATAAGAATTCGGGGAGTGAGGGGGCTGGGAAGGTGCCTCAGTGGTAGAGCACTTGCCTTGCATGCTTAAGGCCCTGGGTTCGATTCCTCAGCACCACATAGCAGAAAAAAAAGCCAAAAGTGGTGCTGTGGCTCAAGTGGTAGAGCGCTAGCCTTGAGCTGAAGAGCTGAGGGACAGTGCCCAGACCCAGAGTTTAGGCCTCACGACCAGACCCCCCCAAAAAAAGAATTCAGGGGTGTGCGGGGGGGGGGAACATGACAGATATCTTAAAGATTTTAAATGATGTCTAAATTTAGATACAATGGATTTAATAAAACATACTATGATTAATTTTCTTTTTCCTTCTTGTATGTATATATACGAGAATATTTTAATTTTTTTGTGGTTCTTACTGTTTTGGTTGGGCAGTTTGGGAGAGACATATCACAGTTTTGACTTAACCCAATTGTGCTTCATTTTTTCTACTTTGAAGAAATGTAAAAAGAGGTTCCCAGTATCTTTCTGCAGTCACTGGCATGAAGCAGCATTATCACTTTACAGCCACCAGTGGGTATGTTGCAGTACAGTTAAGTAGTTCAGCTTTGTTGACTGTAGAAGATTGTATACAGCAGAGCTGGAGAGCAAGCTTGTACAGTTAGTTCAGCAAGCCTATATGATTATTTCCAAATAAAAGAGTTTTTACTCAGTAATACTGACATCGGAAGAAGGCTAATTCCTTTTCTTTTTAACCCTTTATGGTGCTGGTGATTGAACATAGGGCTTTGTCTATGCTAGGCATCTACCACTGAGATACAATCCTAGCCCTTGGTTTATTGAGAGAAAGTCTCTTTGTGTAACCCAGGCTGAACTTGAATTCATGATGTTCCAGCCTCAGCCTCCTGAGTAGTGGGATTATAGGCAGGTACTTACTGTCTGGCTTGGGTAATGCTTTATCATGGATAAATGCAATGCTGTGCATTTTAGGATGTTTGGCAGCACCTCTGGCTTCTACTCACTAGATGTCAGTAGCAGCAGCCCCTTCCCGACCTGGCCATTCCACAGGTAGCAACCCAGAATGTCACCAGATGTTGTCAAGTGTCCCCTGAGGAATGAGATCACCCCAGCTGAGAGGTATTGAGCGAGGACAAACTCAACAGCAAGGGAGATGCTGGGTGAAAGTGGTACTTGTTTGAATTTTGAGAACGTGCAGTGAAATTGTGTATATATTTCCAGAGTGTTTCCTAGGAGCTCAGGATCAATTCATGCTTCCATCAAGAGAACAGTGATTCTCATTAAATACCACAAAGGAGATGCAAGAAGGGCCTGGGTGTGGTTCTTCACTTATTAGGAGTTGTCCCCTCGGATGGCTCAGATTGCTGCTTTCCTGCTGCTTTTCATCTGGGGGAAGTCCATGATGGGGCATTTGGGGTATTGCCAGCCAGGCAGTGAGAAGCCAGAGATCATCTTTATGTAGAATCCTGTCCAGGGCACTGTGCTTACCCCTAAAGGGAAGATAGAAGGATACAAGAGGTAAAACCCATGATTTTTGCAGTTAATGCAAGAATTTTCTTACTGTTAAGGATAATGTTAAGAGAAGCTAATGACTGAGTATTTGCCATGTCAGGCCTTGCTAAATGCCCTATGTATCATTTCACTGAAACTTAAACACCCTGGGTGAGCAGCTACCACCTTCCTCAGTAGAAAGAGAGACCCCTCAGCACAGCTAGGAGGCAGCACCCATGCAGCAAGCCCTGGACACAGTATGAGTACGTGGTGTGGCCATGAGTGCGAGAGGGCCACAGGTGAGGTCTGTGGTGTTTGCAGAGAAAGGAAGGAGGTAGCAAAGAGCCAAATCGAAAAGGCCACATCCAGGCTGGGAAGGTGGCTCAGTGGTAGAGTGCTTGCCTTGCATGCCAGAGGCCCTGGGTTCGATTCCTCAGCACCACATAAGCAAAAAGAAAAAAGCCGGAAGTGGCGTTGTGGCTCAAGTGGCAGAGCGCTAGCCTTGAGCTGAAGAGCTGAGGGACAGCGCCCAGGTCCAGAGTTCAAGCCCCACGACCGGACCCCCCCCCCAAAAAAAAAACCCGAAAAGGCCACATCCTCTGTGCTGAAGGAACTGAGCCCAGAACTTTGAGCCCAGGCTGCCAGGGTGGACACTGGTCAGCACGGGTCATGGATACAGGCTGTGGGAAGGATGTACCTGTGTTCATATCTGGGCTTCCACGTACATACATACATACACAAATGCATACATATATACATATACGTGTATATATATGTGTATATATATATATATATATATATATACACACACACACACAAATGTATTTGTATATGGAACTGGATGATCAGATTTGCATTTGGGAAGACTAGATTCCTAGAAGGGAGGGGAGGCAGAATGTAGCACAGAAGGGCTAGTATCAGTTCTCACCTAGCATCAGGCCTCTTTGTTTCTCTTATAGCTGCTCTATGAATTGTTTTGCACCCCTATTTGTTCATAGGAGCTTCCCTCTGGAGCAGGCTTGGTGGAGGACGATCAGTCTCTGCTCCCAGTGGATTTGGCTCAGATTACTCACAGGACTGCCTTCTGCTAGGAACTGAGCCATGGCTGGGACTGCCACAAGGTTTCATGCATCTATCAGCCCCGTGGGCCTTTCCAGCACAGTGGATCAAGGATGGTGTCTTCAGGCTAGGTGGAGACCTGGCAGTGTTCGAGTTCTATGGCCTTTTTTGAAGCTCATCACATGATCAGCCCACACCCACTCACCCACTGAATGTAGAGATTCCACCTCTGGGTGGATAGAAAAAAGGGAGGAGGGCTCATTGTACAACTGCCTTTTCTGGTCATGTGTCAGATATAATTCAGGATGCTGAGGAAACAGTACTGTGACAGACAGTACTGATTGTCTTCTTGTGGCCTCATAGAAGGAGATACTAGGCTAATAAGCGAGAGCTGGGTCAGGTATCATTTGCTAGGGAGTAAACCAAAACAATGTGATTATAGAACAACCAAGCAGGGGAAGAGGCCTTATTGCCTGTTGGATTATTAGGGGAAGAAGGAAAACGAGGCAAGCATGCAAAGGCTCAGGAAATGGCATTCCAGGGAGCAACAAGAGCAAGCTCAAAGTCTAGAGTGGTCATGTGTGTTGTCACTCCTGCAGAGGAGGGACAAGGCTAGCCTGACTGAGGCCCAGTCATTGAGGGGGGAGCCCAAGCCTGGGGTGAGACAGTTGAGTGTGGCAAGAGACCTTTGACCACAGAAGAGATGGCTGGGATTTGGACAGCCATGCACAGACAAGGAAGAAGAAGGCCCTGACAGATACTTAGTTGTTAACATTAGGTCTTTAATAAATGGAGGAAAGTTTGTAAGCGTGAAGATGTTATTCATGATGATATCTAGATTTCTGTAGGTGATTCTTGGGACGGAATCCTTGGCCTTGTCTTTGGTAGCTGCTCTACCACTTGGGTCATATTGCCAGATGTTTTACTAAGTTGTTTGGTGTCTTCCCCTGCCCCCCTTCCCCCCACAGAGGGTCTCTATCTCTTTTTTGCACAGAATAGGCCCAGACTATCTTCATTTTACCTTCACCTCCAAGTAGCTAGGATTGATAGTGTGTGCCACTACATCCAGTCTTAATGTTCTTTTTTTCCCAAAAAATAGATAATTTGCTTGCTTATTTGCAGTGCAGTATGTCAAGGGGACTCATCCATGCTAGCGTAAGTGCTGTACCACTTACCTTTGTCCTGACACCTGTGATTCTGAGGTAAACATCCAGGTTTCTTAAGTCAGCTCCTGTGGATGGAAGTGTCATTGGCTGAGTCAGTGGAATGTTGGGAGGATAAAGGAAGATAATGAGCTTGGGTAGGTCTCATCTCAGATTCCTCAGGACAAGACTATTCTCGCATATATTTTTATCGTCCTCTACAACTAGAAAGCCCAGATGTATGTTGGTCCATTGATGAAGATTTATACCTCATTCTTAATTGTCCATACATTCTAATGCTTTATTTAGAAAGAAAGCATCGGGGGCTGGGAAGGTGGCTCAGTGGTAGAGCGCTTGCCTTGCATGCGTGAGGCCCTGGGGTTCGATTCCTCAGCACCACATAAGCAAAAAGAAAAAAGCCAGAAGTGGTGCTGTGGCTCAAGTGGTAGAACTCTAGCCTTGAGCTGAAGAGCTGAGTTCAGGCCCCAGACCAGACGCCCCCCCCCCCCCAAAAAAAGCATCAAAGCTGGGCACCGGTGGCTCACACCTGTAATCCTAGCTACTCAGAAGGCTAAGATCTGAGGATTATGGTTCAAAGCCAGCCCAGGCAGGAAAGTCCGTGGGACTCTTATCTCCAATTAACCACCAGAAAACTGGAAGTGGTGCTGTGGCCCAAGTGGTAGAGCACTAGCTTTGGGCTGAAGAGCTCAGGGACAGCACCCAGGCCCAGAGTTCAAGCCTCACGCCTGACCAAAGGAAGGAAGGAAGGAAGGAGGGAGGGGGATGGGAAGAAAGAAAGAAAGAAAGAAAGAAAGAAAGAAAGAAAGAAAGAAAGAAAGAAAGAAAGAAAGAAAGAGAAAGAAAGAAAGAAAAGTATCATTACTGTAGACTACGGAAAGAAAGGCAACACTGTAGATTAGAAAATAACAAGTAGTCCAGTATCACTGTCCTGCTTTGTCATAAGTCTGTAAAAATTGCTTTTAAAAAAATGTGGGACTGGGAAGGTGGGTCAGTGGTAGAGTGCTTGCCTTGCATGCATGAGGCCCTGGGTTCAATTCCTCAGCACCACAGAAAAAGCCGCAAGTGGTGCTGTGGCTCAAGTGGTAGAGTGCTAGCCTTGAGCTGAAGAACTGAGGAGCAGCGCCCAGGCTCAGAGTTCAGACCCCATAACCACCAAAAAAATTAAGATAAAAAAGTGTCATTGGGTGCCAGTGGCCTATGCCTATAATCCTAGCTGCTCAGAAGGCTGAGGTCTGAGCATTGCAGTTCAAAGCCAGCCCAAGTTAGAAAGTCCATGACATTCTTATCTTCAATTAATCTCTTCCCCCCCCCCCAAAAAAAGCAAACACCAAGGGTGGAAGTGGAAGTAGGGCTTGAGTGGTGGAATGAACGACAGCCTTGAGTAAAAGAACTCAGGGGTGACCAGTGTGTACACACACACACGCACGCACGCACACACACACACACACACACACACATACACACACATACAACTCAAAACCTGTGTGAGGTAATGCAACAAGCAGTTGGATTGCTTGTTCATCGGTGCCTTTTTTGGTGTTTGCTGATTCCCCCCCCCCCAGCTTGTTAATTTGTGCTGGATCTACCTATCATTTGTGCAAATTAGTACGGCTTAACTATAAATGAAAATGTCAAAGTTATTATATTATTTAAAATTAAAGAATAATTAGACTGAATGAAAACAGGCTAAAAGAATGCCCCAGGATATGTTGAAGGTGGAAAGGACAGGGGAAAAAAATGAAGAAGTCCTTAGCAGAGTGTGGAGGAAGCCCCCACCCTCACACTTCAGAGACCCATGCGTCAGAGCTGGGCAGGTGGTAGCTACACCATGCCTGGGTCTAGCAGTGCAGCACTCAGAGCCGGGCTTGCCTGTGCTATCAGGTATAGGTTCAAATGATCTCTCGCTCAGCCTGTAAAATGTATTCTTGTGTACAAGGATTGTGGGAAAAATGTTTCACCTGTTTGCTGGGTTCTTCATAGTAGACATAAGCCGGTCCCCCAGGATTATCCCTCCTCCCTGTGTCCATCAGGACATATACACCTTCTGCCCTAATAAAGAAATGCTAATATTAAAGAGGGACAAGGAACCAACAAACGTACAGTGGAACACAAATGGACAGTTTAACAAAGTGAATTCCAGGAAGCTGAAACTGAAACATGTTTTGTCAGGGTTGGGGATGGAAGGGGGTGGGTTAAGGGGCAGATGAGTGGAGAGAGGAAAAGTGGGTACATGTAGTCATTATATTCAACGTACACACATGTAAATAGAACTGGGTAACTGGAGGGGATGGGTGGGGTTGGGAGAGATGGGGGAGAACACTGGAAGAGGTGACAATGATCAAGATGCATTGTACATATAAACTGATATGTTGATTTGAAACCCTTTTTTGCACAGCAACTTAAAGAGACTTTAAAAAATGAAATAGAAAAGCCCCCAAACAGAACACAGACCTGTGTTTAATAAAGAGAAATATCTTTAGTATGTATTGTCAATTGACCAAATAGGTAGATTACTATTTGACTAGATTAGAAAAGACATTTATGAAGAATATGAGTATTTTTACATATGTGTAGAAACTTCTGTAGAGAGAAATGGCTAACAATATTCGTTGGAGAAAGGAATCCAGTGGTTGGGTATAGAATTTGTTTTTCCTATTTACACCTTTGTGCAGAATGAATTTAACATGTATGAATATAACACACATCTCCACAATATTCTAGAGTATCAGAGAATAAACTCTTAGTTCTAAAAGGGCAATAGGTGTCTCTGAAATTGATCAGATACTGGTTTTGATGATGTCTCCATTAAATCCTTGCTTTTAGTAAAAGTGAAAATCAGATAAGATTGCTGATTGATTTCAGAACCCCGTGATAAGAAACAGTGAATTCAGCGCAGATGTACCTGCTCTTACTCTGGACTCTGCACCTTGTCTCCTGGGATGCTAATTCTTCTTGACCTCCAGGACTAGTGCATCATCAAGATTTTTTTTTAAACATGTGTGCTGCAGAATACCCAGCCCATGCTGGCTTAAGCAAAAAGAGACTTTTATCTGATGTTGTCAATGAACTGGTCAGACCTAGGCCTGGTTCTGTTCAGCCTGAGCTCTACCTGGAGATGTGTCTCCCTCTGCTTTCCTCTGAGCTTACCTCCTGCTAACCGGTCTCCTTCCTGGTGTCCAAGTCCTCTTGGGGCCACAGGCCCACACAGCCTCTTGTCCTTGCTCTCGATTGGTGACCTCAGGCACAGGTCTCTAAGAGCTCACCCCCAAAAGGCTGATCTTTCCCTTACCTCTAAGTTCTGTTGCTTGGTTTCAACCAAGTTAAAATGGGTAAGCAGGAGCAGGTGTTACATGCTAGATTCTGGCGATCTGGGGACAAGATACAGTTAATATTCCTGAAGATCTCAGGTAGTTCAGACCATGATAGACAAGGCACAGACGCTGGTGTTGATGGGAAATAGTAGACCCAAAGAGATTCTAGAGCAAGCCCAGCTCTACCTAGGGAAACTAGCAGAAGAGAGTGAATTGAAACCCCTTTGTCATACTATTTGATGATAATATAAATAGAGAGAACGAAAGAGAGGAGAGAATTTCAGGATTCTAGAGTTGAGGCTCAGGTGAAGAGATGAGCTTCGTTTGAGTTAGGAAATGGCAAAAGCCTTTGCCGGATGAGAAGAGGCTGGACCTGGAATTTGGGTGATCTGTTTCTGAGTCTGGTTTCCAGTGGCTCTTACCTGCCATCATCATCTCTTCTCATAGTCACCGCCCATGACCAGACCTTCCCAGGCAATCATGGTGTTCTCACAACAGAAGAACATTTTCTTTCTATGCCATTCATCTGCCAAGTAGTCCTGGGTCCTTCTGGATTGTTTTACTTCTCTCTCTTCCTCAGTTCCCTTTCTTGCTCATTATCTGAGCTACCACATGGCTGCCCTTTAAGGGAGTAAGTACCCCAGTAACACATGGGGTATGTTCAAGGACACACTCTGTTATCAGATACTTCCTTCTCAGCAGAGAATGGAGGTAGCAGAGGGCTGTATTCAAGGAGGGCAGGCATGACAAGAAAGTTATCAGCCCGTTTTTGTGCGAGAAAGCTCAGTACAGGAGGCCTGAACCTGACAAGGACAAGGGAATTAGAGGCCGGAAGCAAGCAGCTTGATTTATGGCCAAGGGAGGAGGGAAGAGCATGAGGCCCGGGCGTGTATTAGACCTTGCAGTCAAATCTGGTTACCATGGTATTAGGTGAGATGACACTGTGTCACATGAGCCAGATGCACAGGAAGAAGTAGAGTGACAATGGAAAGCAAATTGTCATTTGCTTGTTAGTGAGACTTGACCCTTCCTAGCACCTTGTTGCGAGTTAGTCTTTGGAAACTGAGCTTGAACTATGTGCCCAGTGTTGGGACTAAGGGGCTCCTTAACCTGTGTAGATCCTGGCACTTTTTGGGGAGCCATAGGAACACACAAATCCCCCAAGATAGGCCTTGCACCAAGTATGCCTGTCATCCATCCATGGGAGAGGACTGCTTAGGAGTGAGGGAGATCTGTGCATGTGGTATGAGACCCGCATCTGCATTGCAGGGTGTACAGACCTTCCATGGGGACATGCGCAAAGCAGCGTTGCTTCTCCAGGTGACATATTTGCCATGTAAGTAAGCCCATGCTGTGTTACCATTGTCTGCAGATGAGAAATGAGCTTGACCAGAGCAGTTCCAGAAAACAGGTTATACTTGAAAAGCTTATCAGCATATTAGGAAAGACTTCTGTGGATTCCCAGTTCTATTCAGAACACAGCCCCAGGTCAGGTAACTCTGGAATGAGTGCACAGAGCTTTCAATCGTAATTAACCAAAGGTGACAATGTCAGTTTTTTGTTTCTTTGTTTGTTTGTTTTTGCATAACATTTTGCTATATTTCTAGTATTGAAAACCAACATGTCTAGGCACAGGTGCCTGTCATCCTAGCTACTCAGGAGGCTGAGATTGCAGGACTGTGGTTCAAAGCCAGCCTAGGCAGAAGAATCTGTGAGACTCTTATTTCCAGTTAGCCAGCAAAAAGCCAGAAGTAGAGCTGTGGCTCAAGTGGTAGAGTATCAGCCTTGACAGAGAACTTAACCCACCTATGATGCTGAGAACATCACCAAGAGAAATTGATGCATATTGTTTCTCATTTCCATTGTAAGTAAATTTCTTCCCTGGCAGTCTGTCAAGTTTTACTCTTCATTCTCTTGTAAATGGTGATTGTGTTGCACACATACACACCCCCAACCACCCCATTATTCTGTGCGCATAGACTGTTGATAGACATAATACTGCCTTGTTCTGTGGTTGTTGGCGGGGGGAGGGGGCATGTCTTCTCTTAAAGTCACTCTAAAATCCCAGTGGATCAAGGGCCTGTCTTTTATGAATCTTTCGATTCCTGATATAGAATATATAATGGGTGCTCTATAATTGATTATTTCCCCAGTGAGATGCTTAAGCTTTCATGCATCCAAGAATACTGTCTGATGTCTGTTCATCAACCCCTGCTAACCCTGTACACATAGTAGGTCTGGTCTGGTCTTCGGAGTAGAATCATTTCTGAACAACTCTTTTAACAATTCAGGCCCCCTGTAAGATGAGGTTCTGGTAACAATACATGGCTTTGGGCTTAAGCCCATTGAAAGCACATTAATGGATATGAGTTTCTCTCTGTAAGGTTTTTCCTCTTTGTCTCCTTTCTATTTTTTGGTACATGAGCAGGCTCTGTCTCTCTGTGGGAAGCAGCAGACAGCTTCAGTGAGTATAAATGTTATATCCACATGTGGAACATAGCCCCAGAGATAATCACATGTACCAGTGATCCGTCAGTAGATTCTGTTACACGTGGGGTTCTTTGATCAAAGGAATTAAGCTGTGTTGGTATGTTCAAAAATAATACTTTTGGGGTTTTTTTTTGGGGGGGGGCATCTCTGGGATGGATGAAGAGTGGTTTTGGATCTTTATCTAGATTGAGAGCTTGGGATTGCATTTTTGGGCCCCTTGATTTTTTTTTTTTGTAAAGACAATTTACAATACATTATCTTCTTAAAATTATTATTATTATTATTGTTTTACAAATGATCTTACAAATGATTTGTGGGCACTAATTCTTTTCCAAACTAGAATGCTCTCACTTTATTTTTCAGCAAATGTTGAGTCTTTTAGGAAGCATCCTATGTTGCTGTTTATTTCTCTCTTCCTCCCTTCATGTGTGTTTCCTAGTAAAGATCCAGAGATAGGTTTCTATTAGCGAGAATTGTTGAAATAGATGGGTACAGAATTACTGCCGTGTATCTTGTAGTTGGGGAAAGAGGAGTATCACTTGCCTAATGGCATAATAATTGACTTTTTTCACCTCTTGTCACTCTGGAGTAACACCTTACATATCTGCAGGAAGAGTAAAAAAAAAAAAAAAAAAAGGAGACATAAAAAGCCAGGGAAATTTATCTGTCACCTCAGCAATGTACTCACCCACTCTCAGTATTTTTTGGATGGGTCTGATGGGAGGTTATTTGCCCTTGTGGAAAACAAGATCACTCTAGTCGCATCAGCCCCTTTCCAGGATAAACCTGCATCCCCCTTAGCAGCGAGGACAGAATTTCTATTCATTCTGAGTATAAATCCCTTGCATAATATTTTTTTATGCTTCTAAAAGCATTTATACCTTCTTGGGTGTAACTCTTTATTTGGTACCTCCTCTCATCTATGGTGGGATTGACTTTTTAGGCCAAATGAGAATTTTGGCCATAATTACTCCCCCTCCTCCATGTCATCCCCTCTCACCACTGCCAAGTCCCAGTGATACTTTGGTTTTAAAAAAAAAAAGAAAGAAAGAAATTGTCTTAGAGCAGCTCATACACGCGGCGCCTGGGTCTGCCTTGTCTTAGACACACATCATTTTTGCACATCAGTATTAACAATTCAAACACCCTGAAATGCTAATAGCACTAGTAAGCTTTTAATTCCGTGGAATTTATTGCTTGCTGTATTTCCATGAATTTATAACGCTTTGATTCTTAAGAGCCCCATTTAATCAGTTTTGCCTGGCACTGAACATAATAAACAACTTGCTGGTGAAAAAGTGCCACTTGGGGGAGGCTGCTAACAAGGAAGTTAAATGCTTCTGCCACTAGCAGTTTCTTCGCTGTATTTTTCATGAGCCGTAATGTACTTTGCTGGCTTCGGAGCGGTGGTTAAACACAGTGACAAACCGAGCCTAGTCTTAACACTCCCTGCTCAGACTTTGCTAGGTATTTTTTGCAAAAAAAAAAAAAAAAGGAAGGAAGGAAGGAAGGAAGAAAGAAAAAAGAAAGAAAGAAAGATAGAAAAAAGAAAGAAAGAAAGACCCAGATGAAATCAACGCTTTTAGCCTTATTTTCTATTCTCTTGTAGCTTAATGTCTTCTAATACTTTTTCATTATCTTTACCTTAATCTCTTAGCATATGATTTATGGACTGGAATGGTGAGTGATATTACTGGGCAAAACCAATCATTAGAGGCTGTTAAGGAACATTTATTGTTTATTTGGCTGCCTGTCTGTAAAAGTACACATGATGGCCTTAATAGCAAAATATCAAATTATCAAGTGCTTTAAAGCAGAAAATGTCATTTGTTTCTCAAAACTGCACCAACTTTATATAATTGCCCTTTTAATTATCCCTAGTGGCCCATGAAATGCGCAAAATAGAGCATCAAAGGTTTGATTTACTTACATGTTGCACTTTGGTGGGATTCTTAATGAATATTGTTTAGTCCTAATGCTGAGATGAAATTTGTAAATGTTTATAGTGAAGGACTAACTCAGGAGGAGGGGGTGGGGTGGGGGGGAGAGTTCAGTCATAAAACAGAATCAACTGGGTTACTTTAGATGTAACAATACAGTTATGTTCATGGGCCTAACATTTTGAAAAATCTTTTTAATAGAGGAATTTTATTACTAATTCAGGTCTAGATGAATGCACATTCAGTAAAGTCTGGTGGGTATTCATTTTTTTTCCCCTGTCTTGTTAAGCCATCTCATCTTTATTTTCATAGGGACTTTGAGGAATAATTTGTTTGTTCCCTGACAGGCTTGCATCAGGGCCACCTGCTTGTTGAGAAATTAAAGTGTGCAAGGAGACACTGTGAACTGGATATATAAACACTTTCGCAGTTGCCGGCCCTTGGGCTGATTCCAGCCTGAGTTCTTGGAGCCTTCCTGGAGCAGAGGATGAATTTGAGGTTGCCTGGAAGCATTTGGTACCTCTTCCTAGAAGTTTTGTATGCATTGCCTGTGCTTGAAAGGAAAAGGGAAAATCCACTCTGAGTAGTGGTGAGCCCAAGAGGGGGCTGCTTGGAGCGAGTTTCCATTTCTCTGCCTTCAGTTCCCTTCCTGGATTTTCATCTTCATTCTGAAGAGAGAGGAACCACAGCGCTACACCTTGAGTAATGAGAGGAGTAGTGATACAGGCTGGTGATAGGGAGACCCTGGGATTTGATTGCAAGCCGGCTCACCAGCCACAGGAAGCTCTCCTGGTTCTTACTGATCGAGATATGAAATAATCCTGTTGGGTAGGTGGACACCTGTGGAACATCACTTGTTCCGCATCCTCAGGTTGACAGGGTACCAGTGATAAGGGCCTGTTGGGTGTGGCGTGCCTCCTGGCATTTTCCTGGCCTGTTGATGAGATTGTCACAAGGGACAGAATCAGGGGACTCACAGAAGTCCCTAAGATTGCATCTCTCATTTCGCCTTGTATCTATCTACCTGCCTTTTCACTCAGTCGGAGGGGCGGGCGTGACTTGTCTCCAGAAAATCGTGTTGGTTGTTGCCTGGTAACTTGATCTTCTCAGAGTGATGGTGAAAAAGATGGTTTCTCTCTGTCTCCCAGGTCTGGCAGGAAAGAAGATGAGTTTTAATTACACAGTTCATCATTGTTTGAGGGGTTCTTCGTTTTACCTCTCCCTCTCCCTCCTCTTTCCCCTGCTTCGAAGCCTCCACTACCCGCCTTGCCACATCCCCGGCACCGACTGTGCTCAGCCTTTGCCTTTGTCATATGATCAAATAGCTGACTTTTAGAATTATTTTCTATTTCTTTATCAGTTGGTAGCCAATTTAGAAAGCTGAAATAATCTTAAAATCAGTAACACAGAGGCTGTTTTAAGCCCTAGGTGAGCCTTGTCTACTGAAGTGGTGATATTTGTCTGGTTCACACCCTTTTGTCTTAGATAATTTTATATGAGTATGCTCTTCCACCCATTTCCTTTTTGGGTCTGTCTCTCTTTCTCTCTCTTTTACCTGTTCTGGGACTTGAACTCAGATCCTAAATACTTTCCTTGAGCTGTTTTGCTCAAGGCTAGCACTTTACCACTTCAGCCATAGTTCTACTCTCAGCTTTTTTTTTTTGCTGGTTTTTTGGAGGTAAGAGTCTCACTGACTTTCTTGCTCTGGCTGGCTTTGAACCAAGATCCTCTGATCTCAGCCTCCTTAGTAGCTAGGATTACAGTCGTGACTTACTTGTGCCTGGCTTGAAGCTGTTTGCTGTTCATCCTGTGGCCTCCATCAGTCTGGTGATTTCTACCCATCTGCTATTTCCATTTGCAAGTACAGTTCTGCTGGGACAGGACTTTTGTGTCTTTCTTTGACCAAGATCTCCTATGCTTTAAGTGCTCTGAACCTCAAGTCTCTTCCCCTTAGTTTTTCTTTTGGGTTGTTTTCCATGTGGATCAAGTATATGCTCTTGTAACGTCATGCGCGTGCACACGCGCGCACACACACACACACACACACACACACACACACACACACACACACACACACACACACACACACACACACACACACACACACACACACACACACACACACACACACACACCCTGAGGAAGGGAGATTGTTCAGAGTTTAGGAGTGCGGCTCTTCCTACTATGTCTAGATTGGGACATACTACAATATAGTATAAAGGCCAAACAGACTTATGAAATTGATGCCATCCTCCTAATGCTTAATTTGAATAAGTTTGTGTGTTCACATACACATGTCCTATGATGTTGTACAATCTTGTGACTCTTGGGATTGATCCAAAAATACTACTTCCACTTTAGGGATGCATTTATGCTTGTGAGGTGCACTGGTGGATCTTCAGTTTAAATTTCTTTGATGAGGGGCTGGGAAGGTGGCTCAGTGGTAGAGTGCTTGCCTTGCATGCATGAAGCCCTGGGTTCGATTCTTCAGCACCACATAAGCAAAAAGAAAAATGCCGGAAATGGTGCTATGGCTCAAGTGGTAGAGCACTAGCCTTGAGCTGAAGAGCTGAGGGATAGTGCCCAGGCCCAGAGTTCAGGCCCCACGACCAGACCCCCCCCCAAAAAAAAAATTTTTTTTCTTTGATGAAGAATTAAGGTCGATCTTGTGACTGATGAAGGTTAAATCTGATTCTGAAAAGTACTGAGAGTCCAAAACTGTGGCCTCGTTGGTTATGAGTTGTGGGGAAGTGCTTTTCTTACCCTCCCACGATGCTCCATTCCCACATGCCTTATATGTGACGAATCTAGCTTTCTTCCTCCCATTTTTGCTATTTTGTCTTTGTATCTGTCCTGTCAGAACACATTCTTCTCTGCTAGGAACCACGCTGGGTGCTGGTGGCCCACGCCTATAATCCTAGCTCCTCAGGAGGCTGAGATCTGAGGATTGTGGTTCAAAGCCAGCCTGTAAAGGAAAGTCCATGAGACTCTTCCATGAGACTCTTATTTCCAATTAACCACCAGAAAACTGGAAGTGGTGCTGTGGTTCAAAGTGGTAGAGCACTAGCCTTGAGTGAAAGAGTTCAGCAACAGTGCCCAGGACCAGAGTTCAAGCCCCACAACCGACAAAACAAAACAAAATGAAACTTTGAACCAACACATGGTGGTTTCCAGAACCCAACATAGTCCCTGCACCTAGTGTCTCCTTATGGGTGGAGGAGGAGGTAGGCCAGCCATTTTATCTCTATGCTGGTCTGGGAGGTCTGAGCCTCTTCCGGTTCTTCTGTGCTCCAGAATTCTGTTCTGCACCTTATTATGTATATGAGAAAAGTGGACCATGGGCTCAGCCAGCTAGTTGCCTCCAGGTCTCTGATGCCCATCTCTGTTTCCCTGGAGGAAGCCCCATAGCTGGTTCTAGGAGAAGCCAAGTGGATGAGGGTGTAGCTGCGGTGGGTGCACTGCATCTAGTCTTCATTTGACCTAGGAGTTAGCACACTAGCATTTCTGGAGTTCAGAGCCATTCCCTATTCTTCAATTCTTGGGTTTCATTTGATATCAAAAAGGAGAGTCAGCCCTTTACTTTGCTGTCTTGTAGCCTGTGTTCTCATATCTCATCAGATCACCTGTGGCAATGCTTGGCCTCTGCCAGTGCTCAGTACATTTGCAGATACTGTTGAGTTTTGCCCTAGGCGTTAGACCAGAGAGAAGTATGGTAGAAATTTTTCTTTCCTTTATTTTTCATCAGAACTGGTGTTTGAACTCAGAGCTTGTGCTTGCTGGACAGGTACTCCACCACTTGAGTGGTAGAGAGAGAAAAGAAAGGCAGAATTTATTGTATTTCTCTCTTTTTTTTGGGGGGGGGGTCTGGTCGTGGGGCCTGAACTCTGGGCCTGGGCGCTGTCCCTCAGCTCTTCAGCTCAAGGCTAGCGCTCTACCACTTGAGCCACAGCGCCACTTCCAGCTTTTTTTTCCTGCTTATGTGGTGCTGAGGAATCAAACCCAGGGCCTCATGTATGCAAGGCAAGCGCTCTACCACTGAGCCACCTTCCCAGCCCCTGTTTTTCTCTATTTTAGGCACCCGTGGATTCCTAGAGTTATAGCTGGCACCTCACAGAGCAGAGCTACACTTGAGTGAAGCTCTGGGGCTGAGGGTTGTTTGAATGTGTCCTATACACTCATAGTGCAGGTGCTGGGAAGCAGGGAGCTGGATCATCTACATCCTACCTCTACATTGTTCCAACTGTGGGATTTTATGTGTGATACCTAACATCTCTGAGCAGCATTTTCCTCATTGCTACAATAGGGACATTTTACCCATTTTAAAATAGTGTGATGCTAGGCACCATTGGCTTCATGCCTGCAGTTTTAGCTATTCAGGAGGCTGAGATCTGAGAATCACAGTTCGAAGCCAGCCTGGGCAGCAAAGTCCCTCCAATTAACCACTCAATAACCGGAAGTGGCACTGTAGCACAAGTGGTAGAGTGCTAGCCTTGAGCACGGAGCTCAGGGAGAGTGCCCAGGCCCAGAGTTTAAGCCCCATAACTGACAAAAAGTAAAGAAGTTAAAAAACATACAAAGTATGCGAATTAAATGTATTATTGAAAGCAATAGAGCAAAGCGTGGTTCATCCTGAGTGTTCAGTAAATGCAACAGGTATTTTTTTTGGGGGGTAGTGCTGAGTGTCTAATGAAACAGTTATCATCCATCAAATGCTTACTCCAAGTCAGCTATAGGGTGATAAGTGTGGGCAGCTCAGTGTTGGGAAATCCAGAGCTTCCGGCAGCTGAGTAGAACACTGGGATTCTCCCGGCCCTCTAGGACAGTGTTCTGCAAGCCAGCTGAGGAGGATTGAGGGACAGGTGCCAAAGCAATTAGAGAATCCAGTCAGGTCCCCTAAGTGCAAATGTTTTCAGAATTCTTAGACTTCAGAACTGAACGAGTCTCACAAAGCCCATTGATGGCTCTCATGCCCCATGTCAAGATTTTATGGGTCTTGCCTTTTTCATCCTCATTTTACTACATTTTGGATGTGGATTTTACATTTGCTGGCAAATTACCATAACTACTCCCTGGGTCTTGGGAACCCATGTGTTTTGAAAAACATCGCTTTTGTTTCAGTGCACGTATGATCACCTTGTCTCTCTTGAGGCCACATCTCCAGATGTTGGTGATTCATGATAAAGTGATAAAGGCTAAGGGCTTGGTCTTGGGGGCTCCACTGCAAATAATTCTTCAAATTTTTCTTTTAAAATGGACATAGATGCCCAAATGCTTCCCTCCTGAACTAAGCAATCAAAATCATGTGGAAGTGTTAAATTCACCCAATGAGATTTTGTTTCTAGATTGACGCCATCTTAGATATAAGGTTTTGTATGGATATTTTTTTCCCCTAACACTTCTAACTGGTAATTTATAAGTGAGTTTTTCTGAAGCTTGTCCTTTAGTATGTAACTCTCTACAGAGATTTCAAGTTCTTGGAAGGTCAGGAAGAGTCGTTGTATTCCTCAATGTCTAGCACTTCCCACAGGATCTTGGACATGGTAGGTCTAAACATACATAATTGTTAAGATTGACGGAGGAAGAATGAAGCATTTTTATTCCTTACTTGCTGAAAGTTTTCTGTGATAGACTATATGTCAGCTAAGATGGAATTTCTGTGTGTTGAACAGAGACCTGACTGTGGTGATTCCATCCAGAGATTAGCAAATTTTGGGGGGCCAGACAAGATAGGAACACCGACAGTGGTTTTTATAAGCACTGAACGCTCTATGCAAACTCTGTCCCAACTGCTCAGCTCTGTTGTTGGGGCAAGAAAACAGCCGTGATTATAGTGAAACCAACAGGTATAGCTATGTTCCAGTTATGAAAACAGGCATCAAGTTTGGACCATAGGCTGCAGTGTGAACTGAGTCTGTACCTGCAAGTGCATATGTATAGCTGAAAACGAGCTCTATATCCAGCTTAAGAGACATTTTCAATAATGGCCTGTTTGGCCTATGACTGGACCTCAGTTGTTCTCAGTTTTAAAGTTGAAAGCCATTAGTACTTTGTGGAGTTCAGGGGACGAGTTCAGGAAGGTGTGTGAGAAGCCTTTAGCTCGGAACCAGCACATGGAAACCGCTTAGTAAATGGTACATATCATTAGTATTATCACTACTATAAATGCACAAATTAAAATTTTAAGCCAGATTAGATAGCTCAGAAAGCTAGTAGCCCGAGCAGACAAACCCAAGAGAGACTCTTATCTTCAGCTAACCAGCAGAAAAGCCAGAACTGGAGGGGATAGCTTAAGTGCTAGAGTGCCATTCATGAGCAGAAAAATCACATGAGAATGCAAGGCCGTGAGTTCAAGCCCCAGTACCAGCACAGAAGGTGACTGTGTCTAATCTCTGCTTCTTTTTTCCCAGGTAGTATGTTTGTTAAATATAGAGGAATAGAGATGTTTAGAGCCATATAGGATTGAAGATGGAGGAAATTTCCTTCCAAGTCATGGGCACTCCATTAGATGATGGACATTTCAAATTGAAGAGAAGACAGTTGAGTTTGAGATAAGCAACAATAGAACAATAAAAACACAGTCCTCCAAATCTGCTTTTAGCTCTTCCCAAAAGCTCTTGATATTTTCCCAGAATTCCTGGTCTGGTTGTACTTCTGGTTTGGTTTTCAGTCTCTAGTCAGGTATCGTCCAGAGAGGGAGCGAAATCTTGTCAATGGCTGTGCGCCCTCTGTGTGGGATACATGAAAACGTGCTTGAGCTGAGAAAGTGCTCAGAAGCGGAGGGGGAAATCACACTAGTTCTGCCAGCTGCTCCTTACTCTAAAGGTGACTCTGAGCATCAGTTTAACTCCTCCAGCCATTACGGTATGAGAAGTCCTTTCTCAGGTGCATTTGGGCAGGCTTTGCATCTGTTTTCTAAGGGCTAGCCATTTTGCAAATGGAGTCTTGTGGCCACCCTGAAAATGAGATTTTCAGCTTATTAATAGAGAACCTTCTCAGGGGATCAAGATCTCTTGGGTCAGATTGTGAATGTGAGGACCTTATTAGAAGAACCTTTGCAAGGTTTACTTCTACAACCAGTGACTATTCTACAGTAACCACCTAAGTTTCGTTTTTAAAAAGCAAAAGCCAAGCCTCAAATTAGCAGAGCCCCAGCGGAAATCTCTTCTCCAGATCCATTACGCAGGAGATGAGCTGGGTAAATACCGAGGACTCTCCCATTTAGACTCTGACCCTCACTCAGCAAGGGGAGTGATTTGTTTCCCACGTTGGTTCTGTGCCCACCTTTTTGCGAACCTTTTAATTTAAAAGAGACAGTGATTAATGATGCTTTTGATCCGCTGACTTTTTTTTCTTTTAAAGGGCAGCCTCTTTCTTTTCTACATAAATTTGATGTTGAAAGTAAACCCTCAGTATAAAGATTATATTGCTTATTTATTTCTAGGCATGTCAGACATCAACTGAGCCCCTTTTCTCCACCCCAAAGAGGAGTGATCATGGCGCCTTAGGGGCTTACCTTTTTTGTATTCCTAGCCTTCCATATCTGGGCTGTAATAGAAAATTGCCAAATATTTGTTGAGTGAGCAAATGGATGAATGAATGAATAAATAATAGTTAATAATTAGGGCTCATGTGGCAAGTCCTTCCCCAAAGTATATTTCCCAGATAACTTGCTTCCTTCTTAACTGCAAAAGGATGGAAGTTCTGTAGACTATAAAGTCAGGTTCTGTTTGAACCTGCAGCTATGCAAATAGGATAGTTCGTAGCCAAAGAGCTTTCTGCTTGTTTCCCCAGTTGTAATCTTTGTGTCTTCTCTGGCCAGGAGATCAGGCCACCAATAAACACATCAACCTGAAGCCCCTGGATGCCCCCCATTCCCACTGTCCCTTTGGCCTTCAGCGTGAGGTGACCTGCCCTGGACTTCTGTCTCTTTTTTACTAAGGGTATGTAGATGCTAGTAGTGCAGAGGCTCTATTTAAGCTGGAGTACCATATGACATCTGAGCACAGCTAGATTCTGTTGTAATACTTTGGTCCAGTGAATTAAAAAGTCATTTGTGGGTTTGATCAACTTTTTTTTTCTGATTTAAATTTGTGAAACAAAATAAATAAAAGAATTAGGTGAAGCTCCCAATTGGGAAACTAGACATGAAAGTAAAGATTTAAAAAATTTTTTTAAATGTGTTTTATATTGTAGCAAAAGCTTAGTGATAATTTACTAAAAGTGACATTTTTATATAGGTTTGTTAAGTGCAGAATAGGGCCTGTGCTGCAGGATTGTTCTGATGAACATCCAGCATCCTGGCAGGGGGCCTCTATTACTGTAAAAGTCGTAAATGGCAGGGCAGCTAATACCCTACGTTCTTAGCTTACACTCTGCGATGGGACCTTTTCTGTTTTACCTTAATGTGCCCAGGGGACTCCTGAGTAGCTTAATATAAAGACACCTAAAAGAAGTAAATGCAGAGTTAATGCTTTAACGAATTCCAAACTTTATTAGCAATTTACACTTAGGAGCAGAGTGTGTACTGCAAAGAGCTCCTGGGATCTCAGTTTTTTTTTTTTTTTAATTTTAATTTTTTTATTTTTGTGTGGGTCATGGGCTTGAACTCAGAGCCTGGACACTGTTCCTGAGCTCTTTTGCTCAAGGCTAGCTCTCTACCGTTTTGAGCCACAGTGACACTTCTGGTGTTTTCTGGTGGTTAATTGGAGATAAGAGTTTCAAGGACTTTCTTGCCTGGGCTGGCTTCAAACTGTGATAATCAGATCTCAGCTTCCTGAGTAGCTAGGATTACAGGTATGAGCCTCAGGCATACCTGGCTCCTGGGACCTCAGTTCTAATCCTGTCTCCCTTTGGTACTAACAAGCAAGTTGCTACACTGATTATGCACGGTCCTTTCTGTAGGTCCAGTCTCACTTTTAGCAGGTACTTGTCCATCTGAAAATGGTAGCATTTTTATACCTCCAGTGAAGAAACTGGATGTTCCGGCCAGCTGCGTCCTCTCTAGTCTCTAGGCTGCATTTCTGCCCTACTGAGGGCAGAGTCTGTGTGAAATCAGGTTCTCCCAGAGAGTGTATTGTTCTTCCTTACATTTCATTGTGAAAGTAAAGGGCATGCTTGGAATTGTGCATTTTGATTTTGGAGATATTTCATTTCCTCCATGACTACCTCTGCATGTCTTCCTCATAATGTGCCTGAATCCAGTTGTAGTTTTGTTTCCACTCTGTGTTTAACAGAAAGTGTCCCTGCTATGATCCAGATAGGTGTAAATGTATTACTATCACCTGCAGAATTTAATAATAAACCCATGTTTAACAGACTTCATCCTAAACTATAAGACATAAACAGAGAGACAGGTCGACAAAAGTGAACCAGCAAGTCCTGTTTATTAAAAAAAATATTATTTTTAAGTAGTTTTCCAAAGGAGGTGCCACGTAACAAGGCAGTTTATGAATACCTCGCGATGTCACCCCCTTTATCACCCTCCCCACTCCCTCTGTTGACCTATCTCTTCCCTTCCTTTTCTTAATTTTGTGGTCTTACAATGAATTCCTGACTGGATTCTCTTCCCACTTCTCCCTCCCCCCCCACACGCCTTCAATAAAACGTGGTCACATTTTATTGATTGCATTCTGCATAAAGCAATAAAAACTGTGGCAAACAGTGTGTCCTTGGTAGGTCTGCATCCGTCCGCTCCTGCCTCCCTTGACTAAGGCAGAGCCCTGGGTTAGTCCACCATACCCTTCCCTGCTGCTCTTCCCCAGCTCTTCCTCCACCCACTGGGCGGTGCCCAGGTTTCCTCTATCTCCTCTTACATTGTTCACATGCAGGAAGGGGCTTTGGGCTCGTGTAGCAGGTGGGGTTTTCTAATACCAAGCCTTATTTACCGTGTAGTTCTTTTTCTTGCTATTGTTCACCTACAGTCTGTATAGATAAGTCCTTCTAGAAAACTGACTTTGCCCCAGGTGGTCACAGGGAACTGAGGAACTCAGTCCTTTACCATCCTAGGTAGATAAGAAGAAGAAAAATAGTAGCAAGCAGAACAGGTAGCACTCATGGCTCGCTGGTATGTGCGGTGCTGTGAGCCATTCGGAAGCCCTTACATCTGTCTTCTCATTCTCGTATCAACTCCCGAAGATGTGCTGTTCTTAGCACCACTTTGCAGATAATAAAACTAGGACACAGGCCATGCAGCAGTGAGTGTGTGCTTTCAAGATTTCTGATAGAAGACTTAGAACGTCTTGTTAATGCCCTTTGGGGAAGATCATCCTCTTCTTAGATCATAGGGGCCTGTTGTTAGAAAGTACGGCTATTATCAGTGATGGATCTAGACGCAGAATTATTTCACTTAGAAATAAATAAGTTGTCAAAGAGAAAGCCCTAATCTGAGCCCCTCTTTCTTCTCCAGTCTCTTCTCAAATCCTTGCTATGGGTGGATTCTGTTTCTGTCTTCTCTATAGTCTTTTTCCAGCCCCGCCCCCTCCCCTTTCTTCTTGTCTGTCATGGAGTTTGAACTCAGGGCCTGGATGTTGTCTCTGAGCTTTTGTGCTCAAGGCTAGTGCTCTACCACTTGAGCTATAGCCCCACTTCCAGTTTTCTGGTGGCTTATTGCAGATAAGAGTCTCATGGACTTTCCTGCCCAGGCTGGCTTCAAACTGAGATCCTCAGATCTCAGCCTCCTGAGTAGGCAGGATGACCGATAGGAGCCACTGGTGTTTTGCTTGCCGCTTCTCTTCTTGTTGTTGCATTCCAACCACAAAATGAATGTTTGTTTCCTTGCCTGACCTTCAAGGCTCTTGACTTCCCATCCTTCCTCTCCCTCCCCTCCATCTGCTTCCTGTTCCTCCATCTTCATCTTCAAGCAGGTAATGTGTGTGACCACCTGGGCCTGGCCCAGTCACTGGTGTGTTCATGGAGCTTACATCAGACCATTTATTCTCTCCTCCCTGTGCCCTGCCCTTGAACTTTTACAGCCCACATTATTGCTTCCTTCCATTTTGGATGCCAATCCTCCTCTTTTTTTTCTCCTTTACCTATTAACAGCCTACTCACCCTTCAAGGCTTGGCTCAGCTATAACCTCTGTGAAGCCTTTTCAATTGAACCCAGCCTGTGACTCACTCCTTTGTCTAGGCTCCCACAAGTGTGTGTTTGTATTTCATTAGAACCTTCGTTCAAGTCTGCTCTGTATTTTAGTATGTTCTTTTCAGATTTGAAAGCCACAAATTCTTGCCTGCAGGTAAGAACCTATTTAATTTGCTTTTTATGTGCCTCCGTGCACATGCCCAAGTCCATAGCTACTCACTCGTGGTGTTAATAGGCACGCAGAAAGCAGTGGCCACTTGGTTGCTGAAGGCCTACCTTGTGCTAAGATGGGTAGCTATTTTGTGACCAGTATCCCATTTGTTCCTGCAGCCTTATTGATGAGTTACAAGGAAGATCCAGGTGTTGTTTGACAGATGAGGAAACTGAGGTCCAGGGAGACTCTATAACCTGCTTGGATCATGGAGCTGGTCCGTGGGAAGCAGACATTGTACAGAACTGCCTGGTTCTGTGATCTGTGCTCTTTTTATTTCATTTTTTAATCATGATATCCTAGTGATGGTCATGGCTGCCCCTGGATGAAGAGTTTGTAGTCAAATCCATATTTATATGGCCCATCTCTTCACTCACCATCTGGAAATTTCCTCTTCCTACTCACCTCTTCTTTTTGGTACTTTTTCAGTATCTCAACCTGTGCTGTAATAAGCTGGAAAAAAAATATTGCCATCTCGTGGGATGTGGTCACTCGGCTTCCTTAAATGACTCCTGGCTGCATTTACAAGTTACTCTGTCCTTGATATCTTGAGGAAAACCTCCACCCCCATATCACAGCAGTTGAGAGAGCCTGTCTTTGCTTCTGGTGACTTCTAGTAGTTAAGTTGCTGGGAAGACACACAGGTTGAGCAGCCATAATCTAAAAAACCCCAAATGCTCCAAAATCAGGAACTCTTTGAGCTTCATAGGCTGCAGTAAAAAACTCAGATGCAATAGCATATATGGTTGTGGAGGGGAAGGGAAAAAAACAAATCGTTTAACTAGGGATACAGGTGGACCCATTGCAACAATGAGATGTACAAGTCCTTATGTCGAAAAACGAAATTAACAACTTTGGTGAGGGGTGGGGGAGGATCGGGAGGGGGAAGGGGAGGAGTATGGGAAGGGATGGGAAGAGGAAACAAGAGGAGGCAACAATGCTTGATAAGAAATGTAATCGTTATCTTGCCCATGTAATTGTAACTCCTCTGTACAGTGTTCTCACAATAAAAAAAAAAAAGAAAGCATCCAAAAAAAACTCCCTTTGGATCATGTGTATATGGTGTGTATGACATGTGAATGGGTTTTGTGTTTAGACTTAGTTCTCATCCCCAAAAGCCAAAAAGAAACCGGACATCCAGAACACTTCCGGTTCTTTAGATAACGGATCCTCAGACTGAAATTACCTCTCAGACCTGTCGCTTAGCTCACTATGGAAGACTTTTCCCCAACAAGTCCTAATAAAACTCATACTCTAAAAACCCATCATCATCACATAATAAAAGTGAAAGCAAGTAAATGCAGAATTCATGAGATTAATATGAAGTAGGAAGACAATCTTTTTGCTTCTTCATAATCTTTACTTTTATATCCTCCTTTATGGGGGTGCTGTTTAATTTCATGTTCATTTACTTTAATTACTTCTTGCATGTAGTTTGCAGGGAAGTTTGCCATTTTCCAACATCTAAAAGATGGCTTAACTTGAGTTTCACATCAGACTCTGTTAGAATTAATATATAATAAAACCCAATATGTATATTTCTCATTTTTCACCTCAAAGGATTGTTCATCATAATAGAATCAGTTTTTCCAGGGAGATTTTTATCAGACTTACAAGTCAAATTAGTTGAATGCATTTCTTCTGCTAATAAACAGAGACCCTTCCTACATTATCTTCACACTGAATTCTAATAATTCAGTGTTTCCTTCCTCAAGGGTTGAACCAGTAAATGACCTGGGAGGGAGAAGGGGAATAACATAAACTTATTAACTTAGAGTCTTGACAATGGAAGAAATTAAAAGGATAGAAGTATGTAAATAATGGTAATGAAAATATAAATGTTAGAGGCACATGAGGTACTTTTGAATCTTCATTTGAGAGGGACCAATTTAATTCTCCCCATTTCAACAAAATATTTTGGGAACATATTTTTATATGTTTGGTTTATGGTTGCATTTATTTCTGTGTTGCCTAGAAAACCAATACAGGATTGAAAATGGTTTCTATATATTTACTGAAACATGCCCAGTGTTTCTGGCTTAGAAAACAGCTGAATTAGAGGCAGAACAAGGTAGGCTGATTGGATTGATTACAGCCTCTGTTGCACATTATTTTTTAACCATCTCTAGATCCAGGGTTCATTGTGGGAAGATTTTTGGCTGTAAGACTCAAAGCAAGCTCTTACGTGAATGGAAAGAGGCGTCATTCCTAACAAACTCATTTATTAGGGCCAATGTGACTACTGACTCAATGGCTCACCAACATTGTTTGTTGGCGTGAGGCAGTTTTTAGTCTTCCTGTGGCTTGGTCCCAGTGGCTGTGACCTCTTCAGGGTGCTTGTTCCCAAATCTGCGGAGAGACTAGCTAGATACCTTGTCTAAGTCATGAGAAATGCTTTCTTTCATTCTCTTAAGATCCAACAGATTTGACTCTACTGAAGAGATTGGAATTGGGGTTTGCTTTATCATGGATAAGATGAGTTGTGAGGGAAGATTCACGGGAATAGAATGCTTAAGCTGACACTGTTGGAATCCAGTGGATAAATGACAGGTGAGAAAATGTTCTGGGCTAAATAGTAAAGCCCTATTCAGCATGTAGTTGAAATTCACCTTCTCTAGTATTTTTGCACAAGATTGAGAATAAAATGGTTCTGATTGATGAAGCATTCCGTGGATATCTAACTGTAAGTTGGACTAGGGGGACTTTTAAATCGCCCAAATGAAAGATTGCATTATCATGACATTAATATGTAACAGTTAAGTATGTCATTGCTCATCACAAGGCCTCACATTCACCAGGCTCTGTGTGGCCAGCCAACCAAAAAGGAAAACCTTTTTAGCAGATGTAGGTCCACCAAACCACCATGAAGGAGGCTAGCTCAGTAATCAGGACTCTTAATGGGTTATTTATTTTCTGTGGATTTTAGTCATGCCATGGGGAACTTTAAGATATTCTTACAGAGAGGAGAGAGATAGACAAGTAAGTCTAAAACCAAAGAGGAAGAATTTATTTCTGGGGAGGAGAAATGAGGAAGGAAAATCAATAGTAACAAGTCACTTTGGGAGGACAGAATTTAACTTAGTCAAGTTTTACTTTTTTAAGATTTCTTAGAGATCTGTTGCTACTTATGTGGTTGCTAAATGATTAATTGTTTACTCCTGGAAAACTAATTGGAAAGGATAGCAAATGGGTCATTATCTTTCTTTTTTTATTTACCTATTCAAAGAAGTCTTTTCCTTCAAAATTTTGAACTCTGAGGAAACATAGCTTCATAATTTAAGATTATCTCCTTTGTCAGAGAAATTCAGTTACTGGAAAAAACCTCTTTATGTGTACTGTGTGTCATAATGTAAATGGTGTATCTCTGTCCTTAATTATCTAATTAAGTGAGCAAGTATTTTTTCTGTGTGTTTTTATTTGGCATATTTACTACATGAGCATATGTTCACCAAAGTTTTCTCTGTCTCTCAGTCTACAGCAAGCCTAATAGCATTGTGGTAGGTGACTTCTTTAACACTTAAAAAAATGATCCAAAGTGTTTCTGATGAGAATTTAAAGGGTTGGATTATTGGTAGAGAGGCGGGAAATATAAGAACTAACACTTACTGGAGTGTTCAGTGCTGAATACCACTAGGAACTTCAGCATTGTAACGCATTTTCAGTCAATACTGCTATTGATGTTGACTGTGAGAGTAACTAGCAATTTTTGAACACCAGGTAAGAAGTTGGACATGCACCCTATCATTTTCCACTATCAGGCTATTCATATTCATGTAGTCTAAATATTACAATTAGAAAATCTGAGGCTCAGAGAGGTCACAGTAGTTTGTCAAGATCACACAGTGGAATTATAAAGCCAGGCTGGCTGATGCCTCCTGTCATCTCGTGATGGCCAGCTCCTCCCATCAGTGTACGTGTGTTGCTGCACGAACCTACCTTTTGGTACATCTTCAGCTACTTTCCCTAACCCATTCTTCATTTCCCAGCTTCTCTTGTTGCTTGATTTCACCCTTAATGTTTCCTTCGTTGTTACAACATTGGGTTAAGTGACACACAAGTAGGCCTTGGAGATAGAGTGCCTTACCTGCTTCCTTACCTGCTTAGAGCTGGCTCTCTGAGCATGCTCAGCCATGGCCAGCTGAGCTGAAGGCTCTGATGTTGGGTTCTGTGCAGCATCTGCACAACTGGACCAGGCTTGTGTCTGCGTAAGTTGGAATGAGAAATACTGAGATCTCACTCAGTCTTGCCCGTGATATGCAGCCATTTCTCTGCTGTGCGACCAGCTACCATGCAGAGGTATGATTTTTTTTCCTTCCTCACTGTTTCTGTTTCTTGTCAGAAATTGAGACGATTGTGGGACTTCCCAATCCGGATCGCTGGTGGCTGGAGTGAAGCATCTATGCAGAATACCTTAGGAAAAGCGTTCCCTGGGAGGGGCAGGCAGCAGGGATGAGATTTTGCTTGGGAGATGTTACAAAAACTTCGGAATTGTCTTCTGCATTGACCAGCTTTGTCAGAACCATCTCTCAGGTGCAAAATTGGTTAATTACACTATATTACTCTGATTCCCTGAAGGAAGTTTTTGTCCCCTTGTCAGGATTTAGGATTTACCAATTATTGTGTGTTCATAGAATACCTTATTAATAGTGAACTGCACTACAATGCTGAAACCATGAGGATACTTGAAATTTCTTTACTCGGGAGGCTGATGGTAGTCTCAAGATATTTCTGGTACCTCAATAATATGTGTTTTCTGGGTTGGCATAGCCATGAGTCTTTTAACTTTTCCCTCATGGCCACAAGATGGCTGCAAAAGTACCAGGCTTCACCTTCCTTCAGTGTGGCATTTAAAAGCATGAAGTAAGTGTTAGAGAGATGGGGAGAGTTGGTATTGGCTACCTCGTAGCTACCCCATAGTGTATAGATTACCAGACTAGGTTAGGTCAGCCTGAAATCTAGATAGACCATGGCAGAGGAAAGTGATATGAGAAAATGGATTAATTTTACAGTTATTTAGAATGGTGGTGCATCTTTGCAGTGAAGAGCGAGGGTGTAATACCATGCTCACTGTTGACTTTCTTGGTCATCAGGCATTAGCCACTGCAAGTTGTCTGTCTACGACCCAAGCAATACTTTGTAAGTTGTTCCGCTTCCTGCTCAGAGCTGTGTTCTAGCTGTTCCCCAGCTCTCACACATGACCTAGTACCTGAGCCCCCCGTGATCTTTGCTTCTGTGTTGGCCCATTGCAAAAGCAACCCCTGACAGCTATGATACATTTATAATATCGAGCGGCCCCTCTTGCAGTTGCTTTGTTACCTCAATACTTATAATCTTTCCTCCTAAGCTGAAAAATTCATCACAGCCTGAGCTGTAGTGGAGAACTCCTGGTGAATGTGTGAGTTTTGGATCTTTCACAGGGGACAGCCTAGAAGCTCATTAGAGCTTATGACCCCTGTGTAGTAGTACCACTTGGGTTTGCAAATGGAGTGAATTATTTGCACTGATGGGACTAGGTTCATGGTGTAGAATAGCAGATGTCTTAGAAGACACTGTTCACGCCCAGTGTGACCCGGCAAGCAGTGAAAAAAATGATGTTGCAATTCACTTCTTAAAGAGTTGTTCTCTGCTGGGCACTGGTGGCTCATGCCTATAATCCTAGCTACTCAGGAAAATGAAATGTGAAGGATTGTGTTTCAATGTCAGCTGGGGCAGAAAAGGCCATGAGACTCTTATCTCCAGGCAACCACCAGAAACCAGAAGTGGCTCTGTGGCTCAAAGAGGTAGAGCGCTAGCCTTGAGTACAAAAGCTCAGGAACAGCACCCAGGCCCTGAGTTCAATCCCTACAACTGACCAAAAAGAAAAAAAAATTCTCAGTTCAAATCCACAAGCAAAAATCCTTCACCTAAGTTACAAAATTATGTCCATCTACAATCACACCCAAACTGACTTGATAAAATGTATTATTTATGTAAATTAATTTTAAAAGTTCAGAAGGGTGGATTTTTTAAAAAGAAGTCATGGGGCTGGGAAGGTGGCTCAGTGGTAGAGCGCTTGCCTTGCATGCCTGAGGCCCTGGGTTCGATTCCTCAGCACCACATAAGCAAAAAGAAAAAAGCCGGAAGTGGTGCTGTGGCTCAAGTGGTAGAGCGCTAGTCTTGAGCTGAAGAGCTGAGGGACAGCGCCCAGGCCCAGAGTTCAGGCCCCATGACCGGACCCCCCCCCCCAAAAAAAGAAGTCATGCTCTCCCCCCCAAAATAATTTTAAATAATTCTTAATTAATCTAAAAGAATCTGAAATTGGAGCCCAAATGCCCATCTCAAGAGCATTTGATTTATAGTGACTACAGAGATGTGTTAACACCTCCCAAACCACACGCTGCTCAAGGTGCAGCCCCTTGGCACATGTGTGCCTACTTAAGTGACTAAAAACCACATAAAATTAGTGATTCTTTTCTCAGCTATCCTCACTGGATCTCTAGTGCTCGGTGCTCTCTTTTCTGCTCGTGACTGCTGTCTCTCACAGTGGGAGTGTGGAAGTCTCCATCCTCCCCAAAGTCCTCCTGCGCCATCTTCCCACAGATGACAGCTTGTCAATCAGGACTTCTTTCCCTGTGAGAAGACGCTTGCTATATCGGGGAACATTTTTTGGAAATGTCTGTGGCAAGGTGCTCCTAGCATCTGGGATGGCTGCTTCACGCATCCTGCAATGTACAGGATTGCACTCCATGATGAATTTTCCAACATTAACTGTCATGAGGACTAACTCTGAGAAGCCCTGCTCTCTTAGGTGGGTGGTTCTCTGATCCCTACTTCCTCCATTGGACTTTAGAGGCAATACTAAGAAGGATTAGAATGGTTAAAAACAGGTTAAGTTCAGAAAAGCCTGGTCTCAAAGGCCATGGCCCTAATTAAAAACTAGTTCCATAAAGGACTATTGCGAATCACATTAACGTCTGTAGAGCTGAGGCTAGAGACTAGCGGGCCCTAGTGGATTTAACCTTCATCCCCAGCAAGCTTTGCAGTGGGGTATATTGGCATTTCATTCTTGGTTAGTACCAGTAGACATGGCACCTGGCTGAGCAGCAGGGCTTGTAGAGATCTTCCTGTAGGTGTTAGATGTCAAAGGTTAAGTACCCTAACCAACCCAGAGGTAGGTTCAGGCCTTGGCTTCACACTGTTGTGTGAGTAATGTTTTTAATGTCTCTGAGCCTCAGTCTCCTCATTTGTAAAATGAAAACGCTAACCATATACATCTACAGGGTTATTGTCAACAAGACTGTGAAAATGCATGTCAAGTAACCACAACCATCTCTTGCATATTAAGAATAGAATAATTGGGGGTTTTCATTACTGTTTTTTTTTATTGTTTGCGTTACTATGGTTTCTGATCCCAAGAAATAATGAGTGGATTGAGGTGGGTCATTCCTGCTCAGCGGAAGGAAGTCAGATCCTGGTTTGCCTGGATGTCTAGGCTGGTGCTTGGCTAACAGCCAGGCAGCAGCCACAGGGCCTCACCCACTTTCCCAGTTTAAATGCCTGCCGCTCAGTGTGAGGAAATTTCTGCTCACATGGTTTAAATTGGTTCTCTACTCTGTGAAGTGTTTGACCATCCTCAATCCATGCCTGACCCCTTCATGGATTGTGGTGGATTTCATCAAGATGTTTGTGCATTTGATTACTTTCTTCTCCCTCTAGACTTGAGGTTGGTGTTCAGCATAAGCATTTAAAAAATTAATGGCATGTTATTATTAATAACTGAACTCATGAGAATAACTTACGATTTGTTGGCCCAGAACACAAAAGGAGCTCAGAGAATGGTGCAGACAGGATTTTCTGTGTTAACTATAGACTTAAGTAAATCATTAAACCCATGTCTCAATTTGCCACATCTGTGAAATGGGGAAACTACTGTAGGAGTTACATGACAGGTGTATTGTATCCTACTTCAGCTAGATGTTAAACACATGGTAGTTTAATCATTGTTAGAGAACAGCTTGAAGTTGGTACTGGAGGCTCACACCTATAATCCTAGCTACTCAAACTTGAGATCTGAGGATTGTGGTTCTAAGCCAGCCTGGGCAGAAAAGTTCCAATGATACTCTTATCTCCAATTAACCACCAGAAAACTTCAAGTGGAGCTGTGGCTCAAAGTGGTAGAGCATTAGCCTTGAGCACAAAGCTCTGGGATAGCAGCCAGACCCTGAGTTGAAGCCCCATGACCGATCCCTCCTTTCACCCCCCCCCAAAAAAAAGAACATCCTGAATAGAACAAAGTGTGATTTTTAAAAATTTGACTTCTTTCTTCTTCTTATCCCATTATTACACAGTGGACTTGGTATACTGTATGTTATATTCAAGAGATATTTTAATATTAATTCCAACAGATTGCCAAAATTAGAATTTTATGTCTCCCAGGATAATTTCGTGGTTTGTGCAAAGGACTGAGATTTTTGCGTGTGGAAGGCAAGAATATTTGGTAAAATGGTAGACATATGTAATGTAGTGAATAGGCTTATGCATATGTGTATATGTCTGTATGTAATTTGTGTGTATACATGTTGATTTAAAAAATATACACATTTATAAACGCACGTATTTATTTTATACATCATAACTTATGTAGTACATGCCTATATAATCCGTGTATACACACACACACACACACACACACACGTATGTGAGTGTAAAGAATGTGAGAAAAGTAGTAGCAAAAAGAGTTGAGTGTAGATTCTGGAGTTCAGATTTACATGACCATAGACAATTTTTATAACTTGCTTGTGCTTTGGTTTTCCCAGTGGAATAATGGTAGTAATACCCTTATTAGAGTAATTCTGAGTATTAAGTGAGCTAGCATGGTGTATGATGTTTGCGTAAAGGAGTAGCACTGTGTATGGGACTTACGGTCTCTTATCATTGCTCTTCTCATCTCTGTCACCCACATAATTATACCTCATTCCATTCTTTTCCTCCATTTCTATAGTGGGACATGCTCTTCTGTTCCTCTCTGGTTCTGAGCAACTGCAGACACTGTGAAAAAATGATTCAGAAAGTAAAGGGACCAGTAAGTTTGTGTTGGCCTGTTTTCACTGACACACTCAGCTTTTTCTCTTATCTACTCTTCTTAGGATCAGGGACCATAGACAAGGGGCTTCTCCAATCCTACCTTTCCACCTTCACTTCAGCTTCCAATCAGAGGACAAGGAAGCAGTTGTTCCTCCCCTTTCCACCAGTCAGCCCCAGGCCCCAGGCCTGTTATGTGAACTGGCTAGTCGTTTGCTGAAAGTCTGGGGACTGACAGGTTCATCTGTGACCTGAGCCACAGCCACCACCACAGACCTGGAAAAGAGACTTTCTTCAGGGCTCAAGCTGATTTGTTTTAGACCTCTAGTTTGGGGATTCTGTTGAGTTCTTAATGACTAAAGGTGCTGACAGACAAAGGGCATGAGGTCTACCACACAGGCTCTGTAGGACACGTGGAATTTGAGCATTAACCATGACAGTTTATATGTTACATGTTTCTGTTGTTTTGGTTTGGTTTTGGTGCCAGTTCTGGGCTAGAACTCAGGGCCTGACTTCTTTTGCTCAAGGCTAGAGCTCTACCACTTGGGCCACAGCTTCACTTCTGGCTTTTTTTTTTTTTCGTTTTTCTTTTGGTGGGTCATGGGGCTGAACTCTGGGCCTGGGCGCTGTCCCTCAGCTCTTCAGCTCAAGGCTAGAGCCAACCACTTAAGCCGCAGTGCCACTTCCGATTTTTTGTTTTTTGCTTATGTAGTGCTGAGGAATCGAACCCAGGGCCTCATGCATGCGAGGCAAGCACTCTACCAGTGAGCCACCTTCCCAGCTTCCTTTTTTTTTTTTTTTTTTTGGTAGTTTTAATGCAGATAAGACCCTCACAGACTTTACTGCTCAGGTTGGCTTTGAACTGTGATCCTCCAATCTTGTTCTCCTGAGTAGCTAGGATTACAGGTGTGAGTCACAGGCACTTGTAGGACGTTTTTGATTAGTTTGCCTTCTCAAGAAATGTTGCCAAAGGGTTGGAGAGCTCCATATAGAAGAACTTACCTGTTTGAGGTTCTGTATCGCATTTCTGGTTGCAAATGACCTGAAGCCAACATAGCTGGCTGATAAGGAAAAGGAGGCTCCCGAGGAGGGTTGTCCTCTAAGAGCAGTATGAGAAATCCAGATGGTGTTCTGTGTGGCTCTGAGCTTCCGTCTTCTCACCTCTTTTCATCCTGTTATCTCATTGTGGAGAGAAGTCTAGACCATGCTTTCCAAGCTGTAGTAAGCTAGTACGATAGCCTTTCACTCTCCCAATAGTTCCTGCAGAACCTTAGTGGCACATTGTTCCCCTTCCAGTTTGGGACATGTCCACCTAACCAGCCAACCAGAGTGAGCAGCGGAGTGAAGCACACTGATTGGTCAGGTTGACTAGTGGCTCCACCCTCTGGAACTGGGAGGAGAATCAGCCTCCTGTGAACCATGATTTAGAGTGGGTATGTATGTATGTGGGGGGAGAGGGGGTTGATGGGCATTTTCCCAGAGAAAAACCAGGCTGAGGCTCCCAGAAAGAGAACACAGAGGAGATTTGGCAGGCAAAACCAACAGATAGCCAAGACAGTGGTTCCTTTGGGGGAATTGGAGAACACCTCATACCTGGGGTATCTCATTTCTGCTCCCTCGCAGCTCTAAGGCCCCAAACCTGATTTTATTTACAGCATCAGCACACCTCTGACTTCCTGCAGTCACAACAGCCTGGTGGTTTCCCCTAGAGGTTGGAGTAAATGGCCTTCTCCGTTCCCCAGTCAGGGGCATTTCCATAAGGTGTGACAGGAGAGGCCATCTGGCACTTGTGCCACTGTCATCTCTCCTTGTCCCTGGAAAAGGCCCATGGGAGGCAGAAGGTCGCAGCTTGGGGTGGCGCTGCTGTCTCCCAGCAGCATCACCCCAATCTCAAGTCTGTAGCAGAGCAAAGCTACATGAGTCAAACACCTGGCCGAGCCCTGTTTCCCTTTGTGAGATCAACCATCAGAATCAAGTTGCCGAATAATACATAATGAAAATGATCTTTGAATAAAATTAGAAGTTTGAGTGCTCCACTCTACACTCTCCCAAATATTGAATAGACTTTTTTTTTTTTTAAGATGGGAGTGCTGAGATCACTGGTCCATTTCAATTTTTATTGAAACAAATAAACCCAATAAAAACACTTATGTGGAGAGAGCTCCAGCTCCACAATAAAAGAATCACCCAGTATTGAATGTATTGATTTATTTATTTACTGCAACTGGAAAAATCGAGTATTGTGTTAATGTATTTTATAAGAATCACATTGCTCGATGAAATGGCTAATTTATTTTAGCGTATACATAAATAGCTAGCAATTTTCCATGAGACAGGCTAATGAAAACGAGGCCATGAAATTGTCTACACTGTGAGGAGTGACGGAGCCGAGTTATTACTGAGAGAGCACTAAGACGCACTGAACTGGCCATCATATCTTTGAACTTTTGAACTGCTACTTACTTGGGGTGATTTATTGATTTTGCTATCTCTCTCTGTGTAGCTCAACTTTAGTTTTTGCCCAGCAGTGCAGATAAGTAGCATACAAGATTTAATTTCATGGGTATTTGGGGTTAAAACCTATCTTTAAGAAGAATGCTAAACATGTTTTAATAAAACATGAGTTGCAGGGGTTTTAGGTTTCTGTATGATATGGATCTGATAAGAACCAAGTCAGTTAAGAGGCCAGCCCTGAGGTTCCAGGCTGGGGAGAAATCTCTGGAAGTTTTACCAGGCTCAGTGTCTTTTATTCACTCGGTCGGCCCCGCTTCGTTCTTAATTACATGTGTCATTGCTTGCCTCTTGTCATTCTGCTGGCTAGGTGCTTTACCTGTGTGCCTGGCACAGGATGGTTTTTGGGGGGGGTTCCTAGACAGCATGAAGGGCCTCCGGTCCCCCCTCCTGCAACCTAAGGAACTGGCTGCTCTTGAAGCACACTCCTGTGGGCAGATCCCTCAGGGAGCTGGGAACGCAGCCAGGGTGCTCAGCCAGGGGGCTTGCTCAGCGCTGGGCTGGCAGGCTGGCTAGCTGATCTGGTCCTGTGGTCTCCAGCCTGCTGTCCTGGGCATCAGCTGGCCATGACCTTTTCAACTGGCTGCTAGGGGCTGAGGAGGGTGCAGCCGTGATCCGGGAGTGTGACAGGGACAAGAAAACAGCTTGACTCTTTTATTGTTGGTTTGGGACCTGCAGAACTTTTCTGGAAAAAAACATGTAACATCTTGGGAACTCGTTCTTGATAATATTTTTACTTCACTAGCTAATTTCTAAAGGATGATTTGAAAATTGTATTTTATGTTTCCTCCCCCCCTCCTCTTCCTCCTCTTCCTCCTCCTCCACTCCCTTCTCCTCTTTTTCTTCCTCCTTCTCTTCTTCCTCTTCCTCTCCTCTTGTGTGTGTGTGGGTGACTGGAGAGGCGGGAAAGAGCTTTATCATTCAAAAGTAACCATTCCTAGAGATTTCGGGTCATAAATTTCCAGGCGCATGAATGGTTAAGACTTCACTCAGTGACACAGTATGTGAATGTGGAATTTTTATGAAGGTAACAGTCTCGTTCTTTCAAAAAGGGGAAATAATCTGCTTTATTTAGAAGATACTTTTTTAAAAAATGATCAAGTAATTTTAACCTTCAGGGAAAGACTGGGGGTGGGAGCAATTAGGGAGTAGACGAGGCTTGCACAAGGGTTACAAGATTCACATCCCCTTTAATGATTAAACTGGCACGATCTTTATTTGGATGTTAAAAGCTTTTTCTTACATTGCAAACATTCTCAGCAAATTTACAGTATGATATTTGGAAACAGCGAACACTTAAAAAAAGACAGCATGTTTGTACTAGGAAATAAAATTAGTGGGGGTGGCTAAAAAGGAATGACCCCCAGCACCATTAGCTGGGGGTGAGTTGGGAGGGAAATCTATTTCATTGCAACGATGTTATTATTTACTTTGCCATACACATCCTAATATGGTTACCTCCTTGTTAGAGCCAGGGGTTGAGAGGCCCCCTCTGGGTGAAAGCTTCTAACTGCCTGAGACAATAAGAAACAAACGGAACAAACTCCACAAAAGGCTTCCCAGAAAATAAGTGTCAAATAAATCCTACAGAACTCTTGCTTCTGCCTCTGAGCTCTGTATATGCAAACCCGTTTGTATGCCAGGGTTGAGGTACGTTTGTTTGGAAATATAAGCCACTGCCTTTTCTTTTTTCTTTTCTTTCTTTTCTTCCTCTCTCACTTCTGAGGGCTGGAGATTAATTCCTTGAGACATATCTTTGCAGATGTGTCTCAGGAGTTATGTTTCTTGGAGCCTTTTACTAGGAAAATTAAGGTAAGATTGTTGATTTAGGCTGGGACCTTTGTCACGCTAATGCCCATCAGTGATGTAGACATAGGAGAGAAATAATTGCTATTTTGGAGGGTCTTTTGTGGCCCCCCCCTCCCAAATGGGAGGTGCAGTTGCTTTTAATTGTCATGCATGGATTCAAGGAAGGGGAAAAAAAATGCTACCAGTGGTGGATGAGCTGAGCTGAGGTGTGTACTCACTGGTGTAAACACTGCAGAAAACATCCCGGGCGGGTGTCAGGCACAGCTGTTTGATTAGAAGACTATTCCTGTGGTCTCTCCAGGTCTTCTTAGGGTATTTCATTTTCTTCTCCCTCCCTCTTTTTTTTTTTTCCCTCCCTTTCTTTCTTCAACTCTCCTGATCTTTTCCAAATCCTCATGGTCTTGAGGCTTGCCTGCTATTATCTGCAACTGCAGAACAAAGGTAGGTTTCTCAACTCTGTGCTTTGGGGGAGGGCCAAGTTATTTTGGGAGGGAAGTCTTCCTAATGCATGAGTGGCTGACCTAAAAGGGTGGAGGTGTGGGGGGGTGGGGTGGGGAGTTGGTGGTGGTGGTGGAGAGATCATGATTCCAGCCCAGGGAGGAGAGCGCCTCGCACTGTGGCTGTTACACACTGTAGCTGCTTTTATGTAGCAGAGTTTTATGTTATACATCTTTCCTGGATTAGGCTCCTTAGGTCCTGAGATTCTACACCGATGTGACAGTTGTGTACATTGCATTTCCAGGCTACCTTTCAGACGTTTGGGGACTGCTGGAATTTGTGACAGCAGATAAGATTTCTAGCTTAGATTCTCTATAGAGTTTATCAACATGAAATTAAGAAACAAAACAAAACACTCAGGGTTTCTTTTTTCTTTTCTTTTTTGTTTTTCTTTTCTCTTAAATTTTCATAGGAAGGTGTGTTTGGGTGACTGGCATATTACTTTTTTCCTTTTTTTTTTAAATCTCCTTGGGTCTAATTGCTTTAATTCCCTGGACACATTCACTTATTTCTCAATTATTTTGTTCCCTAATTTTTGCATTAATCTGGTGTTCTGTTGGAGCCAAGGTGGAGGTTTGCTGTTTTGGACTAATTGTGCTTTGCTGGGTAGCAGTACAATAGAAAGAGGAAAGAGCTCAAGAAATTCATCTTCACCTGAAAGAGGGACTGAAATGGAGTAGTGCGGATTCATAATTGAAAACAAGAGCAAATTAAGCCTTGGTGAAGGATATTACAGGCTATTAATCATAATAAATACGTTCGGCAACGTTGTGTTTGCATTTTATAGTTTTCAGTTATTTTTTTTAAAATCAAAGTCGGTGATTAGAAGAGGGAATAATAATGGCTCCTTGGCTTGTGAGCTATGACTTTGTTCATTAGTTCACACTATATTAAAAAGTGACCGGTTTGTTCTAGAATCTAGCATGTAGTTCTCAAGTAGATTTGAACATGTCTTCATTCAAATGCAATCTCCGGTTCGTGCCTCAGTGCCTGGCTTTTTCCTGCGTATCTCAGCTTTCGTACTCTAACTTGAGTGCCAGGAATTTTAGTTTATGTTCTTCCTGTGCCCTCTGCCTGCATGGTTTCTCAGACTGCAGATTATCCGTAGCCTTTGCAAGGTGAAAAACAGAGTGCATTTAACCAAAATCAGCTCACACTGCCCCAAAGTTTGCATCTTGCAAGACTGCTAATTATGCTTGTCGTAAAACATATCTGAGTAGAAGGGGCTGAGTCCAAACAGAATCGAGGATTGCTTTAAACATACAACCATAGTCTGTGCTTTTAAAGAGGTTTTATTTTATTTTATTTTTTTACTTTGGGGCCAGAGAAGGAGTGATTGGAATTAGTAGCCTTTAATTAGACGGGGAGATATTCAAATTTTACAGGGATTTATGTTAGAACATGGAATGGCGGGTGGCTCTCTCCTCATTATGAATCCTCCCTGCCATAATGAGGTTCATCATTAGTTGATGGAGTGAATTTGCCCTAGCTCTACCTTGAAAGGCACATAATTTACATACTACTTCAGAGCCTAAGCTTTAATGGATTCCTCGATGAATAAAATGAAAAGCTACTTTCTTTAAATTTTTGAACACTGTTTAGATAATACGATTTTAATAAGACATTCAATTTGCTTGTTAAGTATATTTGAAAGTGCTTTTTTTTTTCCTTTTTGGACAAAATATATTTTGGCTTGCCTTGCTGTGTATCACAGTGTTAGTTTCTCTCACAGAGCTTGTAAGGGGTAACTTGGTAAGAAATGAGGGGTGGAGAGAGGATCTTACAGAGCTTTCTGCATGTGAGCCTCGAGATTATTGACAAGCCATTTTGTGTAGGAACTCTTCTGATAGTAAATGGTTATAACAAAAAAGAACTGAAAACCAGCCTGTTACGAAGCTTGTTATTATATGCCTTTTTTTTTTGGTGTTTTGCATGTCTGAAATTGATGTGCAGGCGGACTCCAGCTAACATGGATAAAGCCAGTGGCACCTCACGATGTATTTTAAAGATTGAAGAGCACAAACTTCCTGGTATATAGCTGTGCGCATGGAAACTGCTGGTGTAGCTGTGATTCTAGGAGGAGAAATGGAGTTGGGGAGGCTGTCTGATATGTTATCAGGCCATCAACGGAGCCGTGTGCCTGTCTACCCCCATAAATTCACCAAGGTTTTCTGGCTCCATCATTCTTCTCTCTTCGGGTTGGAATAGCGAGGTAGACAGCAGCTTGACTCGGCACAATTTGAACGCGATGTCTTTTAAATAAGCACGAGTACTTAGTAAGAGCCTGTTCCTGAATACTGTCCTTTGCTTGTGAGAGATAGGTCATCCCTGCGTTGTTGTCACTGCTGCAAAGAAGGAACGGGTTTCTGGTGGTTTGTCACTTTCAGAAGCAGGGAAAGGAAAGCCTTGTTTTGATAGAATGTTTTATTACCTGAAAATGATCAGCATATATTAACATTAACAGAATAGTCCGTGTCATCATTATTATTTTTTTTTTTTAGGTAATTTACCTCTGCTACAGACCTGTCTGCTTTTTCCCCCCCTAAATCTTCCTTCTAAAACATATATTTGTTTAGAGAGTTTTCACTGAAGTGTACATGACAATTACAGCTGTTCATTAACAAAATTGGGTATTTGTTTTAAACTTTAACCAATCACTTTGATATGCTAATTATGGTGTAATTTAATTTGAGCCCTGTAATGATGATGCCGTTATTATGGACATAAATGATGCAGTTAAGCTGAGAGTAATCTCATTTGCATACTGTACATGCCAGTAAATTAAGCCCTTTCTTCGACTGCTTCAGCTTTAATTTTCCACTTCTTTTCCCACAGCTCCTTTCAGCCCCTCTCTCATAAACCCACTTTGTAATAGTCCTGATGACTGTTTGATGTGAAGAGTTTCCGAACCACAATAACGCACGACAGAAGCTGTAACATTTAAAGGCTTTATTATCTTGCTGAGTGTCCCTTTAAGAAGGAAGGGTTTAGGTAGGGTGGTGGAGACACAAGTGTCCTTCCTATGGTTATGGCAGCTGCCCCCCACCCCACCCCCAAGTAATATGAGATGCCAAATGCTCTCTGCTCACCCCTAAGTCAGTCCTAGGGATTATTATTTATGCATGATGTTTTCCTCCACTCTGCTCTCACTGGTGGTCACCACTAAGCTTCAGCAGCAGTGGATTTTATGTGATTTCCTGACTGGGTTTGGAGCTAGAAGTTTAATTTTGTTGGAATATTCAGATCCTTGGCATCTGGGTCTTTAGAGATGAGATGATACCAGGTAACAATGCTGAGATGCAACTTCCTGCCATTTGCAAAAGCAGTATCTCCTTTTTCCTCTGCCTGGATTGTCAGAAGGATGTGATTTTTTCTTTTTCACAGGGTTGGGTGAGAATGGTAGCCCTTTGCGCGTGGTTATTCCTCTGTATGCTAAGCCCGCGCTGCACCCGTGAGCCAGTAGACTGGCCATGTGCTTTCTCATAGTCTTTGGCCAGCACAATACGATTCCATTTGCACCAAAGAAGACACAGAGCGTAACTAAATTCTTCTGTGTCTCAAAGACATTTTCCCCTGTGGTGCTCACTGAAGTGGGTGGGAGTGGAGCAGTCTCGCTGGCTGAGGGCCGGCTCTAGATGTGCTGTTAAAGGGTCCAAGGCCTAAAAATAGTTCCAAGCTGTTTGACTCTCCTGCAGGCCACTTCCTCACGAATGGAAGTGTTAGGGAAAATAATAACAATAACGGCATTTGTCTTTATTTCATGGAACCAGGAGAGTCTTAACTTTGGCTTTTGAGCATCCCACCTGTCAGCCTTTCTTTTTTGGGTCGGTTTGGGGCTTGAACTCAGGGCCTGGGCACTGTCCCTGAGCTCTTTTGCTCAAGGCTTACACTCTACCACAGCTCCACTTCCAGTTTTCTGGTGGTTCATTGAAGATAAGAGTCTCACAGGCTTTCCTGCCTGAGCTGGCTTTGAGCCACGATCTTGACCTCCTGAGTAGCTAGGATTGTAGGTGTGAGCCACCAGCACCTGGCTTCTCTGTAACTGAGGATCCACACTTCTTACCAATTGATTGCCATCCTTGCCCCAATCGGTCCTCTGATCAGAGGCAGCCTTTTCCAATCTTTTGGCTGAAAGGAATTTCTTGGTTTTGGTACTGTGAATTGTACATGGGATGTCCTCAGCCATGATGAATGTAACATGGACTTGTTGCACGGCTTTGGGAATCGTCACAGAGGTGAACATCTCCTAGTTGCTTTTGAACAAAGCAAATGTGGCTCCCTCTTGGCATGTCTGATTGCTTACTTTTAAGCAATTTAAACTCAAAGGACCACATAGCCTCTTCACCCTGTAAAGAAGCTCAAAAGCACCATAGCACGCAGAGATACCATGTTTGAGAGTATCTGTGGTTCCATATTCAGTATGGGTTTGGGGTTTGGGGTTTTTAATGTTGTAGGAGACGGGAAAAGAAAAATTGATTTTATATAGTAGGGGCCTTTTCTTTTTGCTATATAATAAAGACTAGACATTGGTAGTTCAGACCAAGGAACTAAGAACACATACCTTCTCCCTGCGAAATGTCTTACTTCTAAGGAAGGGACATAGGTGGCATCAAGAAAGCAAGCACTCTGAAGGCAAAAATCCCAGCACTACACAGAATAGGTGTGAAACAAGTATTTCTCCAGCCAAATTAACCTGGTAAACTCCGACCATTCAATAAGCAACAGGGAAGAATTCCATTGATGAAACAGCGAGGAAAGGGCTTCTTGGAGTGCAGATACCTTGAAGATGCCTAGGTGATTCTTACCCAGAGTGCCACCTGCTCTATCTCACTGTCCTCTGATCTGGTCCCTCCATTGTCAGTGTGGGAGCCCCCTCACAAAGCTTGTCCTGAAGAGGATTCCTAGCTCAGAATCCGCTGCCCCATAGATTAGTGATGAGAGCCTGTGATGATGGCAGGTAATAACAGTTACTGAGCAACAGCAGAGGGCCGGACCTGTGCTAAGAGGTCTCGGGGCTTTTCCGTGTGGGTGCTCTGTTGTCTTCTTCTTGATGAGGCTACTGAGATGTGGACACCACTCCAGGTCCCATGGCTGTGGGGGCTGGAGTTAAGAGCCATGGTCCTTCAGGACTACCGCAGAGGTCTCATTCCTGGCCACTGCACCTGCTTGTCGTTGTACACACACCCCTATACCTGCCTGTACCCAAGTACACACACACAGATGCACATAACACAACCTGTGCAAATGCCAAGAGCTATGTATATTGTGCAGATTTATACACACACATGCACATGCGTACATACCCAAATGCACATATAACCCCCTCCCTAGAGGTGTGCATTTATTGTACACCTTCATTGATTGAACAACAATAAGGTTCCAGGTCCCAAGCTAAGCCTCTTTTATTTTTGTAGCATCCTGGCAAAATAGCTGTTATTTGTTTCCACTTACTAATGTAAAAATTGACATTTACTCGGATTAAATAACTGGCTCACTGAGATAAGAAGTGACAGGCTGGGGCTTCGAACCTCAGCAGGTCTGGCTGGAAAGCCATTGCTCACTTCGTCAGTTCTGCCTGCTCCATTTTAATCTATACATGGCCTGCTCCTAAGATTGTGAACAGACAGAAATTCCAGGCCTTACTATGGTGTGTATAGCTTTTCCCATTTACCTTATATATTTGGGGGATTTGAACTTTTAACTGTGTTGATCTAAATAACTGAGAATCTCCTTATTTCTCAGTCTTGTGATAGAAATTCCTGGCAAGAAGCCACCTTCTCTCTCTCCCCCCGCCCCCTCTAGACACCCAAACTAGACGGTAGTTAAATTCTTTTCTTCTTGGGGGAGGACAGTGCTGTGCTGCCTCCTTCCCTCTGATTGAAGTCTTCCTTCGTGTTATCTTGACAGGTGACAGCATGAATATCAGCGGTGGAGTTTGAGGTACGTGCTACCATATGTGTGCGCTCACAGCCTTGTGTGCACACGTGAGCTCCTGGCCTGTCTTTGTCATTAGGCGTGTTGCATTTTACAGGGGAGAGGAAGCTGGAGGAAACTCTCAAGGAGGCTCTGTACCTCGTTTTCCTCATACTGACTTTCTTTGAAGGTTGCATGGCTCCTTCACAGCAGTCCAGAATCCAGGGTGGCAGAAGTCTCTTTCCCTTATTACACACAATCATCTCTGCCGACCCCCAGACTATAGCACACTCAGGACCCTGTGTGACTGCTACGGGCCGCACACAACACAAAGCCCCTCAAACGTGACTTTCCTGAGTTTGATGCACAGTACATGGAGATGTTATACTGGATTTTGGAAGGACTTCATTGAAAAAAGAATACCAACTGTGTCTCATTTATCACTTCTATATTGATTCTGTGTTCTAATTATACTGTTTGATATATTGAATTGCATCAAATATATTTTAATAACTAATTTCACCTTATCTTTCTCCTTCCTTTCTTTCATTCTCAAAACATAACACAAAGCAGTACACTGTCAGAGGACTGCTCAGACTGGGAAATAGGCCGTATCTGAGAATACAGCCTCAAAGACCAGCCCACGACCTCTGTGGGAGAGGAGATGGAAATGATCTCCTAGATCATTTGGATACTTTGTCCTTCCTGATCGGATGGGTGATGTAGCACCTTCCCCTGTTTGAGAAAACTTGGACTTTAGAGAAGTCTCTATACCTATCAGGTATCCCTGATGCTATTCATACTCCATTAGTATGTTTCCCAAGAGGGCAGACCAGGGTCTCCTGGCTGGAATCTGCCCTGGGTTCCAGTTAACATCAGCATAGGGTCTCCTACCACAGGCTTCCAGGGGCCATATCCCTCAAGGGAATACATGCATGGCTTTCTTAGCCCCACAATCCACTTTTTTTCCTACTTGACAGAGACAGGCATGTTCTCCTTAAACACACTTTATGTGTAAACATGAAGAAAAAGCATCTTTGGGTGAATGTACTGGTTAGGTACCTGCCTTTACGAGGCCTGTTGACTTCCTAAAAGAAGTTAGATATTGCTTCCAACGAAGACATAAAAACTCAGTGGTTGCTGAGTGGCAGCTCTGTCGTCTGACTTCTAAGGAGATTCTTTGGAGCCTTGTTCAGTGGCTCATACCTGTGATCTTAGATACCCAGAAGGCAGAGATTTGGGAAGAATCACCATTTGAAGCCGCGTAAACATTAAGATGATAAGACCTCATCTCAACCAGTAAAAAGCTACCCATTGCGGTCTATGCCTGTCATCCCAGCTACAAGGAAAGGAAAGTGTAAACAGGAGAGTTATCGTTACGTGAAAAGTGAGAACCTATTTGAAATATAACTAGATCATTGTTAGTTCAGGTGTCAAAGTTCCTGGTAATTATAAGACTGAATTCAAATGTCAGTATCAACGTCACCAAAAAAAGAAAAAAAGAAAGAAAAAGAAAAGACAGAGAGAGACAGAGACAGAGAGACAGAGAGAGGGAGAGAGAGAGAGAGATTCTTTGGAGACTGAGGTATAGCATGGTGGTAGAACACATGTCTAGTCCTGATGAGACCATCAACGAGATATTCAACTCTGGAAAAAAAGATTCTCTGATTTTTTTCAAGAGTCTTCATAATCAGTGTCTATTAATGCTCCCCACGTTGGATTTATTGCACAGAAAACTTAGGGGCTGCTTGATCGTAATGGCAGATTCTCAGTAACCCCGAGCCTGGTGAGGTACACACAAAGTAGTTGGTCCCTACATGTCATGCCAGCCGCTGGACTATCTCAGCAGAGGTTGACCTGCAGCCTTTTTGCTAAGATCTTTTTTCCCCCTATCAGAATAAGTGGAAGCTGTTGTGGAATGAATACATGGAAATTATAGCTGTCACATTTGTCCATTAAAAGCAGGAGTTGGAGAGGAATATTACCCCCACTTTACGTTGGGGTCCTTGGGAAGTCAAGGGACAGGAGTGTTTTGTTGTGAGATGTCCAGTGGGAGACTCCGTCCTGGCAAAGATCAGTTCTTAGCACGAAATGTGCCCACTTACTTGTTAAGTGCTTTGAACATGGCCACCCCTCCCTCTGCCCTCCTCTGCCTGAAGCTGCAGCTTCATTAGTATCCACTGGTTTTCAGGTTGTTTAGATCTCTGGGCCACTGGCTCCCTGGCTGTGATTACCGCCTGGAATTTTCCGTACAGCACTTCCATTTTCCATCACCCTACCCCTAGTTGGCCTACTATCGACTCTTTGAACCTTTGCAGAAAATAATGCTCATGGTTGCTTTTGTTCTGTGTCTGTTCGGGGGAGGAAAGTGCTTGATGTCTCCCTGCCGACACCCCAGCCAATCATTTTTTTGCACCTAACTGGAGAGTGTTCTAGAAGGTGTCCTTGGATGACAAGACTTTGCTGAGGCAGGGTGCTTTGAGCAGGATAGCCTGTGGCCAGGCGCTCCAACAGCGAAGGGCCCTGACGCTCTCGGCTGTCTGTCTGGTCTGGTGGTCTCAAAATGTGCTGGTTGGATTAATTTGGGGTTGGAAGGTCCTGCATGGGTATGGTGCTCTGTTGGTTCACAAAATATGTGTTTTTTTAAAATATAATTGACCAGACTTTATTGTTTTTGTACATAGGCTGTTGTGTATCTGAAGGTTATTTCACTGACTCCCTGAAGTACCCCTGTATTTTCATCTCCATAATTTGACATTCAGCAAACAGTGGTACTGGATAGTCTCAAAGCAAGTGTGTTCAACCAAGGACTAGAAAGACTGAAGAAAAGCCAAGACTGGTAGTCAAAACCTCCAGATGATAAATGCTGTCCAGGCAGGTGTGGTGGTACACAGCTATAATCCCAGCACTTGGGAGGCTGGGAAAGAAGGATTGCAAGTTGAGGCCATGTGAGCTACATAGACCATGTCTCCAAAAATAAACATAAGGTCCAGGGTCAAGTGATAGAGCATTTACTAGATAAGTATGAGGTTCTGAAATCAGCAAAAGTACCATGAAATTAAATAATTACAAGAACTGACTAAGTTCCAGAGAATATTTAAAAATCACCTGGTTAATGAAGTTTTATTTGGGAAGAACATTGACGTTACTTAGTCCTTAAGTTGTTTTTGTTCTTCTACTTCCATACATTTAAAAAGTATTTATAGCTGCCTTTCTTATTGTGCTCCCAAAGCACGCAAGTTTCTATTCTTTTTTTTTTTTTCCTATGTATCATCCCCAGGAACCCGAGCTAGGAGTGGTGATTCACTTCTAGAATCCCAGCTAATCAGGAAGCAGAGATTGGGAGGCTTGAGAGTCAAGGACAGCTAAAGCCAAATAGTAATAGTATAGTAATAATAAGAATAATACATGGAGACCCATCTCTACTAACAAACTGAGGGTACTGGCACACTTTTGGGTCCCAGCGATGTTGGAGGCATAGGTTGTTCAAGGTTGGCTTTAGGCAAAAAAGAAAAAAAATTCTGACTCTATCTGAAAACTAAAAACTAAACAATTAAAGCAAAAAAAAAAAAAGGACTGGTGAAATGGTTCAATTATAGAGCCCCTGGCTAACTCTTCAGAGTTTTACATGACTCAAGTGCCAGGTCCTTTTCTTGATGGTACACATTCACAAAGCTTTTTGTTTTTGAAACTTGCATTCTATATGTTTTTTGAGAGTAGGGACACAAATAAGCTTCTTGCATTAGTGATGACTTGTGAATTCATTTTAGCTTTTGTTTACTATGGCGATCACATGGAATGTCAGTGGAGGGGTACACCAGCGTGAGAGTTAGCAGATGGGTAGAACAACTGTCACATCCTCTCCTCTATGCCAGTTCTCATAACAGACATTACTAATCAATCACAGTACCTGTTTTCCGCAAGCCTGTGACTGTGCCCTATGAATCTTTCAAGAGTGCCAGGCACTGATAATCAATAGCATTTGGCATGAAATCCATTAAACCTCCCGGCTGTTATGTGCTATGATTTACTGGATATGAACTTGGCTGGATAAAGGATACTGATAAATAGTGGCCTGTCTCTTACCTTGACCCCAACTAACTTCCTTTTCCATTATCTTAGTTTGTGCAGCCACCTGGTCCTTAGGAGTTGGCTTTCTCGACATGTTTCAGATATGAGCAAGAATAGATCAGACAGCCTCCTAAAATCTCTGTGAGGTCATAGTTTTGAAGTAGACCACATACCAATCCTCCCTGAGCCATGTAACTGTCTCAGTATGGCATTCTCTTCCCCCCAGAAGGATGTGACTGCAGACCCACTGAGAAGGTTGAGAGGAAACCCATTGTCCCTGGCAAATTGCCCGTTCTTCTCATTCTGAATTTCTAGGATTCTCAGCCTGATAACCCACATTCTTGGATGCCTCCTTAGACTCTGATTTAGTTCATCAATATTTATTTATATACTGGGAAAGAAAACCCAGACTTCTTCTATCTAAGCATCTTTTATCATTGTAACTGTTTAAGTTAGTTTGCTTAGAATGATAGATAGATAGATAGATAGATAGATAGATAGATAGATAGATAGATAGATAGATAGATAGGGTTTTTGGTCAAATAAAGAGAAGTTTGAAGTATACATAGTTTTCACTTTCTTTAAACATCACCACTAGCTTATGATTGTAATAAACTATCTTGAAAGATTAAGAATAGATCTCTTTATTGAATATATAACACAGCTGTAGGCAGATTGGCTCTTCTTTATTAGCAAGATGAGAAATCTTATGTTTGGTTTCTTACAAAGTAGAAAGGGAATGCATAGTTCACCTCCTCTGTTATATAAAAAGGAAGCATGTCGGCAGGTACTACCATGTTTAAACGTCACTGGGCTGGTTTTTAGTGAATTTTTGAATTTTAAAGCCTACATCTTCATCTTTCCTTGTCAGGATCAGTGATCTTGATTGACACAAAGAAGTTACGTTAAGCCAAATTGTCTTCATTGAAAGAAAAGGGGACTTTTGCTGTCACAGAAACATTTTTTTTTTCACAAAAGGACTTATTTCTGATTAAAAGTGGATTTGCAAAGTCACCTTTTTAAAGAACAATTCAAGCCAAGTTGACAGTGGCTCATGTATGTAATGCTAGCTACTCAAGATGCTAAGATCTAGAGGATCCCAGTTCAAGGTCAGCAAAGTTTGCTTGCCTCTAAGTTTGCTGACTCAAGTGTTACTGTTCCAGCCTCGCCATCCTGAGGCCCTGAGTTCAAACCCCAGTACCACCATAAAGAAAAAAAAAGATTGAAGAAAAAACAACCCAGTAATTGTGTAGTCAGAAACTCCTGGAATATTTTCCCTTTTCTGGCAAGCTTGCCATACTTGTAGGTGTATTTCAAATGGAACAGAATGTGTGAAAGCCATTTAAATGATTATTTGATAATTTAATAAA
>NW_027202604.1:27648285-27848285 GCF_024711535.1 Dipodomys merriami | reverse complement strand
CCTATCAATCTCTGCATTGAAATCTCACCTCTCATTCCATTTTTCTCCTTCAGTGTCACTGTATTTCTGTTCGTATCTCTATCATCAAAGGGGCTCCCTTCCCAGCATTAGTTAGTAGGATGGACACATACCATACCCAGAGGAAAAAGAGAAGTAGGCAGGGAACTAGAAATCTAGAAATGAGGTGAAAATAGCCATTCCTGGCATGAAGACATCTTTACAGCCACAGGACTGCTCAACAGGCAGACCAAACTATGTAAATCTGTGTTTATCGCAGAGAATTCTACAGGGACAAATCTGTAGCATTAGCAATTATGACTTAGCTCAAAGTTGTTTCATTTTTCTTTCCTCCCATAATGCTTATAAACATCAATATAGCTTACCGCTTCAGGCGGTTTCCTCCTGGTTCTTTTAAGAGTTGTTTGTGTAGTGTGCATGTATTATCCCAGATGATGTGATTTGAGAAGGAAGCTCTAATCTCTTCTCAGCTTTGCCTCTTTCCCAGTTGTTCAGAGATGCAAGCTACACTTGGTAGTTTATGAAGTGAGAAGCATTAACTACAGACCTCATTCCTGATGGAGAGGATTGACTTTTGAACTATGGCTATCAGGCCAAAGGGATATTGGTGCCTTTAGTGTGTTAGAAGTAAGTGGCAATGGTCATGGGTACCCTGGCACAGGGCCACCTCGCGCTGCCACCTCCAGCTTGTGTCTTTGTCATCTTAGCTTTGGAGAAGCAAAATTCCGTGTTGCCTCTTGGGTCCGATTTCAGTGAACGTTGGTTATTTCTGGTGATGACTTGGAAAGGTTGGTGTTTATCCATAGGAACTACTGGAGGTGGATACAAGCTAAGCATCCTTATTATGAAAATGGGAAATGCAGATGGCTCCAGAATTTCAGACTTGATAAAGACCAAGGTGATGCCATACACGGCAGAGCTGACAACAGATTCATAGTCATAAAGAAAACACACACAGGGCTGGGAAGGTGGCTCAGTGGTAGAGTGCTTGCCTTGCATGCCTGAGGCCCTGGGTTCGATTCCTCAGCACCACATAAGCAAAAAAGAAAAAAGCCGGAAGTGGCGCTGTGGCTCAAGTGGTAGAGTGCTAGGCTTGAGCTGAAGAGCTGAGGGACAGCGCCCATGCCCAGAGTTCAGGCCCCACGACCGGACCCCCCCAAAAAAAAAAAGAAAACACACACACAACATAGTGTATAAAATTACCTGTACACTCCATGCATGAACAGTGGATTTCTTGATTAGGTGCCATCCTTTAGTTATTTTATTAAGTCTGTCCAAACACTCTAAAATCTGAATTTCAAAATACTTCTGAGCTTAATAATTTTGGGTTACTGACATTCTAACTTTCTCCTATCATTCATTCATTCACTTACATATCATTCAGTTATTCATTTAAGGATATTTACGGATAATTGTGCTCCTTGAGGCTGAATGCAAATTCTCTTAAATGAATTTCTTATATTATGTTAGAATGACTGGGCTTGGTTGGGCACATCTGCAGTCCCAGATACTTGGGAGAATGAGACATGGATAATATAGGGAGACTTTGTCAGGAATGGAGGGAGGGAGGTAAAGAAATTAAGAACAAAGCAGTGTTTGGTGTTCTTGACCTATAGTGTTGATCTGTGGCCATTTTCTTCTGAGCTTAATTTGATACTGAGTTATTCATAGAGCACCACTGAGTAAGAATGGTTCTGTTCCATTCAGTTACTAACTTGTTTGTTCAGTAGATGTTCTGAACACTCATCACATGTCAGCATGGAGGTGCTGGGTCCTCTCCTTTTCCCTTGATGGATTTCAGAAACTTGGCTAAAGTTCTTTGGTTTGTATTGATGCTGAATGGTTTATTGAGATGTATAAGATCAAATGCAAATTTGATCACAGCCCCCATCTCTTATCCCTTCCTGTCACATGTATTGATAGTTCTTTCACTCTCCTCTTCCTCTTCTCTACGTCTCTCCCCATCCAGCATGGGACCCAACAACTAACCATTCAACACTATACTGCCATCTCTCCCTCCCTATTCCTTCCCTCACTGCAATTTCACTGGCAACTCCACTGCTCTTTTTAGGACCATGAGAGTGTGATGCTAATTCTCACCATGCTAAGTACATGGGTCTGCATCATGGACTGTATTCAGCAGGCCTCATGGGCTCATTAGTCCCAGAGTGTGTGGTTATAGAACCTTCTCATTCACCATGTTGGTCATCCCTGAACGAATCTGCCACTACCCTCTGCAGAAGGTTTGGTTCTTTTTTTTCCGGTAAAGATGAAGGGACTTGAGTTAAGGCTGTAGCTCAGTGGTGGATGCCTTCCATCTGGAAAATCCCAGGTTCTGTCCTCAGCATCTCTCTCTCTCTCTCTCTCTCTCTCTCTCTCTCTCTCTCTCTCTCTCTCTCTCTCTCTCTCTCTCTCTCTCTCTCTCTCACACACACACACACACACACACACACACACACATTGTAACTAATTAGAATTCATTTCTCTACCAGAGAAGTCCTTTCTCTGTCTGAGATTTTACTCAAAATTGTTAACATCATTTCCACTCTTGGATCACCTCCTTGGTATATGAGAGGGAAGGAATTAGGCATCTACTGAGTAGTCACCATGTTTAGACCTAGAGGCTACATTTCTCCATTGTTCCTGATCCCATCTGCCCATCTGTATACCCATCCATACATCCATCTCTCTGTCTACCCAGCAAACTTGTACTGTTAGGCATTTGTGGAGCGATCAAGTTAGGACTTCTCATCTGGGCGGGGAAGGTGGGGATCATGCGGTCATCATCATATTGAAATGAACCTGACTTTTCACTAACATTACAAATTAAGTACATCTCAAGTACCTGGGCTGAGATATCCATCTCCTCTCTAAAGGTTCCATTTGATCTGGATTTCAAAGCATTCCTAAGAGTTTATTGATCAAAGAGGAGAAAAGGCACCTCCAGTGTGCATCAAGGTATGAACAAAGTGAGGAATGTTTGGAAAACAACCACCAAGAGTGATGCTGGGTTATTGGGGAAGGAGAGTGGGAGGAGAGTCCACATAATCACACCGGGGATCCTTGTTCCTCACAAAGGAATCGGGACACTCTTGATAACAGGGTCATTGTGAGCAGGAGAAGGATCTGGTGAAGTTGGCTTTGGTTTGGGCCTAGCAGAATATTCCTTTGGAGAGATCGTGAGGGCTGGATGATGAGAAGAAAGAAGATGAACCCGAAGATAACCTAGCACTCCTGAGATGAGAATTCTTCACCAGATCTTCATGATTACAAAATGTCAAAAGGGTTGGTGTGACTTTTCCCAAGATCAGAGGGGATGCATTTAAGAAAATGTGGGCAGCATTGGCTTTCAGAGCATGTGGTAGATGTTGGATGGTGGGAAGAATGTGCAGAGGGAAGAAGTTGCTGTTGGGTGCCCAGGGAATGGAAGTGAAGCAGACATGACAGAACTGGAAGCCAAGGGGACCTTTGGGAGGGACAGCATCACAAGGAGGGTGGAAGTCAGTGAAGTTGGGGTGGGGGATTGAGGGGGATGTGATCCTCTGAAGACTTGGATTCCCAGAGGCCTTGCCATGAGGAGTGAGAGAGAACCTGGGGTCTCCTGGCTTTGGCCGTATTTCCCGTGTGCCCCAATGCCCCTGGCACGTTACACATTTCCCAGGTGAGTTCTACCCCAGTCCTCCTGATGGACCTGGGGAAGGACTTGATCTTAGGGACCGCACAGTGTGTTTTCTGAAGACTTGTTCCTCCTTAGTGCAGACAGCTGTCAGGAGGAGGGGAGGCAGATAGACAGCACTTTTCAAGAGGTTCCACAGGAAAGAGGCTTTGGGGGGTAGGGGCCAGGAGACAGAAGTGGAGCCTGCAATGAGTCCTAAGGCTAGTCATGGAGATTGTTTCTGTATGACAGACAGACAGACAGACAGACAGACAGACAGACAGACAGACAGACAGACGGACAAAGAGTTTCTAGAAAGAGACATTGGCATTACGGGTGTACAATGGCCAGAGGGTATGGGCTTAGACTGGCACAAAGGAAGGAAGGGAAGGGCAGAGGATGAGATGATTTGATGTTGGGTGGGGAAATCCCCTTTGTCTTCTCCAACATTTTATCATCTTCAGCTCTCTAAACCACTTTAAACCACCCTCCACCCCTTCCTTCTCCAGGACTCCCCTTGCCCTGATTCTGCTTCTAGCGTGTGGAGAACAGAAGATTGTAGGACTCTGGTGTTCACATTGCTGTCTGCTGTCTCTGTGGAGGCATGTATGTGCATTCAAGTGTCCTGAGCTGAGTTCTCTCCTTCTAACAAGGGAGAGTTAATAAATGCCTGGCAACATGGTATGACGAGTGAATGTAGGACTTAGGGAAGGCCACTCCTGCTGTTCCTAACTCTGCAATCCTCTGGGGTTTGTTCTTAAGAGTTTTCTTCTCCCTCTCAACAATACTGCTTTTGACTTGTCACCTCCATTCTGAAGAACCTACAATGGTTTTTGTTTTCTATTCTGCTTCCCTCTTGAGAAGAGCATCTTTATCACTTTCCATTCCCATGAGAGAGCATCATTATTATCTTCTTCACGAGAGTGGGAAAACCAGGAAATACCAGTGATGCCTTTTCACTTTAGGTAATCAGACCCTTAGCACATCTTTGATTCTAGTTATGCAAGATTCTATCCATCCATCTGTCCATCCATCCATTCATCTGTGACAGTGAACTAAATTATTTATCAAATTACCTTGCATCCTGTTGGATGCAAGTCATAATCATCGATGGTTTACAGTTAAAAATTCAGAGGGGCTGGGAAGGAGGCTCAGTGGTAGAGCACTTGCCTTGCATGCATGAGGCCCTGGGTTCGATTCCTCAGCACCACATAAGCAAAAAGAAAAAAGCCGGAAGTGGTGCTGTGGCTCAAGTGGTAGAGTGCTAGCCTTGAGCTGAAGAGCTGAGGGACAGCTCCCAGGCCCAGAGTTCAGGCCCTATGACCGGACCCAAAATAAATAAATAAATAAATAAATAAATAAATAAATAAATAAATAAATAAATAAATAAATAAATTCAGAAAATTAAAATGCTATGTGTTAATTGTTCTGGTAGTAGTTAGTGTCAAGCTTTGGACTCCATGGAAAAATAGTTGTTCTGTGTATGGAGGCTGGCCACTCAGGAGGCTGAGACCTGAGGATTGTGGTTCAAAGCCAGCCCATGCAGAAAAGTCTATGTGACTCTTATCTCTAATAAAGTGGTAGAGTGCTAGCTTTGAGCACAAAGAGGCTCAGGGACAGCACCTAGGCCCTGAGTCCAAGCCCCAAGTGGAAGGCATGGGAAGTCTATCTTCCAGAAATACTGCTTTAGAGCCTGAGCAAACAATAACCCTGTGGACCTGGCTGTTACCCATTTAATAAAGTTTTATTGGAACACACCTGTGTCTACTTGCTTCCCTAATGCTTCTGTCTGCGTTGGTTTAATAGCAGAACAATGTAGTTGGGTCAGAGACTAGGTGACCTATGAAATGTTTACTCTGCAGCCCTATTTTTAGAAAAATTGTGCCCACCATGCATTAGAGTTTGGAAGTGGGAAGGCTGTAACTTCTGGGCAGGAGGAATAAGCAGAGAAAGAGGGTGTTCATTAAAGAAGAGTGAAGTTTCCAGGAATGTAAGAGAGCCCAAAAGTCAGAAGAGTCTTGCCTAAGAGTGTCAGCATGAATGCTAGTGGCATGTGCTGTTATGAGCTGGAGGAAGAATCCAGTGGAATTTAGCAACTGCAAGATCCTTAGTAGGGATCGTGAAGATATTTTCAGCAAAAGCCGCCTAATAGTGGGGTGAGGACAGGTGGGCGGGGAGGAAGTGGGGACAATGAGATGAAGTTCCTTCAGCCAGAGGAAAGCAAAAGGAAGAGATATGGGAGGGAGTAGAAAGAGACACTGGAGGGAAAGTAGCATTAATTCAAGATTGCCATGTGCACTCAAGGTGGAGAGGGAGTCTGGAGTCTGGGATGCAAGAGCCATTCACCAGCCAGGTTCTCGAGAAGCAAGAGCGGGGGGGGGGGGCCATTAACCACCGATTGGTTAAAGTCAGAAAATATGGACATGTGTGTGGTAGGGGTCATACTTCTTAAACTACAGCTCAGCAGCTATTACATTGTTTTAGGTATTGTCAGTCTTCTGTAGAGGATGTTTAAATATGGGAGAGGACAGTGAGGCTGTATGTCAGTCTTATGTCATTTTATGTAAGAAACTTGAGTGTCTAGAGTTTGGGTGCCTGTGATGGGGAGGCGGGGCAGATTCTGGGACCAGTCCTCTACCAACTCCCAGTTGTAGCAGATGACAATGTCTTCAGATACTGCCAGATTTCTCTGGAATGTGGGGAAATCATCCCAATTCAGAATTCAGTTCCTTTCCTTTCCTTCTTTCTTATTTTTTTTTCTGTCCTATTTTAAGTTTTTATATTTTTTTGTAGTTGAACCCAAAGTAAAACTTCCCAAAGATAAGTCTTAGTCCAAGTCATCCAATAGAAACCACTAGCTGGCCACAAAGGCATCTATCTGTGATCCTAGGTAATCAGGAGGCTGAGATACGAAGGTCACTCACTGACCAAGGCCAACCTGGGTAAAAGCACGAGACACCATCTAACAACAGATAACAGATAACAGATAACAGCAAAAATGGCTCACATGGTAGAGCACTGGCCTGCAAGGTGAGGACCCTACCTGATACCACCCAAAATGAAAAGGAAGCCACCCACTGTTGAGTATTTACCAAGAGTCTTGCTAGAGTCTTGGCCCTGCTCCAGCTAATAGTATGTCAGGTTATGAAAACTCATATAGATGCCAAGAGCCTTTTCCATATTACCTATTCTGCTTTTGCCATTTGCCAGTTGGCGTCATTCTGATAAAAGGTCAGAAGCCTCTTACCACAAACCCCCACTTGCTAGAAGGAAGCTAACTTTCTGGAAAAAGCATGAACAACTTGTACCAACATGGAAACCTGTTCCATCTTATTTTAAATTCACAGGGAACCCAGGAAGGGGAGGCATGTATTTGGAGAGCTGATGGAAGAGCTCTCAGCACACCCAGTTCTGTCCTGGCAGATTTCCCTTGAGCGGTGAGAGACTCAGGTGCCCTGTGCTCTTCGGCTGGGAGTTGTCTGTGGTCGCTTTCAGTCCTGGGCTTGCTTCCATTACCATTCAGTCCAGTTTGCTGGGTGCACTAATAATTAACCACTTATATCTACAACATAAGGCACACCTTGTTAATCCTATCTGCAATTATTAGCATGTATGTTCATGACTTCAACAAACTGCTTCCCATACAAAGGAGAAATGTGGCTGAAAAGCCAATTAAAGATTTCTTTCGATTTTTGAAGCTTTAAAAATGTTCATCAAAAGACGGCTTTGAATGAGGCTGGGCTGCACTTTTAGCCTCTGTCCTGCTCTTCATTTTTCCCTCTATAACTGCCACTTAGTAAACAAGAGCCAATCCTTAACAATAACCTAGAAAGTTCATGTGCTCCTCTATCACTGTCATTAGAAGAAATGTTGACTTTATTGGTGCTATATTCTTCTATAGCCAGGAGACACGGGGGGGGGGGGCACTTCACAACAATTTAACTGAGAACACAGTCGTAGTTCAGGTTCATTTTATGATGGGGAGAAAAGTGTTCTGCACTTGAGAATTTTTCAGTGGCCTCCCAAAGGGCTGGGTTTTACGGGCTGGTAATAATCACTGTGATTTATTGAGCACCTACTACATGCAAGGCACTTTGCATAGATTATCTTTGTGCTCTCCAAGCACTGTGCATTTTTCACAATAGCACTTATCTCAGATCAGATCTCCACTTATGCGTGTGGCTAATTGATTAATGCACATCTTCCCCATTAGACAGTTACCTCCATGTTGATGAGACTGTATTGATTTTTGTTCCCTGCTGTTGCCCCAATGTGTAGTGCAGGGCCTGGCATATACTCTGTGGAAAGTAAATTTTGCTTAGAAAGAAGAGAGAGATACAGAGGTTTGATTTTAGAACAAGGAAAGGAAAGGATGGGATGGTTGGTGGCTTGTTGGCAGAGCTGGGAATCAATACCCAGATAGATCTTCCCCCTTTCCTGCAGATTCCTTTCTCAGGCTTTGTGATGCAGGGGTGTGGTCTGTGTCTTCATAAAAGGCACATTCTCTTGAGAGAGTAGCACCACAAGGCAGTAAACCCAACCTTTGGGAGACCAAAGGAGGAGGATTGCGATTTTGAGGTTAGCCTGGATTACATACCTACATTCTGTTTCTCAAAAAAAGAAAAGAAAATAGGAGATTCTGTTTCTGTAGGTCTGAGATGGCTGTACAGGGTATATTTTGTGTGTATGTTGTGTGTGCATGCACATGCATGCATGTGTGCGTGGGGATACTGAGCTTGAATTCAGGGTCTTGTGTTGTTACTTCGTTTTGTTGCTCACGGTTGATGTTTTACAACTTGAATCACACTTCTACTTCTGGCTTTTTGGTGACTAATTGGATTTCTCTGCCCAGACTAGCAGGATCCTCAGATCTCAGCCTCCTGAGTAGCTAGGATTACAGGCCTGAGTCACTGGCTACAGTGTGTATTTTTAACAAGCTCCAGGCAGAGGCCCGTTCCTCTTCACAGACCCAGGCTTTGTATTTCCACTATTATATGGAGTTGTCTGGGCAGAGCGATAACTTCCTTATCTCTTGAAGGCGAGTGTAACTCTTCTTGGAAAGCCTTGCCTTGAGAAGGGGTCCTTAGTACCTGAACTGAGCCCTAAAGAAGCAGGAGTCCTGGGTAGTAAACACCTTGGTCTCCTTCCCTTAGTGCCTATCCATGGGCTGTGTGATCTTTGATGCGTCTTAACTCAGATGTTCATTTTACAGGTGATGAAAGTCAAGCCCAGTAATTACAACTCCCTAGTGTAGGGGCCCAGATAGTAAGTCTCGGTACTCGGTACCAAGTACCGTTTCCATTCCATGCATGCTGGATTGACGTCCTGTCCTTCCACTTCTCATATTCACCTAGGAGCAGCCACCCTGTTATCACAGAGTGGATGGCCTCTCTGTCCGCGTCAGACAAGTGGCCACTTAGGACCCTGCCTGGCATGCCCTTTCTCCCTCCCTGTTTGGGGGTACCTCAAGCTCTGCTCTTCTCGCAGGCATGCCTGTGAGTGATGAAGGCAGTTGATGAAGGGCCTTTTTTCCAAGACCTCCCTGGCTGGGCGCTTTTCCCACAGCCCCTGAAGATGAGGCCATTCAGAAATTGCCTTTCTTCTTTGGCAGAGGGGAGGATGCAAAGTCAAGGTGCTTATCTGGACTGGAAAAGGCGCCGGGAGGAGGGGAGGCTCTCTGTGACAAAGGGCCCCTCTGTCAGAGCTGGGATTGCTTATCACCCAGCACTTTGGATTCTTTGGTCCAAACTCCACCTAACTTGCTCACCAGTTCCTGGCTGTATCACAGACCATGGATCCAGCCCGTGCCAGCAGTAAAACTTTGCTGCAGGAGGTTCTTGGCTTTCAGATGGCTTGTTTCCTGCCACTCTCCCCAGATGTGTTCATGACCTTTGTGCCTTGATTGGAGCCATTACCATGGAATGCCCATACCACCATTGTTATATGTGCTGGGATTTCAATCTACCCATCTGTGTGTTGTGTCCAGATTGTGTACCACTAAAAATTGAAAAGGCACTACAGAAAAGACTTATTTGAGGCTCTGTATTTTGCAAACCTCCTTCAGATGCTTTTCTTTATGGGGCTTAATTGTGCCTAGGCGGACATGGAGGTGGTTTAATGAGACGAGGACTTCCAAGTTCCCGGCATCATTATATTATTGAAATTGTACCGCACGTAAATTGGCAGATACCTGTAGTTTGTTCTGAAGTCACTCACTGAAGAGCCTGCGTTAGTTCTCTTCGTGGGGACGGCCGAGGCCCGGGGGTGACAGATGATGAATGAGGGCTAGATCACGGGTGGAACTTTCCCAAAGCACAACATGAGCTTTCACATCTTTCTTTCTTTCTTTCTTTCTTTCTTTCTTTCTTTCTTTCTTTCTTTCTTTCTTTCTTTCTTTCTTTCTTTTTACATTATGGTTTCTTTCTTTCTTTCTTTTTACATTATGGTTTCTCCCTTTCATTTTTAGTATTCGCTTGTTTGCAAGTTCTTTTTATTTTATTTTTATTTTTTTGATGGTTTTAATCTATGTAAACTACACTTTGATTAATGATCTTTCCAAAAGGTAGTGATTAAAGTTTACAGATGTGGGGAGCCACAAATACAAAAGAGAGCTTACATTTTTGTGTGCCTATGTGTCTATGTATGTATGTGTATATGTATGTCTCTCTCTCTATGTATATATTCCCATTTTTATAATATGTTAGTAACATAGTCCCTATTGCCATAAAAAACCCTGTATTTTATGAAATGATACGATCTGTGAAGCATTTCCCATTATGTAGACACCATGTGTTTAAATTATAGCAATTTCTTAAGATTTTTAAGGCAAAATGAGCTCTTAGAAGTGTGATTAATAGCAGGGAACAAGGCTAGTGCTGGGTCATCAGGGGCACTCCATTACAAAAAAAAAAAGGTTAGACTAATAAAAGCATCCATCTCTTTAACCAATAAAGCATTCGAATGATGTGCTGATACATCTCATCCTATAGTGGTCACTTGGTACTGAGTACACTCTGAACTTGAATGCAGGGAAGGCCACAAGTCTGAATGGCTGATGCACCAACCCTTGTGGAGTGAGAAGAGGCATGGGGGGGGGGGGGGCAGCTCTGTATGGGACCTGCAGGTGTGATATGGAAGCAGACTGCTGTGCAAGGTGTCTTCAAGAACACAATTCCCACAGCCCAGGAGCTGTGGTATGGGCTATTCTGTTTGCTATTTCTCTAGCATTGTCAGTGTACACATAGACCTTTCATAAGTGCTTCATGAATCGTACTGCTAGGAAGTATATAACGTCCAGAATGCAATCAAATGTGGAATGTTTTTAGGCCTCACAATAGGGCAGGGGCAGATGGAAATGGTAAATAATAATAATAGTAGTAATAATAATCATAATGAAGCTAAAATTAGACATGGATATTTTTGGCTCAGGAAACTGGTGCAAGGGTCTACTCCGCTGACAGGCCCCTTCTGGGAATCAGAAGCTGTGAAAAGAAACAATTGGGGCAAAATCTCAGACCCTCCAAGATCATCCTCTGGGTGATTTTCAGTTCTTATATTTGTTGGTTGAATATCTTATGTTAAAGATATCATAATCAGGATATGATTTCTTTTTAAAAATTAACCTCTGAAAATGGAGGTCCATAGACTAAAGGAAGTCAAGTAGGCTTTTAACAAATTGTAAGGAAAAGAAAAAGAAAGTTGCAGAGCACCTCAATTGGTAGAACACTGGTCTAGCAAGAGCACAGACCCAGAGTTCAATCCCTAGTACTGCCCCCCCCCAAGCATTTACTGTCAAATACAAAGGAGCCCCATATCAGTTAATAGTAATGTGCCTGAATCTAGCTTCACTCTGAAAATGTTAGAGCTCAATTATTGGCCTTTATTAAAGGTTAAATGATCATCATGGGTTTATTTAATTAGCCAATCAACTGTATTTATTTAATTTATTGAGTTATTTTGGTGGGTACTGTACGTTGTTGTTGTTTATAATTCAAGGCTTGTGTTTTTGCACATAATGAGCTGGGTTACAATTCTTTGAACCGATACCTCCTTCATGCTGCTTATTTACTGACATGGAGTCTGCTCTACTTAGTTTTTGCCTGGGGTTAGCAGCAAGATCTCCCAATCTCTTCCTTCCAACCAGTTAGGAATTATAGGCATAAGCTATCATACCAGACATAAAATGTGTTTATTATGCTTTCCCAGATATTCTAGTTGGACCCAATGTCCAGAAAACAAAGTGATACTTGGTTCAGGAGAATGGAGAAGAAGTTGAAGGCTGGATAGTGAGTGGTCACCACTTTCTGCTACAGACAGGACAGGAAGGAAGCCAGGGCACACGTTCTTCTCCAGCTCTTCTTTCTTTTGTCTTCTGAGTTCTCACTGGGCCCTTGGGTGAGGCTTGCCTTCTAGTCATGCCCACCATGTATATCAGTGGAGAGGGTGGAGTTGGGGAACGTTCTGTGCTGAAGGCGTTTGAGGAAGATTCTCTGTATTAGTTGCTCCACAGCCAGACTTGCATCATCCCTCAGTTGAGCAAATCCGGTTTTCTTTTTCTGGGGCAGTAGACTAGCTCCAACCTTCCAGGGCTTCCTGGGGAAGAAAAGAGAGTTTGGTGTCCCCTTCCTCGGGCCCATGCAGTTGTAACAGGCCAGGAACCTGAGAAATTGGCTCTTCCTAGCCCCTTAAGGCTCAGTGGAAAATTCTTCCCCAGGCACGGCTCTGTTGATTTGTGGGAAAGGAGACAGTTAGCAGAGGAGGACTTTGGAAACAAACCACAGCACAACAAAACAAAAACACCAGCGCAAACATTGGAGTTGCTTTGTGACTTTAGGCTTGCAGAACACAGATTAGATAACCGAAGCAGGAGCTGGAAGCGAGAGGTGCCAGTAGAGGCTGAGAAGGAGGACGGGGGAAGTGAGAGGTTTGGACATAGTGAAAGGAATAACAAAATGGTCTTGTTGTTTTCCTTACCCTCTTTTAGACAGACTAAAACTCCAACAACATAGTAATATAATTACCCAAATCCTCTAAGGTGTGTCTCATATTTTATTTTATTGTACTTTGTAAGTGTTCTTTTTTTTCCCCCCTTTCCAGATTTTGCTTTGGATATCCAGCAGACAATGTTTTGCCATACTTTACACTGACATTATGTCGAATTAAAAAATAGTAATAATTAACTGATTATAAGTGTAAGACATAGATAGATTACAGAACTATTTTTTCAGTCTGTTTTGCTTATTAGATTTTTAAGTAATGTAGGGATGTTATTCACACGTAGCTAAATCAGGCAGTTTAATAATGTTAAAAGTATCTGTAGAATAGGTTGATAGTAATGCTTTAATTGCAGATTGTGTTTCTAAATATAGCATTTCTGATTAACATGGTAGTGTTAGTATAAAGCACGGGAACCTGCATTTGGTGTTAGCAGACACATGAAGCAACTTGCTAAAAGATTAACCATTTCTGGCTGGGAATGTGGCTTAATGGTAGAGTGCTTGCCTAGCATGCATAAAGCCCTGGGTTTGATTCCTCAATAAACAGAAAAAGCGGAAAATGATAGTGTGGCTCTAGTGGTAGAGTGCTAGCCTTCAACAAAAGAAACTTAGGGACAGTACCTCAGGCTCTGAGTTCAAGCCCCAGGACTGGCAAAAAGAAAAATAAGATTTTCTTCATACCACTTTTGTTAGTGAACACATTGAACTTACTCTAGGCTTTTGAAAAGCTATAATTTCGTTGATGCAAAGCTGACAAAATGAACTCCTGAGTGGTTTGTATGGACCACCAGCTGATTATATAATCTCTTTTAACAACAAAATCATAACCTGACATTGTTTGGTTTTTGCAGAGTGGTTGAGAATGCCACAAATCTTTTTTTTTTTTTTTTTAATTTAAATTTGTGGGCCCAAGAGGCTGAAAGACATCTTGGAACTGAAGCTAGGTAGCTGGGGACAAAGTAAGATCAGGGTGTTCTTCTAGATGAGTCTTTTAGGCTCAGCACCTGGGTTTGACCCATTTGTTCATTGATAAAAGAAGATGAGTCCAGGAAATGAACTCAGAGTTACTCAAGCATGCAGATTTGGTAATGTTTTACAGCTGTCTTGAAGTCCAGCCTTCACTGGTTCCCAACAGTGTGGGTTCTACACTCCTATTGGCAGGCCAGGTAATAAGGGGGAGTTGCCTGGACTCTTAGTGCCTCATTTGGAGACAACCTCTTCGGTTCACAGTGGGGGACATGTCTTTTTAAGTTTCTAAGTAATGTCACCAGGAAAGAGTTAACTGGATTTCACTTGATTCATTCTGGCTTCACTGCTGATGAGTAATTCAAGGTTGGTGACAGCAAATTGTTGTTTATAAGCAGACATGGCATTGTGCAAACAAGCAGACTTGGTCTCCAACTGGTTTGATTTCATGGTGGTCAGCAGCTGATCTATGTAACTTACAACCTTTCTGCCTCTCTAAATGTCAGAAGAATGACTGCTTGTTTATCTTGCCTTCTTCCCAGCTGTTTACTCTGTAATGCATTTACCTCGACCTTGGTTCCAGGAGAGAGGCCCTTTTCTCCTGCCCAGCTCTGTTTACGTTTAGTCCTGCCCCTGGTGTCACCTATGAAATCTGTTGATTATTCCACCTGGTTAATGTTAAATTGCTCTTGTAAGATGATGTGTTTGTTCATAAACACAAATGCCAGGCCCTTGTTTACTGTACCCATGGCAGCCATGGTTATTAAACAAATACTGCTTTGTTTGCGGGTGGAGCAGAAGTTTATCCTGAAAGGTCTGTTTTTTTTTGTTTTTTGTTTTTTTTTTTTAAATAACCACACACACACACACACACACACACACACACACACACACACACACACACACACACACACACACACACACACACACACACAACTTAAATGCTAGAATTTTGATTTTTGATAAAAGGAGAAAAAAGGGGAACTTGTCCCTGGAATGTAGTTGAAACAGACTTAGGTTTGCTTTTCTTATCTTTTGCTTGGATGAAGGGCCTGGAGAGATTAGCAAGTTGTTTGGTTTTTCTAAGAGATTTCCTTAGTGTAATGATATCTATGCAGTTGTTTGCTTTTTCCAGAGGGGAGAGAACTCTCCTGGAAGGCCACTAGCTCTGAGAGCATCGGATGGCTAGAAAATGCTTTGTGGAACAAACAAGGACTTAGAAGGTATAGGAGGAAAAAAAATCTAGTAATATGACCAAGGGAAATACCATCGAAAGGTATGGTCGTTGGCTTTTATGTGACTGTGTTTTGTATGTTGTGTGTTGTATGGACTTGGTCTGGGCCTATTTGTTTTGAATGCTCTGAAGTATGAGAAGAGAAGGGTAAGTTTTAGTTTGTTGTATTCCAGATACATTCTCTGCCATGTAAATAGAGTCATTTTTAACTGGGAAGATACATATACTTAATATGTTTTCTAAAGTGCCAGTCCTTTTTCTCTTACTCTTAAAACCTACTTACTTCATGTGGAAGTGAGTTTATGATTTCTAAAGTAAAGCAAGTGTTTATTTGGCTTGGTGTTGGTGAGTGTCTGTGTGTGTGTGTGTGACTCTTGGCTCTTAGACAGTGGGGCTTCTGTAGATAAGACACACACACACACACACACACACACACACACACACACACACACACACACACACACACACACACACACACACACACACACACACACACACGCCTGTCATTGGTTCTGTTTTGCAAACAGCAGCAAAAACCCTACTTCCATTGTCTTTGTTTTTGGTTTTTGGTTCTTACATTATTACTTGTTGCTCGGGCTGACTGTGCTTGTGTTCTTAGATGAGGTTTGGCCTTCTAACTTGTGCTCCCGCTTTCAGAGCTACAAATGGCTAGAATAAGTGAGGCGGAGGGGTTTCTACCCTTCCGAGGCAAATGGTGGCTTTTATCTCCACGCAAGCTCATCTCTCTGGGAGAGCAACTTTCGAAGACCAAATATATAGGCATATATTGGAGTTTCTGAAGGATAAAATTAAATAATCATCTCTTTGACACCACCAAGAAATGCAGCAACAGAATTGTGACGGCTGCATTCACTGGTTGCTTAGATGCTATGAACGTACATTGTTCCCATGGCCATCAGAGCGGTCAGGAGCTGCAGGCCACACACGAGATAGGTGGAGTGTGTCATCAAACATGCCGTTCATTAATGGATATTATTACCAACCCAGGCTTGGGTACATTAAATTATATGAAATATGGAAATGAAAAAAAAACCCACAACCCCTCTGAACTGGTTTCTTTTGGTCAGTTTATTCCACTGGAATTTAGCTCTTTGAATGGTCAGATGATTCCATTTCAGGCCGGCTTTGTGAGTTGTCACACTTTAAAATCTATTTTGTTTGGTAAAAATGCTTTTTAATTAAGCCCCGTAGAGCACCTGGCCCTGTCATGTCTGACCTTCCTTGTGGCAGAGAAAACAAATAACTCTGGCTTGGCAAAGGCTCTTTGCTGTCTGTGGTCATATAAATATGGCTGGCTTAGTGCTAGGGGGTGGGCCTGTGTTATTCTTTGTAGGTCTCTTTCCTGATGGGTCCCATAGTTGGTCCATGTTACCTACTCTGACAGTACTTGACCTCTTGTCTACTGGGAGGAAAGAGTAGAATAAGATCAATGGGAGCCCCCCATCAAAAACTGTTAAGTTAGACACCTGCCATTTTTAGAGACTGGAAAGCTTGTCACTCATCCGGGTCTTATCAAGGTGGTAGTAGCTTGATTGAACGGACGTTTGTAGTGATTGTGTACCTCTTTTGCTACAAGGTATGAGAATCCAGGAAGCCTTTTTTTTTCCTGGGAAATATGAAGTCTTGTTTTCATACTAAAAGGCTGGTGGAGAAGGAAAACCCTTGCTTTTGTTAGGAAGATTATTTTATTACCACCCAGTTCAGCCAACTGTAGTCTACGTCATGAATTACAGGGGAAATTAAACATCCTGTTCTCTGCTTTTTTCCAGTCTGTTTGAATTGTCCTTGGGCATAATAAGTGTTCAGTACCTTGGCCTTGGATGAATTTTTCTTCGGGTGGTTTTCTTGAATTTTTCAATGACTGAGACAGTCTGACTTGTTTTTAAAACTTATCAGGATTTAATGGCTTAAGTTACTTTCTGAGTTTGAGAGCACAGTAATATTGAGTCTTGTTATTCATAAGAGTTATAGGAAACAGAGAATCTTAAAAGTTGGAATATCAACCTGGTAACAACACACAGCCCATGTGCATTCATCCAAAGGATTTTCTCCCCTCCCCTCCCATTCTCTCCCCTCTCCTCCCCTTCCCTTTCTTCTCTCTGCTCTTTGCTATTTAATTAGAATTAAGTCAAAGCCAGGCACTGTACTGGTGGCTCATGCCTGTAATCCTAGCTACTTAGTAGGCTGAGATCTAAGAATCCCAGTTCAAAGCCAGCCCAGGTAGAAGAGCCATGAGACTCATGTTACTAATAACACAGGGCCAGCCTCCAAATGAAATTCAAATTCGGAGTTATTGATTGGCATAGTGATTCCTGGATTAAAAATAGATCATGGAAATGTTTTCGTATTTTCTATGTGATCTCTAAGCAGACCAAAAATATAAAACTCAGGCACTTACTTGGGTTCCTCAGTATGATGCACACACACTTGTTTTCACAACTGTCTTTCTCCAAAGAGGTTCAGTATTTTTTTTTCTTTTGTGCTTACTTTTTATTTAATTCTTTCTCTCAGGCCATAAAGTGAAAGTATTTAAATTCATATTTTTTATTACTGTGGAAATACCGTACAGAGGGGTTACACTTACATGGGCAAGATAATGAGTACATATTTTATCAAGTATTGTTGCCTCCTCCTTTGTTTCCCCATACCATCCCTTCCCCTCTCCACTTCCCCACCCCCACACCCCCATACCTCCCCACCTCCCTACCCCCCACCCCGCCAAAGTTGTAAAGTTCGTTTTTCAACATAATGTCTTGTACATCTCATTGTTGTAATGGGTCCACATGTAACCTTTTCTCACAGTATTATCAGTATAATGTAGACATTGCTCAGATTCACATGAATTCATGTTTTAGTCCCCAAACTCTCAATCCATGAGTTTATAAATAGAAATGTATTTAAATTTATCCAAATTAAGAATTATTTTAACCAGGAGGTAGAGGCATGGCACAAATGGTAGAGAGCCCGCCTTGAGTGACAAAGCTTAGTGAGTTTGAGTCCAGAGATCACGTCAAAACAAAACCAACACACAAAAAAGTCCTAATTATGTGTCAAACTTCTGTTGTAGTTAACGAGCACCTGAAAGTGAAGTTTGTGAAAAAGGATCTGATTTCTTTTGCTGTTGAGCAAATAGAGATGGAAAGGTGGAAAAGGAACATATTTCATCTTAGAGCTTCTATTTCTGGGTTAAATGATGAGTACAAACTAGTTTCTATTTCCTTATTCCCCTTCCTTTGTACTATAAGGGCAAGAGAGCCACCATGTTATATTATTGAAACATCATCTTCCTAAGTGTGATTGGGGTCCCTTGGCCCAGATCTATGCATGGGAGCTGCATTCATCATGTCCCTGGCTATACCCTCTTCTTTCCTTCACAGAACCCCACATTTCCAGCATCTCAGAGGGCAGGATAGATAAGGTGTCCCTTTAGGAAACAAATCCTATGTTGTCTAGGAAAGCATCTCCCAAGACACGTTTGTTTCTCTTCCTCTTGGTCCATCTTCCTCTGAGACCTATAACAATATCAGTTTTGCCCTGATTTCTCATGTGACTAATAAATGATCACAGTTGTTTGGCTTTTTGTTTTTTAAACATACATTTGAGAGTTCCATCGCTTTTGAACTTTTCCTTTCAAAGTGCTCACAGAAATTCCCGATTCTTAAAAGATAGATCTAGACATCTACAGTGCACGACAAAGTTGATAATACATAAATCATTTCTAACAACAGGTAATATGCATAACTTATGGTGTTACAGTGCTATCTTTTTGATATTTATGATGGATAATGCTCAGTTTTTGCCCTCATATTACTGCTTTAAATTATACCACAAGAAAATTAATGAGAAAGTAGATTTATGGGTTTCATTTGTTTGTCAATTCGGAAATTAATTGGGTGTTAATTTTAGCCGTCCCTCATCATACCAGTACTTTAGTATGTGTGCATTACTTTGCATTCATTGTGGCTTACCTCCATTTACTGTGGGTCACTAGCTTTGCATACATTAAAATAGCCCTGCGGCTCATTCCCTTGATTACTTTTTGAACTGCCATGCATTAGAAAATTTAAGCCTTTCTGTTATAATTATGAAAATTTGGTACTAGAAGATAGTGCCTTCATAACAAATCAGCATCTCAACTTATTTTTTTGTTGTTGTTTGTTTATTGTTGTTGTTTTTGCACTTGGCTCTTGGGTGGGCCCTCCATGAATGGAACAGTGAAGCTGGTGGCTAGATGAAGGACGGTGTGTGAAGGGCTCATCCCTCGTTTGTGGGCCTGGTCTAAGAGCGAAAATAACCAGCTGTTGCAAGTGTTTGTCTGGTTTTGTTCAGCCTTGGGCTCCTTTGTCCAGGCTGCCCTGCTTGTAGATAGGGATAGGAGCTCGATGCAGTTTCCTCTCTCTGTCTCTCTCTCTCTGTCCTTACCTGCTTCTCTTCTATGATTCCCTGTCCTGCCTCTGCTCATTGTCAACTGCCCCCACAGCATCCTGCCTGGTAAGAGGTGACAGTGGTAACCAGGCACCTCTGTGGGACCTGTGCTGGTCCCATTCCCATAGCCCTCCGCTGAGCACTTCTGACTCGCTGGGGGTATTCTCTGTTGGGCTCCCTGTTTTGAATGAGAGTGACCCTCCTATGAAGGTGATGTAATATGCTAGGCTCCCCACTATGATTCTGAGAAAGGCAGGTAGAGAGTTCATGCAGCCATGTGTATAAACCCTGTGTGTTTGTGAGCTTTATGATCATACCCAAGACAGGTTGGTTCTTCTTTTGTCTTGAACAGGAATCATTTGTCTATTTTGATGGTCCTGGGGTTTGAACTCAGGCCTTGCTAGGCAGGCACTCTTCCTTTGAGCCAGGCCTCCAGCAGGATTTTAAATGGCTATATAACATGGAAAAAAAAAATTTTAAGTCACCTTCTTAAAAGTAAAGCTAGACAGATTGCTGCCCTTAATTTTTTTCAGTCTACAAGCTACATGAGGTTAACTGATGATGAAGAGCTATGCGCTCAATATTTCGAAATTTTTGAAATCCACAGTGTGTCCATTCTCTTCCTCCTTCCCTTCCCTACTCCTCCTCTTCCCTCTCTTAGCTCTCCAATGTTCCCCTCTCTTTTCCTTCCTCTCCCTTCTCTCTCACCTTTCTTTCCTTCTTTCCTTCTTTTCATCTTTGCCTCTCCAACACTGCATACTATTTTCCTACTTTCCTTACATAAACAATGAGAAAAAGGAATTTAACTTTTAGAGTTTTTTTTTTTGGTGGGGGGAGGAGGTGCTGTACAGTATTCTTACTAATTTTTGTAAAAGTAAATTTACTATTAACGTCTCTTTTCTCCATAAAGGTAGAAATGTATTTTTACAAAACTATGTGTAGTTTAATTTACACATCCTTTCATGAACACACCAAGTTCTTTAAGGGCATTTATTCTGCTTCATATAAATAATTGATCAGCCAAGTTAATTTACTTCTGCCTGACTTGGTCAACCTTAATTAACTGCCCTGGAATCAAGACTGAACTTTTTGTTAGCCTAAAATCTTTCACAAGCATGATAACAAGGGTTTTATTTTCCCCAAATTTTCAGCATCAACACTGTAACCAAGGAAATAATCATAATAATAAAGCACTGCTTTAATTTACTATAAATACATTGGCCTGGACATTATGAATTTTCCAGAATACTTCCAGAGAGCAGCTCTGTTGGCAGCAACAACAAATAAGCATGTGAAACTCAGTTCTCCTTTTCTTTAAGTCTCTCCAGCACGAAAATTGAGCCTTTGACATCAGAAGCTTTGTAAACCATTTGTAAGCCATCTCGGCTTCTTTATGCTTTTGGACATCCAAGTATTTGCATGGATGGCCTTTAAAGGCTGTGCTGAGCGGGTCCTGTGATGGAAGCCGACCTCACTCATAGGGAGCAGCCACGTGGGAAGTCTTGTTGGCGTGGTATGGCTGTGTCCTCCAATGCGAGACCTTCAAGCATGGAGAATGCTCTTAACAGTGTAGGGCTCTCAATTTGTCATGGAGCAAGGCAGTTCTTTGGTTATAGGAATCCCAGAGGGGAACACAAGTATGTAAACTGAGTTCCTGGAATCAACTTCTAAGAAAAGAGGGCACAGGGCTCCATGGAGAAGACAGATAGTTGCTATTGGACATTTTTTTGCTCTCCATCGTCTCTGGTATCTAATTCAATAGAAGAAGGCAGAGAGGGTTGTCTCCTAAAGAGTTCCAATGTATTCTCATGCTTTTGTCTACATGCTATCCCCATGGCTGGCTTGTCTGGAATTCACGTAGTTTTGTTAGCTGATTTACTCTCCACGTAGCTAAGGATGTGGTGAATAGACAACCTTGGTTATTTATTAAGGGACCCGATTCATGTCTGAAGTACAGAGTGGTTATATGACTCCATCTTTCTGGTCATGGGTTGAGCACTAGTTTCTTGTCTGTAACATGGTTGGCCAGATCTCCTTCTGGAGGCTCCTTTAAGAAGGTTGAGAAATTCAGCGGAGCACTTTACATAGAAACATACAAGTTTTTGAAATGGCTGGGGACATTTGATAGATGTATTACTAGACCCAGACACAGAAGAGTTCTTAGAAATGCTCGCTCCTGATTTTTGTTTTTAACATGCTTTTCTTTTCTTTTTTTTCTTTCTCCACAAAGCTGTGTTCTCCTCATTGGTGCAGGAGATCATGGGAAATTAAAAAAAAATCTTCCAACCTCCCTAACACGGTTACCACTTGACTAATTAAGGACATCCTTAGACCAAAATAATCCTTTATGCAATTTTGGTCCCAAAGTCTGCACTCTCACAAAACAGATTCGTAAGCCAAGCTTCTTGGCTCCATGCCTGCACAGCGTGTACCAGGGATTTGGCAGTCCTCTTCAGAGCTGCATGGGAGAAGCCAGAGTCTTGTCATCCAGCTGTGGGGTGGAGCCTTTATACCCATGGGACAGTGGCAAACCAGGGACACGAAAGAGAGCCTTCTCTGCTGCCAGGTGTAAGAACCTGGGATCCTATTAGGGAACAGTTCTGTTTCATTTGAGACAGATTCAGGGCCGGCTGGCTTCCAGTCCAGGAGTAGGCATGGAGGGCCCAGTCACTCGTATGGGTGGGCTTTCCAAAAGGTGAAAATGAAAGCATCTGGTGGATTAGTGTGCCCGAGACAAGGCAAGTAACAAAATTCTAAGACAACTCTTGTCTCCTTTAAGGGTCTACACATTATACAAATGGACGAGTTTTGTGGAAGAGGACCTGAAACATGGCGGGGGGGGGCATGCCTAGGATTCTTTCAGAGATGAGTGGCTACATCTCCTGTTGCCTGTCTTCTATCTTAGTGGAATGTTTGAGATGTTGTTTTATTTTGTTTGGTGGTACTGGGGTTTGAACTTAGAACCTGGAACTTGCTAGGGAGGTATTTTGTGAATTGAGCCAGACCAGCACCCTTTTGGCTTATATTATTCTCTCTCTCTCTCTCTCTCTCTCTCTCTCTCTCTCTCTCTCTCTCTCTCTCTCTCTCTCTCTCTCTTTCTCTCTCTCTCTCTCTCTCTCTTTCTTTCTTTCTTTCTTTCTCTTTTGTCCTTTTCTCCCATTCTCTCTTGTTTTTTCTCTCTCTTTCTCTCTTTTTCTTTCTTTTTTTTTCTCTGCCAGTACTGAGACTTGAATTCAGGGCCAAGGTTGTCTCTTAGTTTGTTCACTCAAGACTGATATTCTACCACTTAAGCCACAGTGCCATTTTAGCTTTTCTTTCTTTCTTTTTACTTTTTTGGTAGTTTATGAGAGATAAGAATCTCATGGACTTTCGTGCCCGAGACGTTTTTTAACTTTGATCCTCAGACCTAAGCCTCCTGAGTACCTAGGAATGCAGACTTGGCATATTATTTTCTAGTAAGATCTTACTTTTTGCCCTGGTCAGTATGGACCATGATCTTATTTACATTTACCAGAAAGTTAGCACCTGATAGGCACTTATCACTGCCCCAACTATTGGTTGAGATGAGTGTCTTAGAAACTTTTTTTCCCCAGATTGACTTTGAATAATGATCCTTCCAATCTCAGGCTCCCAAATAGCTGGAATTGCAGGTGTGAGACTCTGCTCCCAGCTTTGGGTATTGTCTGTCTGTCTGTCTGTCTGTCTGTCTGTCTGTCTGTCTGTCTGTCTCTCTCTCTCTCTCTCTCTCACTCGTTCACTCTCTTTCCTGATAGATTCCTTTCTCTGTGGCAGAAAATATAGGAATGCAGTTTTTAAAGCCTGTATTTATTAGGAAGTCTGATGTGTAGAGACAAGAGTGAATCAGCTGTTGTTTTTGAGTTTGTTTCCCACCTGTTAACAAAAATGCCATTCTTAATCCACTTCAGAAGTGGATAAAAAACACACACACAAAAATGTGTCTTTACATTTGGAGAAGTCTGTATTTATGTTGCCTCATATTATGCACTGACAGGAAAGGCTGTGTTTTGTGTTTTGTTTTGTTTTGTTTTCTCCCCTTTCCGTTGGAGTTTTGTGCAAGCCTTTAGCAAACAGACCTTTTGTTTTCTCTTGCATGTACTGGTATTTGAACTCAAGATCTGTCCTTGCTAGGTAAGAGAGCCACACACTTTGCCCTTTTTACTTTATTCACTTTTGAGACTGGGCCTTGTGTTTTTACCTGGCCTGATGGGAACAGTGTGACCTTCCCATCTGCACTAACAAGCTGAGATGTTGAGTATTTATTGCCACATCTAATTTTTTATTTATTTATTTATTTATTTTTGTCGGTCATGGGCCTTGAACTCTGGGCCTGGGCATGCTGTCCCTGAGCTCTTCAGCTCAAGGTGAGCACTCTACCACTTGAGCCTCAGCACAACTTCCAGTTTTCTGGTAGCTTATTGGAGATAAGATTCTCATGGACTTTCGGCCTGAGGTTGCTTTGAACCACAATCCTCAGATCTCAGCCTCTTGAGTAGCTAGGATGCCACTGGCACCCCACTGCCACACCTAACTTTTTATTGGTTGAGATGAAGATCTTTGCTTTGGCTGGCCTGAACCCAAATCCTCCCTATGTTAGCCTCCCACGATGCTATGATTACAGGTATCAACCACTGTTCCTGATATTAAGCCAATTTGTAACAGAAGGAAAGCTCCTCTAAAGGTGCTAGAAGTGTCTTAAGTTTCTCGGTTGGTCCCTAGTCCATGTAGGGGAGCTATAGGACAAAATGTGTAGCACATTCCTATATGCCTTGCTGTGATTGGAACGAAGTCATCTGGTAAGTTTCTTGTCCTTTTCTCTAAGATTTGTGTTTCAAATTGAAGTCTTGGTTATTCAGACCTTTCTCGACTTTGATGTTTGAACTGTCCGCTTCCTTTAGTGGCTCTTGCTTTTCCGTTCTGAGTCTGAGTCTGTGAACTTGGTCGGTGACCCAGCCTTTTCCATTGTTTTGCTCTCTCTGCACGTCACCCTTAAGAAAACACACTGGTTTGAGAGTTTGACATCAGAGCGGACTGGCTCAAGCCCTGACTCCCACTATGCCAGCTATGACATGTAGTGGACAAATTCACCTCATTCTCTGGGCTCAGGTTTCTCATCTGCAGATTGGGGGCAGGTCTGTGATCTGGCGTGATCCATACTCGGTAACACTTATTGGCAAACATCTGTCTTTTTTCATACCTGGGTATCTTCATTGAGCCAAGCACTAAGTTGGCTCCCTGGGTAATTATTCAGAAAGTAATAATAAGTAACAATACCAAGTATGGTAGTACTCTCCCGTAACCCCAGTCCTGGGAAGGCTGAGGTAATAAGGTGGCAAGTTCAAAACTAGCATAAATAAGCATTCACCCTCTTGATCCACATCCCCATCCCAACATTGCATACTTTAAAATTCAGACCTTCTCTTGGGTTTTCCTAGGAGAGATTTTTTTCGAATTAAATATAATAATACCAACCCATAACTTTTTCTCCTTAGACCACGTGAGAGATAACTCATCTACCAGGAGAAGAATCTGACTCTGACTGGTTTACTTGTAAAATAAAGATCAAAGTCTGATTGGTATAGCGTCAGAAAAATGAAGATTTTACCACTTCTCATGTCCCAAAAGTGGCCTGACGTGTTTCTGTACCTCAGTTTGAATCCTTCAAATGCTATGGTATTGGACTATGAGATTTTCCAGGCTCTAGTACATCAGGAGCCTCCCGGCCTCCGTAATACCTGTCATCACCTGATGGACAGAAGTTGAAGAATATTTCTTCTCTGAGCCTGGCATCACCACGAAGCACCTGGACACATTAAAAGTTAATGTTATACCTAACAGTTTCCTGAGGAGGGCTTTCTGGTTTTTGAGCCACCTATCTACATAGATACCAGAGAAATGTCATCCTAAATTCTAGGCTTTACTTGAATGTGTTCCTTCTCTACTCAGGGAAAATGATAACATATTTACGACCACACTGAAACCTGCATTAGGCTGGACAGTTCCATATTCCTGCACTAAGGGAAAGGTACCAGGACATGAAAGAAATGGAGTGAAAGAAAAAGACAACTGTGTAGAGAGTTTGGCAGCATTTAAAGCAGAGACCCCTTTTCCTATGTACAACAACTGTTTTAACAGCTGCATTTCTCTCTCTCTCTCTCTCTCTCTCTCTCTCTCTCTCTCTCTCTCTTTCTCTCTCTCTCTCTTTCTCTCTCTCTCTCTCCCCTCCCCCCTTCCCTCTTCTTCCCTTCACCCTTCCTGAAAACCCTTCTATCAGGTTTTTGAGTCATGATGCAAGAATCTGGGACTGAAACTAAAAGTAATGGGTCAGCCATCCAGAATGGATCCAGCGGCAGCAATCACTTGCTAGAGTGCAGTGCCCTCCGCGAGGGCCGTGCCAACGGGGAAGCTCCAGCTGTAGATCTGGGGGCAGCCGACCTCACCCACGTGCAGCAGCAGCAGCAGCAGCAGCAGCAGGTACAACTCTGGGAGGTATGGGTAGTCAGTGTGAATTTTACCAGGTGATTTTTTTTTTTGAACTCAGCCATTGTCCGTGTTTTGTGCATCCCTGTCTGAAGTAAGCAAGATCTTCTTATCCACCTGTTCTACAGGGTTCTTGGGTGGCTGGCTTCAGAGACTTAAGTTTCAGACCGCAGGGAGCTAGAAGACTTGGTAATTCCCTTTAAGGTGCAATTGTGGAGACTGGAGGCCAGGGAGACCTTGGTTCTCTTCCTGTAGGACCCAGTGTGTTACCTAACTTTGAACAAAGTTCCTCTTTGGAGAAGTAGTTCCTAATGCTTTAGCTTAAATACTCAAGAAGTTCACAAAGTATGGGTATACAGCGCATGCATACATGCGCGTGCGCGTGCGCGCGCACACACACACACACACACACACACACACAGAAGTAAAGGAAAATCAGAGATGAGGGATCAAAAAGAGACATAAGGGCTGCAAGAGAAAAAAAGATTTGGTGAATAGGACAGGGGAAGCACAAATATAATCATTATTGCTATGTTGTTTAAATAAGTAGTATGTTTATAACAGATATCCCCTTGGAGAAATTATATGCTCGTACTTCAGAACTCAGGGATGTGGGGTACACAGGTGAATCTTATGGGTGTTTTAGCTTTTCCCTTATTTCTGCCTCTTGTGATTCCTGACTCCTGACTCCTGTGACACTTTTCCTGCTATGTAAGATGTAGGTATACGTGTAGACATCTACTACATGTTTTCCGAATGGCAAAAGTGACTCAAGACATTGTGTAAACAAGACATGCTGTAAACAGCATGGCCTCGCAGCCTGGCTTCACTTCCTAACCCCTGTTGCAATGAGAAGTATTAACTTTCTTAGTGATAATGGAGAATGGCTGTTGAATTTTGTGCTCAATTCGTAGTTATGGAAAAATAAAACTAAAAATGACCTTCTTCAGGCCTTTCTGAAAGAAGCAGAGATTGTTGGAGGATAGAATGAGAGAAAGGCAAACCTCTTAAACTACCTTCTAGGACTCCCTTGAGCTTTTTTTTTTTTTTTTTTTGCCATTCCTGGGTCTTGAACTCAGGGTCTGGGCACTGTCCAGGAGCTTCTTTTGCTCAAGGCTTGTGCTCTACCACTTGAGCCACAGAGCAACTTCTGCCTTTTTCTGTTTATGTGGTACTGAGAATGGAACCCAGGGCTTCATGCGTGCTAAGAAGCACTCTTCCACTAAGGCACATTCCCGGCCCTCCCTTGGGCATTTGACAGCTTCTATAGACTCAGTTGGGGAAAGATACAGGAAAGAGGAGAAACTGGCAGACCAGCCAGAGCTTACTTCAGAGGGCATGGTGGATGTGATTTTGTCTCTCATTGCTGCCTTTGTGCCTGCACCCCAGGCAGTCTGTGATCTAGAGTTTATGATGATAGTTGTGTATTCCATTTTCTACTTTTAAGCTAGTATCAGTGGTCAAATTTTAATCCATAAGATTTTTAGTGAATCCCAACCATAAATAGTAGAAGGCGATATGCGCTACCATACATTTATATGATATTCTTAGCTATTTATGGTTGTATAAATGTTGGTATTTTTAGAGTACCGCTTTCTATGCCATACATGACAGAGGTCAAGATCAAATATGGACCAGTTGAAGTGCTCTTATTGACTTTTATAACTCCCAAATAATTAATATTTAGAGTACATTAATTAAATAGATGGGTGTTTAATATCTTTTGAATTTTACTCAAAGAACTGACTGACATTCAGGATATCAAAGTGGTTATCCAGAAAGCTTTATGTATACAGTATATCACACATACACGAAATTGACAGTTGAGTACCAATGGCTCATACATATAATCTTAGCCATTCAGGTAGTTAAGATCTGAGTATTATGGTTAAGCCAGCGTGGGTGAAAATATCTGGGTTACTTATCTCCAATTAACTACCAAGAAAGCCAGAAGTGTTATCTGTGACTCAAGTGGTAGACCACTAGCCTTGAGCAAAATAGCTCAGAGACAGTCCCCAGATCCTGAGTTCAAGCCCCAGGACTGGCCAAAAAATAAACAAAGAAATAGCAAATTGGCCTCACAGAAAATCTATGGAAGCACATTAAGGTCATTCCTTAAAAAGAACCAGTAGCTGCTAGACACTGGTGGCTCACACCTGTAATCCTAGCTACTCAGGAGGCTTCCAGGCACTAGTGGCTCACACCTGTAATCCTAGCTACTCAGGAGGCTGAGACCTAAGGATTGCGCTTCTAAGCCTGGTCAAGAAAGTTTGTGAGATTCTCATCTCCAATAAATTACACACAAAAATCCAGATGGCTCACTCCAGGACAGTTCCAAGCCCTGCGTTTAATCCCCAAAATCTACAAAAGAAAAAAAAAATCAGTAGCAAAATTAGTTATCTCTATCTTTTTTTTTTTTAAACCTTGGCTGGGAGAACTCTTGAAAATTTGTTGTTATGGGTTCTTGATAAAAAGATCAAGAAACCCGCTTTGATTGTACTTGGAGGCTTAAAAAATTGTAGATTTTTTTTTAAATTTGCCATTGATATGTTTTGGGGAGGAAGAAAGCAGTGGGGGCTATTATTTGTGGCTAAACTCCTGGTTTCTGTAGTTGTCAGCTTCCTTAGGTCTGTTCAAATAAATTATCAATAGCTCTTTTTCTTGTAACTAACCAGGCTCTTCCCAAGTTGTTAGGAAAAAGTAATCATCGGTAAATGAAATAAGAAAAAATACAGAAATGAAAATGGTTGGTGGAACTGACGTCTTCAACTGCTTTTTCCAGATCCAAAACTGCAGCAATTAAGACACTTGGGAGAAACACCAGTGTCAGACTGGTCTTTGGTTGTTTTCGTCATTTTTATGCTACAGGTTTTTACTTGAAGTGAGAATACCAGCAGTGGGAAAATCGCAGCCATGCTGAATTCATTACTGCGGTAGTCACACAAAACCACGGATAAAATTTCAATAACTGCAGGCCACAGTTGAGTAAACAGTTGCACTGAAATTTAATTCCTGTTGACTTTTCCCCCATTCCTCGCCAGGGGCACATTCTGGTTCCATAGTACAAAGACAACAGGGGTTACAGCTTTGATGAATGTAGGACAGTGGAAGAGAATTAGAACTGTAAAATATGCTAGAAAGTCCACGGAACACAAAGATCTGACTGAAAAAGGACTTGGTCTCAAACACGAGTTAATTATGCTGTGAGCTAAACTCTATGTTATAGGATTTCCCAGTTACGCCAGCACCCTGGGTGTTAAAAACAAATAAATGCAAACCTTTCTAACATGTGCTTCCTTTTAACCAACACACCAATTCGTCCACAAAGACTCACCGTAGTGTGGTGACTTACACACTTACACAAGTTTGGTGTCTAGGTTTATCAAGTTGGGTCCAAACCAGAATTTGTGTTTAACCAATTATCTAGTTGACAACCTAGAAAAATGGGTGGAATTGGGATTTTTCTGCCTTCTCTGAAAACCGAAACCAAAAACTAAAGTAAAATAAAGACAAAAATTCAAAATATCTGATAACCTTGGGCCGCTGGCCTCACAAGGGCAGCAGTGGTTGGGAGATGAATGACTGCTCAAGACAGGGAGCCAGCAGCCCTGTGGGTCACCGCAGGCCCCCCCCCTCCCCCCAGAGAGCGTCTCTGTTCTCTATTCTAGGTAGTAGCGCTGGTGACTCTGGCCTGGCAGATGCAATCATCGCTCAGAAGCCATTATCCAAGGAGATATGCTGTCATTAGCTGGAAGGAGTCACCAAGACACTATGAGCAACCAATAAATACACTGCAAGTTGTCTTCTTTCTTCAAAATGAAATATCTTATTTCTGTAAAGTTTCACCTGGGTTCATATCTGGCCCACAGGACTATTATAACAATCGCTCTCTAATCATGTAACATTGGTAGAGACTGAACATTTTCTTGTAGCCCCAATATGACAACTGCTTTTTATTTCCTATGATGCCTGCCCTATTTTTAAGTCCGTAGAAGTTCTCTTTTGGAGCTCCACTACTCCATCATAAAACTCAGCCACAAATACTATTACTATTTACTAAAGTTCTTCCTCCCTCTGCCCCTTAAAGAAAAGATTTTAAAATGTCCAGAGCATTTTCACAAAACTGTGAGGATTAATGCAGTTTTCAAAAGTCTTGTAATTTAGAAAAGCAGCATTTTATTTCCATATTGCTGCAATGAGATCCTTTTCAGATAAGCATATTACATAGAGCATAATGTTTAGAAGTTTCTCCATATACAGCATATGCTGTCAGGTCAATTAACAGAATGCATTCTAGAAAATGTTTATTCAATAAAAATGAATAGCTGTTAAATAAAACAGCTATTTCTCAACAACATTCCATTTAATGATGGGAATTTTTTTTGGCTTTTTAAAATTTTTTTTTCTACCACCTGGCAGTTTTATTGTCTGTAAAGTCAGGCTAGGGAGCGCTTTGGCTGCTGTGGTTTTGAGGTATGGCTGTAGTTTATATGAGGAGAGCAGTTTAGAAGGATGTACAAGGAAAAAAAATCTTTTTCCAAGATAAACTGTATTTGGAATTTGGATACTTGTGACTTAAAAATTATGAATAAGTGAGGTGTTTAGTTCACAGAGATCCTTTGACAATCAGTTCTATGTGTTGGACTTTTGGGTCCGTTAAGAGAGAATGCATGTTTCAAGTTAACTCTATAAACAAGAGGCAGACATGTTAAATGCCTAGCAAGGAGGCAGAGAGGTAAAGGGTGGGAGACTTGCTTAAAAAAAAAAAAAAAAGCAACAGTAGCAAAAGGAGGATCCATTGGATTGGGTTTTGCCAATGAGCTAAGATAGGAGGTAAGATATTAATCATGACACAGGATCCTAGAAACTCAGAAAAAAAATAAGTTAGTGTCCTTCATACTCAAGAAAAGAATACATCCAAAAGGTATGGAGAATGAGCGGAAACTGTGAGAATCATCAGTTCCATCCAGCAGAATTACGGTTGGTCCTCTGTGTTCATAGATTCTGCATGTGCATGTTCAACTCTGTGTGGATGTAAAGTTTGGGCTCAAAAAATTCAGAAGCCATTGGCCATGGAGAGTTGCTGACATTTCTGTACTGAGAATGTACAGACTGTCTTCTCTTGTTTTATTCTTGAAATAATAGGATGTAGTACCTCTTTACATAGCATTTACATACACTATGTTAGTCATTTGAAGTAGTCTAGAAATTAAGTAGATAGGAGAGTGTATAATAGATTCTGGTTAAAAGCTTTGCCACATATGATCAGAAACTTGAGCATACATGGGTTTGGATATATGCAAAGGGGTCCTGGCTCCAGACTCCCAGAGATGACAGGAAATGGACCAAAGATTCAGCTTCATAAGGAGAAGTCAGAGGTTGTGTTTTGTTTTCGCTGAAATAAATACACTCAAAAATAAAATGTGTCCTCTATACTTCCAAAATGGCAGCCTGGACCCTTCATTCATTTTTGTTAGTGGAATTACTGGTGCGCATTGAGTGTAAGAGCTAAGTTTGCTGTCTGCAAACTTTATGAAGAAAGCTGTCAGGGAAAGGACCAGCAGTAGCTCCTTTTGTGTGAAAAGTGCCATCTCTTTCCTTCTCATTCCTATCTAGCTTACATTAAACCATATTATAACCCAAGGGGTCATCTGTGCCCTTACTGGTCACCTTGCAGCTTGGTGCAGGTGACATGGCCAACCAGGTGATTTGCTGCAGCCTGGTAGGTGCCAGGGTTGGGGAGCGATGCCAGTATAACTTACCATTCCTCTAATTTTTCTTTTGGATAAAAGATCCCTTAAGAGCTTTATTCAACTGTTGTTCTAAAGCGGCCTTTTTCCCTATAACTACCAGGGACAAACTGTCTGAAAAGAAGTTCTCTTTTAATGTTGTTTGATCAGCAGTTCCATCCTTCTTAGAAGGGAAGTTTCCCAAAAGGGGCTGTAGAAGAAATAGGTATTGTTAGTATTTATCTAGTGTCCTCTGAGACATTAGAACAGGGACTTGTACCTATCTCGGAGGGTAGGAGAAACACGGCTGTCATTTTATTTTTTTTTAATTTAATTTTATTTTATTTGTGAACATATTGTACAGAGGGGTTACAATTACATGGGCAGGATAATGCGTACATTTCTTACCAAGCATTGCAGCCTCCTCCTTTGGTTTACCCTTCACATCCCTTCCCAGCCTCCCCCCTCCCCACGGCTGTCATTTTAAAGGAATTGCTACGCCCATTGAAAGCATGGCACAGTTCAAATTTTATGGAAAACATTGCTGCCCAAAAATATTGGGCAAGAATCAGAGGCCCCAAAGTGTTAGTGATAACCATACAAACAAATTGAAATAAAGCAGCGGCCAGCAATTCAGATCATGCTGAAAAATAGCATAGCCACAATAATAACAAACCCCAACTTTTGCTTAATTCCTTTTGTGGCTATTTCTGGCCAAAGCATATTTCCACCCTGAATGTTAAATTTAGTTCTCTACTCTGTTAGTTTAGACCTGCCTTCTATCAAAATACCGTTGTCAAAGATTTGTGTCTCTGGCGATGTGAGAGTCTGGTATCAAATCCTTTCAAGTTTTGATTACTAAACAGTTGTGTGTCATTAATCTCTCCTTGAAAATTAAAATGGCATGGGGAAATGAAAAAGAAAAAGAAAAGACAATACACAAAGAAGACATGACAACCCAAACCCAGACGCCTGAAGTGTCCCCTCTTGACTCCATGAGAAAGCTTTGCTAACTTTGAGAAAGGTAATTTTAAGCATGACCTGTGAGGTAATTAAAATAATCACGAAATCCCTCCCTATCTCTTGTCTACTCAAAAAAAAAAATCTCTTTTTGAATTTTGAAGAGATTTGACCTTAATGGTAATTTGTTGACAGATCAGCTTCAGTGATTATGAAGAGTTTGTTTGGTGGAACTGGCAGGCTTCTATCTGTTCTGAGAAGGCAGAGACACCACTTTGCTGTTCTGCAACTGCTTGGTTTATTGACAACCAGAGCTGAGCAGGCAGAATTGAATGTTTGTATAATGTAAACCTATAGCTTGCCTGATGGAGTCTAGTGTACTTTTAGGTAGTGTCTAGATTACTTGATTAAAAAAGGGTTACCAGGTGACTGTCTTAATGACAAGAAGAACAGCAATATAAATGTAAGGGGTCCCTGAAGCCACCAGAAAGAAGTTGATGTAGAGAATTGAAAATTCCCTGTTAGAAATTCTCTTCCCATCATCCTTTTGTCTTAGAACTCAAGTCCATGGTAATTGTGAAATGTCACTTGGAACATTCCAGAGACCCTTTGCTAAACACTCTTAGATTTGGTTCATAGAAATAGAACCATTCTCCCCCACCTTCCACCCATGAGAAAAATGTGGAGAAGGGAATTTCCCATGTTGACCTTCTTGCAGCTTTTTTCCAAGTGAGCAGATAAATGGACTCCACTGTGTAATCTCAAAATCCAGATTGTTCTCAAATCCAAAACTTTATTGGTACCCTGACATGACAGTCAAAAAGTTGTAGTTTGGACCCGATGCCCATGGCTTATGTCTGTAATCCTACCTACTTGAGAGGCAGAGATTGGGAGGATCATGGTTTGTGATCTACCTAGACAGAAGAGTTCTTGAGATCTCCTCTCAACAGAAAAAGCTGGGCAAGGTGTTATGTACCTCTCATGATACCTACAGAAGGGCTATAAATAGGAGTATGGAGGTCCAGACTGGTCCAGACAAAAATTAGGAGTATATCTCAAACATAATCAGAGCTTATACAAAAGACTTGAACTCATGGCTCAAGTGGTAGAGTACCTGCCTAGCAAGTACAAGTGTGTGTGTGTGTGGGGTGAACACAAAACGTTTTCAAGACCTATTAGCAAAAACGAAAAAAGAAAGAAAAATTATTTGAGGCCATTTTGGATTAGTGATACTCAGCCAATAAAGGTCTGTGCAGATAGTCCAACACCTGAAACACTTCTGGCCTGAAGCATGTCTTAGCTTTGGCCTTATGGAATTCATTTGTTTGTGGAGACTTTGTGTGTATCCCTGTGTGAAGGGAAATGTGGGGCTCAAACTGTTGTGTGCCATGCTGATGAAGTTGGGGAGAATGTCTCAATCAGCCAGAGCTTGAAGAGAAGCTGTGGCTGCCAGGAGAAGCTGGTTAGAAGGCTTGTGGTGTATCTAGGCTGGCAGACTAAGTAAGGTAAAGCGCAGGCTAAGGGAGGTAGAATGCTGGATAATGAGAAGGCCAGACATCATCAGCCTGTGGGGGAAGGAATCCCTGAGAGATTCTTAGCCTTGACAAGGCTGTTGCATTTGATCCGGCATTTACTAATGGACCACTAACCTTGGCCTCATGTAATTGAGGGCATCCTGTTGTGGACCTCTCCCCTATTCCCCCCTTGATCCTTAGGACTTCTCCTGCATGTGAATCCCTTAGTCAACTGTAAGTCCCACCAGAGCAGAGATGTCTTTGTCACTCCCTAAAACTCCCAGCCCACAGCAGAGTAGCTGACTTCCAGCCCTTCTTCCACAGACTGTGTGTGTGAATGAATGGAATAGGGAAAGGAAGGAAGGCTGGATCAAAGAAGATCATTGAAGGAAATGTTGAACACCAGTGGGCGCATTGGAATTATGATGTAAGGAATGATGTAGGGTATGAGCTGATAATTGGCAGTTCAGCGTTTCCTCCTACCCCAAAGGGCTGGCCAAGAGATGATACCGTAAAAAAAGAGAGAGTGTGCTTTCCTTTCTATCCTGTTAGAGGTCATGATATGAACAAGAAAATGTAAGCATAGTTAGTTTTAAAAACAACAACAACAAAATGAAACAGAACAACAACAAAACCCAGTTGACTGAATGGAGGAAACTCTCCTCTTGGGAGGATTTTTTTGTTCATGTTTTTATTTTTGTAATAGGATACCCTCTGGCGTACCCCTATCATGATTTTGGAAGGCAGAGGCCTGGGCTACCTAGGGAGAACCTGTCTCCTCATGGAAAAAAAAAAAGTTAAACCAAAAAATAAAAGGTACCTTCTTCAGTGGCTAAAAGCCACCATTTCAATTGTATATGTTACTTTGAATTAAAATGATCAAGTACTTTCTGTTTAGCCTGGGCCAGTTTCTAATGAGTAATCTTCTCAAAGTCACAAGGGAAGGGCTGATAAACTGTGGCTGTCCTATTGATCCTGGAATGAGCTTATCTTTTCTTTGAACAAAAGGAAAAGGAGTCAGATCTTTGATAAAAGTCTTTGCTTCAGTCGACACAAGCTTCTTACAATGAATTTGTTTTAAAGTTGGCAAGGGGAGTACTTGTTGTGTTTCTCTTGTTGGAAAAAATACAATGTGTAATTATTAAACAGCTGGTACTATTGGCAGACTCATGTAGAAGATAGGGATCCCACTGCCCCCAGAAGACTCTCCTTTGTGTGCGCAATGAAGTTGAGCCCTTCCTAGGAGAGGGAGGATGGAGCTGAGCTCTTTCCTTCTCTACTATTTCTAAGTGGATATTTTCTAGTATCTTCTGCATAGATGACCAGCTGTGCAAGGCATGGTTTTAGTTTTTCTGTTGTTGTTGTTTTCTAGTTTTTCATAAACCAATCTTCTGGTACTGGCAATTTGAATTCAGGGCCTCACACTCTTGTTTGGCGTTTGTACTCACTGCTGGTGCTCTACCACTTGAGCCACACCTCCATTTCTGGCTGTTTTGTGGTTCATTGAAGAGAAGAGTCACTTGTAGTTTGACTGCCAGAGCTGGCTTCAATTGAAAGCCTCAGACTTCGGCCTCTTGAGTGGCTAGGATTATAGCTGTGGCCCATATCACCTGGCCTGTGACCCTGTGGTAACTGTGTTATATCCATAGTTAGATGAGGCCTTTGTGATTCTCTCCCCACCTCACCTCCCCCTCCCCCCCAATACAATGAACTTCTCCTCACAGCTTCATCCTCAGCAAAGCTTCTTAAAATAGACTATTTATCCCACTCTTTCATATCTATACAACTTCACTTAGCGGTCAGTGTCCTGTCATGGCCAGTCACTGAGGAGAGGCACCGTGCCAGCTGGTTGGGCATTAATGCTTTTTATCACTGTACCTTGTCTTGTCCCCAACTGTGTCTCTCCACATTGAAGAGAAGGTGACATGATGTCTTTTTAGTCATTCAAATCCAATAACTTTTAATCTGAAGGTTAAGTAGTGAGATATAAACTAAGAGACGATAATATCAATTTTATGTTCACTGAAGGGCACAATATACCACTTTCTAGTAGAGGGAAAATCGTGCGTAAAATGTCTTTTGCTTTTCAACAGAAGAATCATGTGTCTCAGAGCTAAGGGAAGAAAGATTTTTTGGAAAGAATTTAATAAAATAAGATGTAACATCCTAGAGCAGGACAAAAGTGGCTTTTGTGATTGTAATTATTACATATTAATTTTTCAAGGCTACATGGTATGAAGTACTTCCCATTTTATAATGCCTCATATTGACTCTTGTGATCCTTCCTGCGAACTCAACAACCTTTCACAAGGTTAAAGATGGGGAGAGAATGACACAAGGCTCATTCTTTCCTGACTATTTTTGGTCCTAATGTGTATGATAAATAATACTGTGATAATATTGCTTACCTCCCCTCATTTTTCCCCCCTTACTCCTGGTGATATTTCCATTTCATCTCGATAGGAATTTCACATGCAAAAGCACTAAGTGGAAATACCTTCATCTGGTACATTTTTATTATGTTATTCTGATTATCTCATCAGATTTATAGTTGTATTATGAACACTAACTTTTGTGCAGTATTTTATGTGTGTGTATTAGGGATACATATAAACATGTATGTGTGTATATATACACATATGTGTGTATATATTATACATGTGTATACAGTTTATAAATATACTATAATATCTATACTATATTATATATCAGCAGTATTGACATAGTCTTACCATACCATTAATATATCTATGAGATGGAGAAAGTATCATGCCTGTGCTGCCATATTCCCAATTGTAGTTGTCTAACTCATACTCTGTAATGGAGTGAGTCACAGTTACAGTTGTCAAGATGACATTCTGGACATCATCTTCTACTTTTTCAGTACCTTCATTGGGTAGGTTCTGAGTGCCGAGCATTGTACCAAGCCACAGACTAGACCAGGAATTGGCAAATGATGACCCCCAAGCCAAACCTGGCCTGCCCTCTACTATTGCTCAGTCCAGATATGTTGAGACACAGCTAAACACCTTGCCTACCATGTGTGGTCTGCGGCTGTTCTTCTGCAGTCACAGCTGGTCAGGGGAGTTGTTGTGACAGAAATCATGTGGCCACAAATTTTATGATGTATATCATCTGACTCTTCCAAAAAACAAGGGATTAATGAATTAAAGAATTAATCATTATTCACAACAATTTGAGAACATTTTTTATCCTTCTCTAAGTTATCCATAGAAGTATGTATACATTGAAGACTGGTTTACAGTCTCCAGAATGATAATAATTGGGAGTGGTCAGCATATGTCCATTGTTTCTAATCGCTTACCTGATGATGCTCAGATTAGGTGTCTGTAGATCATTGGTGCCAAATAGAATTCTCAGCAAGACTACTAAAGCAGGAAATGGAGGTTGGAATATACTTAATGACTCACAGTTTCCTGGCCCTGGCTACCTTACCTTAAAAAATAAACACATAAAATTGTAGCATATATTATTGAGCATGGTAGCTCAAGCCTGTTAATTCTAGCTACTTGGGAGGCAGAGAGCAGGCCATCATGGTTCAAGGCCAACCTGGAGATAAAAGTTCTTAAGACTCCATCTCAGTCAATGGCTGAGCATAGTGGTTCACATCTGTCATCTCAAGTACAATGGTGAGGCACAGTGGCCCATGCTTGTCATCCCAAGTGACATAAGAAAACACAAATAGGAAGATCACTGTCTACTCTAGCCCAGGCAGAAGGCAAGACAAAGAGTGCATAACCTAATTGTGGGCCAAGAAGTTATAAACACACACATTGATTGATAGATAAGATTAATCCATAGATCAGTGAAAATATCCCAGAGGAGAGAAATTTATATTTAAACTATTGGAATTTTTTGAAGAACATGGTAAAATCAGAAAACAGCAACTCAGTATGTGAACATCTGCTGATTTCTTATAATCCTTCCAGTCAGGAGATAATGCATGGGAGGTAAAAGCAGAGTTTTATGCCTTTGACTTCTGACTTTGTTAAACTGCCCAAAAGATGTGTCTTTGACACTTTTAATTTTGTGATAAACAAGGCTGGTTCTGGAGGCATAGGGCGAATCAAGGTCTGGATGTGACAGACAATAGCATCTGAGTTTACTGGTCTGTAGGAAGTGGTCCAGGGCCAGTGCCTGAGTCGATGATTTCAAGATTAGATGAGGGCTGACAAAGTTGATTGGTGGTATCTATATTTCACATGCTTTTATAATGTATTTTAGATCATTTACCTCTATTTATCATATGGCCATAAGAACTGAAACCATAATACCTAATTTAAAAAGAGTTGTTACATTTGAAGGCATTTGCTCAACCTGGTTATTTATGAACTGGCAAGTATTTCCCAAGAGATAATCTTGGTCTTGTTCTTTCTCCCTTCCAAAGCCCTTCTCCTTTCCTTCTTTCTTTCTCAATTTTCTTTTTTCTTGTCAAGTGATTTATTATATCCTCTTTAATATTGTCATTCTTAAATTCTGCCAGCTTATGGTCCCATCTTTTGTGAATTTCATGAGAACCAAGCAAATTTGCTCTGAAAAAATTATATGTGTGCATATATATATATATATATGCTTGTGTTTGCATACAGAATTTTGTAATTAAAATTTTATGTATAGCTTCACGCATCCTCTTCCCTCCCAAAAGCATTATACAGTCTACATTATATAGATGTTAGATATGCAAAGTGGTTTGATGTTTTTGACAAATGTTTCTAGACATTAGTTATAATCAATTGGTATTATTAGTAACCTAATTCTCCTTTGCAGAAGGTGTGCCTTTTGGTTCTAAATATTTCAGTATGTTCCTAAAGCATTCCAAGTGTAGTGCTGTCAGTTAGCTCTGATGAAAACTCTGGAAAAGTAAGGTCATGTCAAGCAGTCCATATTAAAACCAAACCCCACAACTACTCTTGAACTTTCCTCCTCACAAGCTATAAATCAGCAGGAAAATCAGCAAAGATGATAATAAGTGATATCTATAGTATACACAGTGCAGGCACCCCCTTGTGATGGGGTCTGGTTTTGTGGTCCCCAACATGGCCCCTTTGGTCCTTAGCTTTTAAGAGGCTTCACATACTTGGATTCAAGGACATAATCTTGTTGAGATGTTAGATAGCATTCTTCAGTGGTCCTCAAAGGCTTTGTCTATAGAGATTTTTAAGGCAATTTTCTATCCAGGTCCCTCCCTCCAGCATTCTGTTCTGTAGATCTGGGGTAGTAGGACTCAAGAATTTGCATTTCTGATCATTGTTGGCTGGAGGACCATTTTGTTGTTATTGTTTGGTGTGTGTGTGTGTGTGTGTGTGTGTGTGTGTGTGTGTGTGTGTGTGTGTGTGTGTGTGTGTGTGTGTGTGTGTGTGTGTGTGTGTGTGTGTGTGTGTGTGTGTGTGTGTGTGTGTGTGTGTGTGTGTGTGTGTGCTGGTCCTGGAGTTTTCACTCAGGGACTGGGAGCCATCCCTAACTTCTTTTGCTCAAGGCTGGCACTCTACCACTTGAGCCACAGCTCCACTTCGGCTTTTTTGTTGGTTAATTAGATAGAAGCATCTCAGAGAGTTTCCTGCTCAGGCTGGCTTCAAACTGTGATCTTCAAATCTCAGTCTCCTGAGTAGCTAGGATTATAGGCCTGAGCTACCAGTGTCCAGCTGGAGGGCCACTTATGAGGAATCATTGGCAGAGAGGCTGAGTGTGTGGGTCCATGTAACAGCTTCACCACTCACTGGGCAACTGGCATACCAGTAATTTCTCAGTGCCTCAGTTTATACATTTACCTAATGAGGATTCTGTTAGCATTTATTATTCTGAGTATAACATGAAATCCTCAGAAGATTGTGCAGCACATGTCCATGGTCTTGAGACATTGGCTGTGGCTTTCTTCTACCATCATCATCGTCATCACCATCATCATTAGGAACTTAACAGGATTGGTGTGAGTCAGACCTTGTGGTAGCTTTTTATAAAATGAACAATTAAAGCCTTACTAAATCAATGTTAGAAGAAGGGTTAAATAAGTGTACACAGACACACTTTTAAATGTATACAAATTTTCACCTACTGCTTATCTGCTTAATGGTATTGTCTGTCTGCCTTACTCTGTTTCTCTTTCTCCTCTTTCTCTCTCTGTCTCTGTCTCTCTCTCTACCTGTTTTCTACCGTGAATTTTGACAAACACTGATTATTGTTATCTCACCTTGGTAGATTGCGACTAAAATCAGTCCTTGGTTAATACAAGCACTGGAGATGGGAAAGGAGCACAACTGGGTTTTTTGTTTTTGTTTTCTAGATTTTGTGCAGTTGTCCATCCCATGTTTCCACATCTGTGTGCAGTGTCTCCCAGCCTGCAGTCAGTTGTGTGTAGGTCTTCACTGTTTACCCAGTGCGTGTTTCTGCTTGGCTAGTTTCACTGCGTTGGGGAGCTGGGAAAGGCCGGAAGGACATTCTATTGGAAGTACTTTGGAATTGTCTGGCAGAAGGTTGGAAACCTACCTCCCAATAGTTCCTCTGTGAATAACATTGGGCAAGTCTTGCTGTCTCTCTGGGCCTTACTTTTTTTTTCATCTGTGAAATAGAGCAATAGAACTAGAACCTTCTTAGTTAATATAATCACCTCTGCAGTCAGCTGTTTGAATTGCACACTGCTTCCATCTTTTCTTAGCATCCGGGGCAGTTCTTAGGGACCAAAATGTGGAGTCCCTGTGGGTGTGATGTTGTTTCTGAGGACTGGTCCCTGTTTTAGGTCACCCATCCAACTGTTATTACCTTAGGACATTGCAACCATCTCTGTCAGAGACCTTCTGGGAGAAGCATCATCTATGAAGACAGGAATTATGGTTCCTTCCTTTATCCAGATGATGGATTGTAATCAGTACATAGTCCTTATCTGACCATTGAACTCTTCATTTTGAAACTTCCCTTGACATAAAGACTGCAGGGACCCCATTCTTGTAGACAATTAGTGCCCCAATTTACCATTTTAGTAAAGAAAACACATGCCTTAATCAATACAGAATTTCTTCTCCATACCTACCAGCAATGTTACCAAAGGGGCCTGTGCACAAATGTTTTAGATTTGGAGACAGAGTTAAGGACTCAGTCTGCCTCCAGAATCTGAATTGAATCAGGGTTTTATTTCAGATAAAATCTTTGGGGCTCATAACTTTAAAAACACAACTTTTACTGGCATTACGCAATTTGCCACGGGTCATTTAGCAAAATGTTTGTATATGTAAGTCCAGGTTCTTCTTTTTTTAAAAAAAAATAGGGAAGGGTGGAGAGTAGGGATTGGATTTTGCTAAAATCCAGGTGGCGTTTCAGTTTATATTTAATTTTAATTGGAAATCAAATACAGGCAAGGGAGAAAAAAAATCCACCATGTTTTCTTTACTAAGAGTATCCATTGGGGAGAGGAAAGGCATTGCCAGCTAAGTTTTAAGAAACAGCTTAAAAAAAAAATTGGCGTATCTTTTTGTTCTGGCTAAATTCTTATGCCCGCATTTTTTTAAGCATTTAAGTTTTTACACATGGCAGTGATTTTTCTGTGTCAATGCCCCTTGCTATTCTCCATTTGTATTTTTCGTGGAATGAGTATCTAGAAGTAGGAGCACAATAATAACACGCTGTACAGAACCTGTTGCTTTCCTGCTCTGTCTGGTGGATCAATCGACTGACATAATTTATGCTTCTTGTGGCTCATGTTGATTTCTAGAAGGGGGGAGGAAGTTTCTAAGGGAATAAGAATGAGAAATCGTTTTGTCTAAACCAGACTTTTAGAAACTCGTCAGGTTTTATAAAATATAAGTGCGTTTTGTAATAGGCCCGTACATTTTGGTAGAACGATGGTGGCTGCCAATGTCAACAGCATATCCCCATGTGCATTGCCAGCTCTGTGTAGGGACTGGGTATCATCCAGAGGTTTTTGTTGTTTTGTTTTGTTTTGATTATGCAGGTACTCAGGGCCTCGCATTCTCACTGGGCTCTTTTGTACAAGGTTGGTACTTCACCATTTGAACTGCAGTTCTACTTCTGGCTTTTTGATGGTTAATTAAGGGATAAAGAGCCTCATGGACTTCCCTGCCTACTCTGCTTTGAACTGGCATCCTCCTCAGATCTCAGCCTCTTCAGTGGCTAGCATTATTGGCCTTGCTTCTTGGAGTTGGACAGCCGACTGTAAGCAAGGAAGCTGAAGCATTGGGGTTCTGAAAGATCTGAAAGGGGCCTCCAGCATGGAACCCATTTCAGATTTCTGTCTCCTTGGACTAGTTGGGGGGGGGGAAGGGAATACTCCTGCTTAGAAATGGGAAGTCTGGGTTTATTAATTAAACTGTAGTGAATCAGCTGTGAGCAGTAGGTACAGTAGGTGTTTTATAGACTAATTAAAAGCAGCCAATCTGGGCTTGAGAATTCTTTATAGCTCTTATGTTGGACATGTAGAACCAGAAGACTTCAACAGCAGGCTTTGTCCAGGTTCCCCAAACAGCTGTCATAGACTGACAGGCCCAGGGAAATACCTTCTGTGTTTTCTTAATATTATGTAACAGACTTGAACCCTTTTTCCCAACTAACCAAAAAAAAAAAAAAAGTATTTGGATCAAATATTTGTAGTACCTTGTGTTTCTTGAGGAAATTATTCACCAAACCTCTCTGATTAATGAATTTGTTCTTTTGAAGCAGCCACAGTAACTTTTGTTGTTATAATATCTGGGACGAGTGGATTATTTTGCTTTAAGAGCGATTAGTTCTGTTGACAAAATGTCCTTTGCTCTCTGAGTGGTATTTTGTATTCATGTTTCTGTGGCCCACCCTGCTTTGGTCAGATTGAACACCATTCCAGTCAATAAAAAACAACTGGTGAGCACAGTAAACAAAAGATAGGCCACATGAAGGACTCATGGTGAGAACTGTTAAAGAGTCATAACCTCCAAGTCAAAGTGCGTACATTTCCCTCGCAGCAAAGGCATTTGTTTGTTTCTGGGTTAGGAAAAAAACTTTAACCTTCATGGCTGATTTTGCAAAGTTGGAAGATGGCACCAAGCTTTTGCTTTACCATGAAATCAATGCCTGTTGGTCAGTGTTCTGGATCAGCATAAAAGCCCAAGTGCCAGCCTGGAAAGGAGCTTTTTAGTTTCTTTCTTTCTCACCTTTAAAAACAAGCTGGCAGCTCTGCTTTTGGCAGGAACAGTGGAGCCGGCTGAAAAGCAATCTTACTGGAAGAAAGAAAAGTTGTAGTTTGCAAATCTCTCACTTTGGGCTGCTTGTTTGACAGGCAAAGAACCTTAGTTCCTGGAAGGTGTCACCAAGGCCATAACTGCATTGTCGTTGCAAGAAAAAGACATACTTAGTGGGTCAAAGAAGAAAATCAAGTGATTTTTGCTCCCCAGTAGGAGCAGCCGAAGGAGATTCATATTCAAAGAGGCTCATCTGCTTTCCTCCTCCGAGCCTGGGTATGGCAGCCAGGGTCTTATGCATATTGGATAGGTGCTCTACCACTAAGCTAGCCCCTTGATTTTATGAGTCAGGGTCTCCCTATGTTGCTTAGACTGCCTCCATTCCCAAGAACTAGGATTACAGACATACACCATTGTACCTCGTTCCACAAGCTTGTGAAAGTTTGTAATAGGTCCCTCTTCTTCTTTCCGTACCAGAATCCCTTCTGAAAGATTCCATTGGACCTTGTCCCCTTCTAGTAATTATTTCTGATGTTAAATGTTGATTATTTTTTTTAAATCTCTACCTTCAGTAGGAATGACGACACATGGCTTCAAACTGTCCCTTTAGAATACATTTATGTATTTGCACCTGTGGCTTTCTGTATTCTCAATTCTCCTTATTCTTCCTACTCCTCACCCCATGTCCCTCAGTAGGTGTGTGTGCACACGCGTGCGCGTGCGTGTGTGTGTGTGTGTGTGTGTGTGTGTGAGAGAGAGAGAGAGAGAGAGAGAGTATGATATTTCAGTCACTCTCCTTTTATTGTCTCTGTAGAGTCATAGAATTTTTAGAATTCTTTGCATGATCCAGCTTCACATTGGATGGATGAAAAAACTTAGCACAGACAAAATAAAGGCTTTGCCTTGTGGTTAGCGTTTGCGTGGATGCCCCTAATGTGTTTAGAAACAGTCTTAGAGGGAATGATGTGGACCCTGTCTTGGTCCGTTGGGGCGTACAGTCAGCATCACGCGTCCTGGAGGCACAACACCATCTACAACAGTGCCGCACGGAGTGGACAACTGCACATCTGCACGTGTGCACACGCAGGTGCACCTCCACCTTTGCAGTTTTATTGTCAGCTGTTGGGATGTGGTTATGTTCTTCCCAGTAACCTTTCTTGAGCCAGGACCAGCAGAATGGAAGCTCAAATGTTAGGTTGTGTAATTTTTTCTTTTCCTTTCCTGGCACAATACTCTGTATGAAAATAGCTGGCTATGATATGGCTGTGTGCCAGTAAAACTTTGAACAGAAAAAGGACTGGATGTGGCCCTGGGGCCTGTCCTAGCCCATATGTAGATCTTGACTCAAGAAAACTATTTCTGTGTCAGCTGGTGGGGAAGTTCTCCTACTGGTCACATGATGCCTTAAAATCCTCCCCCTCCCCCTTGCTATACACACACACACACACACACACACACACACACACACACACACACATCACTTTCTTTTCAAAGGAAAAAAAAGCAGAATTTCCCAGTTTCATCTTTGCTGCCATGGTTTGTTTCCCAATTCTCATTCCTCAAAGCCTGGTTCACTGTGGTTATCCCACATTTTCCTACGTGCTGCCGGGAAGGCAGCTGAATCTTTCTAGAACGCGCCAGCCAGCAGTCCCCTGTGAAATGACTTCACCCTTCTCTCCTGCTCCTCTGTCTTCCCATTATCAGCTGCCATTCCTTACTAGTCAGTCTTCACCAACTTTCCTGTTACCCTCACATGCCAGTGTCATTTTAAAATTGCTTTCCACTGGGCATATCCTTTATAATCCCAGCTGCTCAGGAGGCTGAGATAGGAGAATCACTGGAGTCATGGAGCTCAAGTCCAGCCCGGGCAAGACCCCGTCTATGGAAAAAGATGACTTTCATGGGGTCTCTTAAGTGTAATGTGTAGTATGTTTACATGGGCCTGGGCCTTCTCCGCTTTCTCCATAGTTTTGGTAATAAGACCTCTATCTCTTTGAAGCTTGTAATTATTTTAAAGGCAAGAGTAAAGGTTAAAAAAAAGTGGTCTTCTTTTGGTTTTGAATGAAAACCTTTCCTATTATGGAGTGTGGGTGGTTTGATGATGAAGCAAAAAAGAGATGGACACTTTGAGCTGGAGGAAGTAAAGTTGAATATCTGTCTTTTCCCTCACAGACCTTGTCAGTTCTTTGCAACTCTTTAGGGATACTGACTCATGTTCTTAGGCAATGGATGGGAAACTCCTCCTTTGGTAGAGAAAAAGGGGACCTTCAGGCCAAGAAGGGGGGTAATGATTTCTCAAGTTTGCAAATGCACAATTGCAACTCTGGCCTGAGAACACCGATGCGGTGTCTGGCAGCCTACGTGATGCGCTTACCTTGGCTTGTGCTGGAATGAGAGGCCGCCCTGTCCCACTGGGCCTCTGGATTCTAGTGCTTCAACAAAGTTGGCACTGCCTCTGTGTTATGCATCTTCAAAATGACTCCCAACGCTGATACAGTCTCTGTAGGATGTCTGCGTGTTTTTGCTTTGTTCTGGTACTTTGGTGGAGAACGGATACCTTATCAAATGCCCTGCTTGAGAACTTAGGAGTGAACTTTTGCCACCTCTGCCCGAAGAGATCATCTCAGACACCCTGGGTGCCAGTTCCTGGCCTCCACTGTTGGACTTTAAAATGTATATGAACCGTTGGAGGTCTTCGGCTGTGCTCTGACTGTCCCTCCCACTCCCCCTCTCCTGGGATGCAAACTTAACTATGATAGAATGACACCTCTATTAGTCTCAGAGCTTTGTATCTCATTGGCTAACACTTGGCACTACTCTCTGACATTGAGGGATCTGTGTGTGGTAGAGGATCTCGGCTGGGTCAAGCCAGCTTCTTGTGATGATGGTTCATGCAAAGGGCCACCTGAGACGTGAGCCATTGCTCCCATGGAGCCCTGCTTCCCTTCCCACAGAGTCACTGGGCTTCAGTGACTTTGTACTCCTGCACTGTGTGGCTTGTGTGTCTCATCTCCTCAGTGTTCTTTCCAGTGAGGTTTCTGAGCGGGTATTCTCTTCACCTTCAGCATGTGAGCCTAAAGGAAGATTCTCTTTGGGCTGGGGTGTGTGTGATTCAAGTGGTAGGAAGCCTGCCTAGCAAGTACAAGGCCCTGAATGAGTTCAGACCCCTGGGAAGGAAGGAAGAAAGGGAGGGAGGGAGAGAAGGAGGAGAAGGGGAAGGAAACGAGAAATTATCTTTGTATGGCAATAAGCCAGGCGGATCCACTTTTAAAATATGTGCTATTTTTTTCTCTTAGTTCTAGAATAAACTAGAAATCAGGCTGTGTTGTAGATAATTAGTTTTTGATCCCTATACAGAATGAAATTCTAAGCAAACCCATAAAATTTCAAAGCAGCAAGTGAAAATGAATCAAGTAGAAAGAGGGAGGGAAGGTAGGCAGAGATGTTGAACACAGGACCAGTCAACAAAGGGGATGCAACACTCCTTATGTGAGAAAGACTGGAGTCCATACCCACTACCTTCTGGCTCAGTGTCAGCACAGTCCATAGCCTCCGTTTCCTCAATGTAGAATAAGGTTCACAAGGAGCGCCCTGCCCAGCCAAAGGGTGCTAGAGGAAACAAATGAAACATCACCAGTCAACGTACTTGGTAAGCAGTGAAACGCTGAGCGCATGGAAGTCGTCACCATTGTTAGATGTGGTTTCAATCACATCTCCTTCTTTGAGGCTTCCAATCCCAAACCCTGTGGATTTCCCTGGGCCACCCAGGCTTCCTGAGTGTGGTGACTTGGTCCCTGAGTAATTCTTTATATAACCAACAAATCCCTTAAAGGCAGACATCCCTCTGTGTTTCTCCAGTTTGAATATTTATTCTCTTTCTTTAGTATGATAAGTTTTAAAACAAAAAGGCAGGTGGGCGATGCTGGTTTATGTTTGTCATTGTAGCTACTCAGGAGGTGGAGATCTGAGAATCCTGGTTCAAAGTCAGCCTAGGCAGAAATATTGGAGAGACTCCTGTTTTCAATTAACGAATAAAAGCTGGAAGTGGAGGTGTAGCTTAGGTGGGAAAGAGTGACAGTCTCGAGCTGAAAAAGCTAACTAATGAGTTCAGGGACCTGAGTTCAAGACCCGGTACCAGCCCAGAAAGAGAAGAAAAGAAAAAGAAAGAAAGAGGCAAAAGAAAAGAGAAAGCAAAAGGCATTGGATGTAGTTCTCTTTATAGAAATAAGAGAAAGCTAACCTAAGGCTTCAAACAAAGCCAGGCCCCAGGTCCTGACATACAGGAAGCTACATGAAGTTTGAGAGGAAGCCCAGGACTTGGGTTGTTACTTATCAAGGAGTATTTGCTGTTGGCCTTAGTATAATAATGTTAATGAGATTATTAGGTAGGGGACATTTTCAATAAATAATTGATAAGGATTAGAAAGTGCCTTTTCTGCAAATAAACTTCAGAATAATTAATATTCATGGGCTCTGTTTGTCAACAGAAAAATATGTAAATGAAGCGCGGGTCCTCTCTGCAAAGTCCTGTTGTGGAGGACATCTGTGAGACAGGGGTTAAGAAAGGAGAGATTCTGACCCCCAACCCTGGGTGTGGCGCCACCACATCGCACACCTTTGCATGCGTATTTTACCATCACTCTCTCCTGTCTGCAAGAAGCTCTAAAATTGGGTTTCTCATCGGCTTTGGTTAGAAGGTATGCAGAACTGAAGGGTAGGAAGATACCAGGCAGGTTGCTTAATGCAGAAGCAGTGTACACAGTCACTTTGATTTCTGATTTCTAATCTGCACGCACACTCTGGGTAATAGATGACACCGCTCATTCAGTACTTTAACTTCAAAGCAGAGAGAAGGCCTGGATGACAAGGCCGGGAGCGGGAATACAAAAATACTAACAACACAAGGGAGAATGCCTGTTTACGGGATTGCATTTGTTAGCACGCTTTCTTCAGATATTGTTCCCCCAGGAATAGCGAGGAGATGAACAGCGCGAACAATGATTTAACATCTGAAAATGGTACTTAAAGAGTTTCTGTCTGCTAGTAATGTGATGAAGGCTTCTGAAGGGAACCTGGGGACTTCATTTCTTCTATTTATCTATATGTCTCTCTGGTTTTAGTCAGCGGTAATTGCATATTTAACCCCTCAAATAGCTTTAACCCTTTTGGTGCCAACTTGGTACCCTGCAGAAAACGTATTTTCATCTCAGCAAAGACAGACATGGAGAGTCCCTGCCAAAAATTACTTAAGTGAATTTTTCAAAAGAAAACCTAGTGAGTGGGCATTTGTTTAGAGATGGATGGTTGGAAAGGATGGAAGGAAAGGAAGGAATGCTAGAGCATTTCGCAGTTGACTAGAGAGAGACAAACACACATTAACCTTCGTCTTTGGAAAGGGTCAGTGAAACAAACAAAGGGGAAGAAGAATACAAATGGAAAGAGCAAACATAAAAGAAAAAAATGACCGAAGCCACCAGTTTTTGTTTTGAATTCATTGAGGCTGGAGCTGAGAAAGCAAAAAGTAGACGCGGTGTACTGACGCTGGAGACGGGCTGGAGAGCTAGAGGATGGATTCGTCTCTTGCATCAACAATATGGTTTTCTCAATTACTGCTCGTTCCGGGAGGCCTGCTTAACAGCTTCTGCGAAACAAATATTAACACAAATTGTATAATTACATCAAAATCCCAAATTCCTCAAAGAGGCAAACAGCTCAGAATCAGAGAGCAATAAAACATCCTATAGTCAAAAGCATTGCACTCCAAGGGAACCCTCAGCCTGGATCCGAGCGACTTTCACAGTTTATTTTCATGGTATTTAAATTATGATACCAGTGGGTATTTTTAATTAGTGTGCACTTGTCTTCATAAGCCATGTTGGCAAATTTGACTCATTCATACCGTAGTTGCTGTAAAAGAGGCCAGCACAGCCTGCAGGAATTAAAATTAAAAGTTCCTGCAAGCTGTTGTCGACATGACCATATCTCATTAACTTTAAAAATGGAGATTATTTGCCTGAAAGCCTGGCTAGCAGTAATCAAATATTAGGCCCAACGGAGTGTGTGTGTGTGTGTGTGTGTGTGTGTGTGTGTGTGTGTGTGTGTGTGTGTGTGTGTGTGTGTGTGTGGTAGGGGGGTTGCATCATTGTATCATTGTTGTGATATATACCACTAAGTGTTTCTCAGTTCACTTGAAATAGCAGTATAAGATTTTTGTTTTGACAAAAGCAATAGGAAAGAGAAATACAGACATATGGCCCTGAAAGTGTTATTAGGATAGTTTTATTTTAGATTAAGACACATTATTTACTAGGTTTGCTGAAGATAAATATGGTTTGCTGATTCCTAGTTCTTTACCCATTAAGGATACAAATTAATTATCCAGACCACCACCTTTGATTTGATAAAAGTTTTAAGTATTGGACACAGGACCTGTCTCCTGATGATCTTTTTCCTTATTTTACTGGTTAATTGGCATGTATCTGAAATTTGTACATTGGATTCATCCCATTATTTTCACTAAATATGATGAAAGGGGCTGTAAAATTGTCGGTAAAATGACCCAAAATAGAAGTGCTTTCTTACTCCTCTACTCTTAAATTAGCTTAATATTTGAATTTGGTATCTGAAGTAAAAATCTCCTTGCTTTCCTTTATTTATATTTTTTTTCAAATTTCGCCAGTAATTAAGGAGTCTATGTTGAAAACCTAAAGTTACTCAAATGAGGTAGACACCGCGTTTCTTCAGATCTTGTTTTATATTTTCAAATGCACAAAGGAGTATTTGTAATGCATAAGGGTACATTGTATGATGAAGATATATTTGGGGAGGGAGCAAAGAAAAAAAAAGATGCAGTTAAACAAAAGCTAGGAGATAAAGTCTAACGCCTTTTTATGTCTTTGAACTGAGAGCTTGCTCTGCATTTTACTGAAGGAACAAGAGGCTGCAATGTACGTAACTGTTTTTTGCATTAGACTCTCCCTGGAGGTAGCAGAAAAATATCATGTCCCTGCATGAAATGCGGATGTGAAATCTACCAGAAAGAAATATTTATGACCATTTTATGCTTGATTAGGCTTGGATGACATCTGTTAGAAGACAGGGACTGGACAAAGAGAGAGACGCTTGGGGGCAAATGTTAACGGAGTTGTTTAGACAACGCTAGGGCAGAGGCGTCCATTTACTGCCAGGCAAAACACAGGAATTGTGTTAGGCGGAGTGCAGCTGACAAGCATGGCTGGGATGGGGACCCTGGAAACTGAGTCGATGAAACCATCACACACAGCTGTTGACAGTCACCGTGCTTCTCTCTGTGTGAAGAGGTATCTGCATAGACCCTCATCCACTCCCTTCCGGGGAGCTGCCTTCTCCATAAAGTTGCACAAATATGACTCAGCCATAAAAGGCAAATGGTCTTCACTTTCTCCCAGTGACTTTTCCTATGTGGAGTTAGCCATATCAGAAACATTATATTTCTCAATGAAAGAATTCACCAAGTCACACTTACCTCTGTACCCTGCTACTGCCAACTTACCTTAGTGTCCCCTGATAGTTTAAAAAAAAAAAGTAGAACCTTTGGTTCTGTAGAAACCTTTTTTTCACTTTAAACAGTGCAAATGTTTGCCTAAAACAAACAAAAAAACCCCACCAAGTTTTACAGCCCTGGCAAGCATTTTATCAATTGTTAAACATTTCTGTATTCAAGTGAGAAGTGTTGGTATCAAGGAATGGTTTTCCCCAGAGTAGAGGTATGAGCAGTCATTTGGTTCTGGTTCTCATCCCAGCTGCTTTTCCTGTAAATTTTCTGTCTGGAATGCTGATGGGAAATGTTATTTTGTTTTTGTTTGCAGCAGTTCTGTTGTTTTGATTTTGTCTGAGTTGTATGGAAAACAGTACGTCACTTAGAGTGGGTGTTTTGTCTATCGGCCATTTGGTCACTGCACGTATATTTCTCATACTTATTCCATGATGACAAGGGAACCAAAAAGGCATAATTTTCCACTTGAATTTTTTTTCTCTCCAGTTTAATAATAGAGAGAGAGAGAAAAAAAGAACGCGAAGTTAATAGATTTAGCAGTTTGATGGTGCTCACAATGTGATAGCTGACTTTAGGGATTTATTTTCTTTCTTTTTCATTCCTTGTGGTTAGGGAGGTATGTAGGCGAAGGTCAGATTAATGCATATATCAGTTTCTATAATAAACTGCATGTGGATAGCATTTCACATTTTGCATAGAGTTGTGAAATGTTGTAATTTAAGTAGGAAAATACATAAAAGGATAATAAACAACCTTAACATCATTCTTATGATTAGCCAGAGGTACTCTTTCCCTGGTTTTAGGCCACATGTAACAAAACCTCTACCAGTAAACCTATTTTAATTACAAAGATTCAAAATGAAATTTGGATGAAAACCTAGAATATGAGTCTCGGAGAATAACTTGGGGCTGTTTACTGGCTGTGTTTGGTCTTGCTTTATCTGCAATCATGTTCACCATTTGCAATGGCGAGGAGCATATCGCAAGGGTGTAGAAGTTAGCTCTACAAGTAAGTAATTTTTGGTGTAATACAAAAACATAAAGTGGAAGCGATGATTAATTTTTCAATTTCTTTCTGCAGATATCTAATCATTGTACCCAAGGACTGCCAAAGGCACCTATTAAAGATTTAAAATGCAAGAGGAAGGTAGAATCCAAAAGATGGGGCTTGGGATTAAATAATGTAAAATCACTGCAGGGCAGTGGTGAAGTAGAAGTTATTGGCACAATAAGAGATTTTCCTAGAGTCCCCCCCCCCCCAATCAACTTAAAATAGTGACATCGACTTACACAAAGTGTCATAGGGGTGACATTAATAAAATTATAATGGGTGAAATCATGATACCAGTTTCCTCTTTCAAACATAAACTTACACCCTAACAATGATAATAAATAAATAACAACAGATTAGCAGAAGACCTCAAGAAAAATCCCAAGTGCACCCTCAGTGCCTGAAATATTGCCCTCTTATTAAAGGATTTTGCAGTGTTCCACTGACAAACGCTGCTTCCTCCCAGAAGATTTCAGCCTTCGATGGGGAAATGCAGTGCTTTGCAGGTCACCTGTGTCTGTACAGCGTGGTTTTCTTCAAATCAAGGGAACTTTTATAATCCTGAAAGAAGGGACATCGCTGCCTTGGTATATAAAAGCTGTCAGTAAGGTCCAGCCGGGCTTCTCCAAGCTCTGCCGTTCTGTCTTTATCACTTTGCTCAGCTCCTCATAATAACATCTTCATCTGAGATTGCGGTGGCACAGGGGAGCTGCATTTGTTGATCAAATTTGGCTGGATAGCACTGTGATCTCGTATCCTGAAGTGCGGAGATGTGCCTGGAATATGTAAGTGCAAAGCCGGCCTCTTGATTGATTGATTCTGCCTGTCACAGAACAAGATAACCGGATCAGTAAATACCCTGTGCACTTCAACATCATCTCCACAATCAAAAGTGAGGGCATCATGGGGCTGCAAGAGACCAGGGCATGCTGGGAAATGCACACATTTCAGAAGGATCGCCAGGAACGTATAGATATATGCACACACAAACACACACAAACACAAAGAGAAGAATTTTCTTTGTGTGTGGCTTCCTCCAAGGGAACAGCATCACAGGAGTATTTTTTTTCTTCTCTGAGTTTAGAATGCTTCCTTGTTATTTATAAAAGTAGAGTTTATTTTGCAACTGTCACCTAGGAGGTGTTGAGCATTTACCATAAAAAAAAAGAAAAAGAAAAAGATGTCATTTGGGTTTTGTTTACAGAGGAGATTGAGAATGCAGATTGGGGAAATTGAGTGAGACCAGAGGTCAGGAGTGGTCTCAAGCACAAAAGGAGCTTGCACCCAAGATTTGCTCCTATTAAAAATAAACTTTTTGTTTAAACAGATGGGCCAAACACATGTAAACAAGTTGTTTAAACTTTTACGAAATTCCCAGGGAGCGCCTTTCAAAATTAGCACGGGTTGCCAGATTTGGTGTTTAAAGACACAAAGAGTTCAAGAAAAGTTGAAGGAAGAGAGCTGGGGGGATGAGGAGGACCAGGATGTGGGCTGTTGATAGATTACTAGGTGTCATACGTTAGCCCTGGTCATGTCTTTAATGACGTTTACTCCCGTCTTGCTGAAGTTGTCTCTTCCTCCCATAAGATGATAAGTTCCTTGAAGACAGGAGCTGACATTTCTTTCTTACCTGTATGTCCTAATTTTTCTGGGAGACTGCCCTATATGTGGAACACGTTAATGAAAGGAGGGAAGAGCATTGCACTTTCTTAAGTATATCTCAAGCGATTTGTCTCCAGAAGTGGAGTACGTGTGATAACTTAAGAGTTTATTGTCTGAGGAACTTAATTGTTTTCTTTATGTCAGGCGATCCAGTGGGCCTCCCTTGGTCCCCTGCCTGCTGAGTTGAAGATTCAGATCAGATGCTGAAACAAAGCATTTCCATGGCCACTGAATGAATACAGTGAACTTGGCAGAAATGTTGCTTCTCGTTCTCACACCCAGAGCCATAACTCCTAGAAGCTCCTTGCCTACCTCAGCCATGGATTTCCACAGATCTCAGTGTGGAACCTGGCATTCCATACAGACCTCTGGTTTGCTCAGATGCCTCTGGGGTGGGTGATGTCTAGACCATGCTAGCAGAGGTGTTTTTTAATTTTTCCCCCTTCTGTTTTGTTTGGCTGGAGTCTCAACCAACCCCTTTCTTCTCCTGTAGTTTTGTCCAAATGTACCACCACATGGCCAATTTAAGGTAAGGAGAGGCTTAGAAGCAATCATTAAGTCAAGAAACTTCTGTCTCTGAAAAAAAAAAGAAAAGAAAAGAAAATCTCCTGTAGAGGTGTGCATTAGTTAAACATTTCAACAGAGATTTTTTTATATAGCGAAACCAGCTCTCTACTTAAGAAAGAATTATTGCCACTTTTGAAATGTCTGGTTAGTCCTTTGTGACTTACTTATTTTTTATTCGAAATGATTAAAAATGCCTTCTGGCAGAATTGGCCTCCTTTCTTAATTTTTTGAATATAAAGAAAGCTTAAATGAGTTTAACGTTCTTGAAGCAAAAAAAATATTTTTTTTTTGTGAGGTGCTGAAGATTTTAAAGAAGTCATTCTGGGAAACAGGTTTTGATACTTTTTTTTTCTCAAAAGAAAAAGTGGCATTCCCCTTCAATTTGTGCAAGCTATTCCTAGTAACATTTTATAAAATCATTTTCTTTTCAGGGCGTGTTTTATTTCCTTTCCATCCCTTTCAGGAAAGAGAAAGTGTTTTATTGGATATTTTTGTTTCAGTCCTTGTTTCCATTATTTTTGCCAAAATTCATGGGAGTTCACTTTCCGTTTAAATGCCTGAAATACTCCTTGAAGAATCTGCATTGTGGGACAACTAGGAAAAACGCTATGTAAATTGGTTTAAGAAAAAAAAAAAGTACAGTTGTTACTCTGGTCATCATAACCATGAACTTTTTTTCCTTTACTTAGAATATTATTGTAATCATTTCAAGCGTAATAGGCTGGAGGTGGGATTAGGGGAGCTCAATCATTTGAATTTGAAACTCAAAGAAAAATTCATTTGCTGTCGATTGTATTAGAGAGAATATCTTAAGTTTCCAAAGGAAGAAAGTAAGCTTCACTTATTTCAGAACAGAAATGGTCAGAAGATTTGTTATTGAAAACAACAAACTAAAACTACTGTTGTGAAGCAGTCTGTGTGTGGTGTGTGTGTGGTGTGTGTGTGTGTGTGTGTGTGTGTGTGTGTGTGTGTGTGTGTGTGTGTGTGTGTGCAGTAATTGTAGTAATCTTAAGCAGAAGGTTTTGGTGAAAAATAACATTTCCTAGTTTGTGAGCAGACTTTTTATATAAATACATTGGACTTGGGAATTAATATGAGATGGTTTCTATTCTGATGCTATATCCTGTTTCTAGCAATGGGTGTGTTGTCCTGCTTTAGCATAACTGTACTTGTATTACTTTTAAATCTAGCATTCCAAGTTCATAGGCGGCATCCATCTCTATTTCTAGCCCTTGTGTGAAACAAAACCATTTGTGATAAGCCACTCGTACTTGAATCAAACATTCCTGTTTCATTTGGGGATGGTATTTAGAGAATTTTATAGACAGAACTCAGGTTGATCCTTGACCTTCCACAGCCACCAAGGAGAATAAGAGAGACCATTTTTAACTATTGCTTGTGGGCTACTATCTGACTTTTTGAATGTCATGGGAGACATTTCAAAAAAAACTGATTGAAATTGGGCAGGTGCTTGGGATTAGTGCAAATTCTTCCAACTATGATACTTGTTTGTTTTGGCTGGCCTCTATGGCAAGACTGACATGTTTAGTATGGAACTTGGAATATTACACATCCGAATGATGGACTAAACAATGCATGGTTTTATTGTTGTTTTTTCCTGGCTTCTTCTGCAATGTCAGAAAACAGAATAGACAAGTTTCAACATGGTCACCCAGGCTTGGTCACGAATGGCCAGATTTCTTGATGGTGCTGTAAAAATTAGCCATTGAGTGACCACATTTGCTATGCAAGCAAGTTAATAAAATGTTTTACTGGTGGATGAACCCTTATATGAGGTAGTCTGTTTGTCCTGTGTTTCAACTACCTTAGTCACAGCCAAAAAAGCAATTGTCTACTACATATTTCAAACAGATGCTGAGGGGTAGGAAGGGTGACTAGAATTCACAGCAATAAAATCCTACTCACTAAACTGCCTTGAAGGAAGTGAACTCATAAAATTCTTGCTGCTGACTTATTTGTCCAGTCCTTTGAAGTCTATAACATTGATTTAGCCAACAAATCGTTGGCACCTCAACTTTTCGCTGAAGTATCAAGGCCCATGAAAAACATACACTGGATGTCGCTGGAAAGGTGGATTCTAGAAGTGGATCTGATAGAGTGAATCATTTTCATTGAAACCACTCTAGTGTGTCTTCAGAGTTCTCTGACTTAGAAACCATTGCATTTGAGTTTCTGTTCATTTGTGCGGATGATTTAGGAAATCTCCTGTAGATGGAACATCAACTTGCTCTTTCTAGCTTCTCGGCTTTACACTGATACATCGAATAATGAATGGGGAGAGACATGGATGGTACCTGGAAGAATGATGCTGGATGAAATATGCAAAATAAAAATGGAGATATCTCCCTTCAACCAAGTACCCCATGGCTAAAAGATCAGTAGACAAAGGCTCCTCCCTCATTTATCCGTGGCATGAATCCCCATGCATGGATTCAAGAGGCCTTATATCCCAGGAAACTTTGAGAGGCGCTTCTATTGATGGGGGCAATAGATGAGTTAGAAGTTGCTCATTTCTTAATCTTCCCAACATAGCAGAATTCCTACTCTCATCCTTCCATCCTTTCCTGTTCCTTAAAGCTTTGAAATGATATTCTTTTTAAAAAGCTCAGAAGAGATGGCAAAGAAAGAAGAACTGAATACCAAATGTGCCAAGTAATCAAGGCTTTAGGTGTCAAAAGGACGTGGTCCTTTCATTCATTTTCCTGTTCTCTTCTTCTCCTCCTCATTCCTGGGTGTTTGAACTTGAGGCTTCATATAGGCATTTTACCGCTTGAACCATGCCCTCAGCCTTTTCTTGACTTTCTTGTTTTTTGGATAGTGTCTTGAGCTGTTTTTGGCCCAGGCTGATGCTATTGTCTATGACTGGACATACAGCTGGTAATATAGGAATCTTCCACCACACCCAGCACTGGCCCTGGCCTGTGAGTATGAGTACTTGCCTCACTGTAGAAGCAAGGGTACTTCTTCTGCACATTTGTGGTTAGCTAGGATTACCGTAGATGGATTTGCTTATAATTTATTTTGCTAACGACAGTAAATTCGGATAGAATTTGTTTCTTCTCTGCTATATTCCTGGTGCCTGGTATGTTTTCGGAACTCAGTAAATACCTAATTGGAATAAGCAGGTATTTCCAAAATCTCAACTATGTTTACAGTGGACATGTTAATGGGGCTGGCTCCCTTTTAAGGTAGACCAGAACTTCTGAAAGGATCCCATTGATGATGCTCTTTCAAAAGAGGTGTAAGAACAAAGGCTGTGGGAAGCAATGGTTAATCAGAATTCCAGGCTAGTATTTTAGTTGCACTTGTCCTAGTATTTTGGCCAGGTTTCAGTTAGCTAAGTATCTCTTATACCCTATAATTTAGTATATAGTTTCAGCTTTCCAAGTAATGGCTTGGTAGTGGTAAATGTTGTTTAACTTTCTAATTCAGAGGAGCTACCTGTTCAGTAGAATTTCTGAAATTGCAAGCGATGATTGAAATCAGGTTAAAAAGCACTTAAGGTACATTTAGCTATATGTTTGGCGTCAACTTGGATCAGCCTGTGGCTATCATCATTCTTTGTGAATCTGAACCATAAAATATAGGAAGAGATTTTTCTCATCTTGTCCAGAACTACAACTTCCCTTTCCTAAGTGAGTCTTTCCCTTTGGGATAAACAATGCATTGATCTTTTAGTTACTCTGATCTGTAATCTTTCTGTTTCCATTTAGTCCTGTTGGTTACGAGATGTGTAGTAGTTCTTCTGACTATTCAGTTTCCTTGACAGATGTTTTACTGTGATATTAAGTCATGCAGAGATTATCAGAACCACCCCAACAGATCTCTGTGTCCATTGATTTTCCATATACTACATCTCACAATATGATTTTTCTCCATAAGTCACAAGTGTGATGATGATAGTGTTGCTACCAACACCAATCTAAGTCCCTTGGCTTGCTCTGTGGCCCAAGAGATGACCGAAAGTAGCCACACCTTCTTTTCCATTCATTTAATTAAGAGCAGGAGGAGTCAGCCAGACACTGGTTACTCACACTTGTAATCCCAGCTACTCAGGATACTGAGATATTCAGATTGCAATTCAGAATCAGCCCAGACAGGAAAATGTATGAGACCCCTTTATTTCCAATTCACCAGCAGCAAGCTAGAATTGGACCAGTGGCTCACATGATAGAGTGCCAGCCTTGAGCAAGGGCTCTGAGCTCAAGATTGAGTATGAGCATATACACACACAAAGAGGATGAGTCTGAGTCCTTTCTCACATTGACTAGGTGCAGCTCTTTTGGTGGAATGTTGTGGGAAGTGACATTGTATCAGCTCCAGGACTGGCAGCCTTTTCTTCTCTGGAAACATGGTTGCCCTAGGTGTATAAGGAAGCTCCAGCTAACTGGCTGGTGAAGCCATGCAGAGAGAAGATGGGGGGAAGGTTCAAGAGACTGACAGACCAATGGAAAAATAACTGTGTTATCCACATGTTAATGAGCGCAGCTGAAGGTATTTGCATAAGCAATTCCCTTACCTTCTTAGTCCTAGAACCACTACTGAGCCTAGCTCATCGCTTGACTTGGGAGAAAAAGCAAAGTGTACTTTGTTGAGCTTTAGGGGGGTTTGCTAGAAAACAATGAGTAACTGAAGAAAGAATCTTAGGAACCGTGCCTCAGTTTACCCTTCAGTTATTACTCTGTGTTTTCTTAGACCTTCCAAAGATAACAGCCAAGTCTAACTCATAAATGCATAAAAAGATCAGTGCTTCCCTTTGCTCCACCCCACTCAGACATGTCAGATGCCTTAAATGCCTTAAAGTCAGTCAGCCCTTTTGTAAGACTTTCCCAAGACCCTCATGACTCAGGGACTTCTAACCCTTTTGAGATGGTGGAATTCAAGCTCCATTGACACGACATTGAGCTAGGATCTTAGTTGCCTGCTGTTGTGTGCCCCAGAATGACACATCTTGGTCAATGATGGGCATGTGTACCATGCTGCCCCTGTGTCTGTCTTAGATTCTAGTAAGTGTTCTCAGTGATGTTCTTGCAGTCGGATCACCAAGCCCTGCATTCATTTCTCAGATCAACTCTCATGGTTAAGTGACTCATGACTCTTTTCTAAGTCATATTCAATATGTGGATTAGTGTCTACAGGTGTGAAATAAATGTGACTGATGTCCTAAGTCTCATTTAGGTTTGCATATTCTGGAACAGAGCTCCCAAATAGAATAGTCTACAATGTTGGATATGGTCAGCTTTCTGTGTTGTTCCTTGAGGTAACCAGAAGCTATTGAGGACCATAGCAAGTGCATCATGGCAAAGAACTGAATTCACTTTGAGTTACCATTAAATTTAAATTGTGACTTGTGACTCTGCTGTCACTCCAGGTAATATGCTTATGGACTTCCCTTGTTCTAAAATAGAAGTAACTATTTTCTCTTAATACCTACAAAATTTAGTTCTTGGTTTTCTTTCTTTCTCTTTCCATGTTTTCTTTTTGTTGTTATTATAGCGGTGATGTACTGAGGGGTGACAGTACCATAAGTCAGGTAAAGAGTGCATTTCTTTTTGGACAGTGTCACCCCTTCCCTCACTTCTCTTTTAGTTTTTGAGACAAGGTCTCGCTATGGAGCCCAGGCTGGCCTCAAATTCAGGATCCTCCTGCCTCTGCCTCCCGAGTGCTGGGGTTAAAGGCATGCTTGGCTTCATGCTTGATTTTCTCACAAGAGTCTCAGAACTTGATTTTTAGCACCACAGATTCAAATGACCCATTGGCTGAAATTTCCCCATTTTCTGACTTTCCTCATCTTAAATTTTATTTAAATTTTAGAATCCTTATGCCTAACAAAATGGGTGCCAAGCTTACTTTTTCTTTGGGGATCTAAATCATCCTTACTTTTGATCAGAAGCAGAGACCAATAGCCTGGTTGATCTAGAGTTGCTTCTTCTTCTTCTTTTTTTTTAAACCAACTCCAGTAGATTTAACTCAGGGGGGGAAAATATAACCACAAACTACCCACCCAGCAGTGTGAATTGAAAACCAGCCGGGTGGCACGCGCATCTCAGTGCAGTGGGAATGGAGCCGCCTTCGGCCCTTTGGCTGATTGGGGACACAGTAGAGATATTGTGAAATTACATTTTTTATTGGGTCTCCAGCCTTCTGAAGTAAATGCCTCTTCTTGAAGGAAGTGAAGAGAATCCTGTGTTCAGCTTGAACTTGGGACATGCGCAAGACAGCTTCCGGCTCCATCTATAATTTAGCAGAATTGGAACTTGAGGGTTTGTTGCATTTTGGCTAATTTCCCTTGTGAGCATAATTATGTTAATCAGGGTTTCCTTTCTGTTGCTTATGTTTACTGAATCTGTGGAAACCTTGTCCCTGTTGTATCACATTGTGACATAATGTCATTGGCACAGTCCCCCATGTGCATCTTGGTAGATCTTGAATTTGTGTTTTGCTCCTGCCAGGCAGGAAGTGAAATGTGAATATAACCTTGCTGCATCTTATGACCCCAAAGTGAAAAGATCACAGAAAGAGCTGCTGAAGGAAGGTCACTTTTTTCTCCATTTCCCCTCAGCATTCCCAGTCTAGGCTATTTGTTGTCACAGAGCCCTTCCAGGAAAAGCCATCCTCAGCATCCCTTGATGGGGTGCCTGGTCAAGACCTCCCTCAATTCCCTTGCTGCCTCTCCTCCTCCTGTTACAATGGAAGACCGCTTTCTCTGTCCTCCCTGGTTATAGAAAATAACGTGTTGGCTTCTCCTTTGTAAAAAACCCATCATAGACTTAAAGGCAGTTGTTAAGCCGCCCCTTGGCCTTCAGCTTTTCAGGCTAAACCATCATCACCCGCGTAACCTTTCCTCAGAGGCCCGTTTCCCTTCCTCTCCATCATTATGTCTGCTGTCTCTAGATTCTCCCCCACCATTTACAGCTTTCTGAAAAGACAGAGAAAGGAGGCCCTGTAGACATTGCTCTGTGCTCAGGCTGATTTTTGAAGTATGCAGTTAAGGTTTTCTTTTCATTTTGAAGTGCTCTTCCAACTGTTTATTTTCCCTATATGGGCTCACCTTTCTTTACCTAATGTGTTTGTATTGTTATTATCTTTCCTTCCCTCTCCCCTCCCCACCCCCCACCGTATGGTTCCTGGGGATTGAACACAGGGCCTGGATGCTGTCCCTGAGCTTTTGTGTTCAAGGCTAGTGCTCTAGCATTTGAGCTACAGCTCCACTTCCAACTCTTCGATAGTTAATTGGAGATAAAAGTCTCATGGGCTTTCTTACCTGAGGCAGCTTTGAACTGTGATCCTCATATCTCAGCCTCATGAGTAGCTAGGTTTCCAGGTGTGAGCCACCAGCAGATTGCCAGCCTTGCCTGCTTGCCTGCCTGCCTTCCTCCCTCCCTCCCTCCCTCCCTCCCTCCCTCCCTTCCTCACTCCCTCCCTCCCTCCCTCCCTCCCTCCTTCCCTCCCTCCCTCCATCCCTCCCTTCCTCCCTCCCTCCCTTCTTTCTTTTCTTTCTTTTCTTTCTTTCTTTCTTTCTTTCTTTCTTTCTTTCTTTCTTTCTTTCTTTCTTTCTTTCTTTCTTTCTTTCTTTCTTTCTTTCTTTCTTTCTTTCTTTCTTTCTTTCTTTCATGGTGAAAATGTGAGAGTGGTCTTTGGGCTGAAAGAAGAAAATCCGGAAGTTAGATGACTTTTATCATTGAATGTGTGTTTATCTGTGTTTTAGGCCCCTTTTCTATTAACTTCTCTTTGTGTGTGTGTGTGTGTGTGCGTGTGTGTGCGCGCGCGCGCGTGCGTGCGTATGTGCATGTGCATGCGCGTGTGTGTGCGCGCACGCATGTGTTAGGAAGGCTCTTTGCTTCGCATGAAAAGTGTTTGTGCACGCCATGTGTAGAACGGTGCCAAGGGCACAGACCTTGGCTGCTAAGCTCTGGGTCCCTGCCAGTTCCTGCCTCAGTATCTCCTGTCACCTATCCTCTAGCATGAAGGGAGAGCTTCAGCCTGCCTGGGCCAGGCCTGCTCCTCACTCCAGCCCTCTATTATATCAGTTATGCTCAGGATCTGCACTTATCATTTATATTTTTCTTCAATCTACTTTTGAAGTATTTTTGACGCAAGACAAAGAGAGCATCCTGAGGAGCAGATGCCTGGACAGTACCTTAAACATGCTTGCTGCCTGTCATGAGCAAGGATAGAGTGACGGAAGGTGGGTAGGAAGGGGCAGCTCTCAGTATCAGAGCATTGATGTTCTTGCCTGCATTATGCCCCTGTCACTGAGTAAGCTTGGCCAGTTCCACTTACTGCTGTGCTTCCCATCCTATATTTAGTGAGAAGTCCTGAATGTTCTCGAAGCTAAACATAGATCTCAGAGATCAGAGTAGTATCATGGTCACTAGAGATAAGGTAGGGTGGGAAGAATGGGCAGAAAGATAAAGGAAAGAAAGTTCTGGCTTTCTAGAACAACTGACTGCAACAGGCTATGGTATCTCTTTGTATAACTAGAAGAGTGTGAAAATGCCCAGCTTATAGAAGACATTTGTGTTTGAGGCAATGGCAGCCTTTATAACCCTGTTTTGATCATTACACACAATATATGTTTTGATCATTACACACACTATATGCATTGTATGCAGTGCATGCAGTATACACTTACAGTTCTGTAAGTGTTATATCTCAATGAACAAGAAGGAAAGTTCCACCACCTATCTCCTCAATTCTTCCCCATTATAATTATTTCCAGATTTAGTGCTTTGACTTAACTCCACCTTTTTTTTGGATACCAGACAGCAGCTTCCAGAACTTTCCAGGTTTCTTTTTGTCTCCAGGACTGCACATTAGTAAGTATCACTTCTATTTGCATTTAAGCCTCATCCATTTCAGGAACAAACTTGTTCACACTGCTTGGGTTTTTTTCCCCCCCCCCAGCATTTTGGTGTTATTTTTGTTCCTGGCTCAGAACATTATTATTCTTTTTTTTCCCCCAAGCTCTTCAGGATTTGGCAGCTTTTAAGATTTTATAGTCCTTTTTTTCTGTGTTTCGCCCATCCTGGCCCTCTCCCCAGCCTTTTCTCAACCATCTCCTCAGTCCTTGAGTTCTAACACTGCAAACGCCTCGTTCTAGGGACATTTTGCTGGAGGTCAGCACCCGTGGGCACAGCGAGACCTGAAGACACGTGCTGTCACTGACTGCAGATGGCATCCTCCACTTCTTTTCTCTGTGTGGAAGGTGTGTGTGTGTGTGTGTGTGTGTGTGTGTGTGTGTGTGTGTGTGTGTGTGTGTGTGTGTGTGTGTGTGTGTGTGTGTGTGTGTGTGTGTGTGTGTGTGTGTGTGTGTGTGTCCACCTTGGCTCTTCCTCTTTGACCTGGAGTTTTCTCTACTCTCCTCATGGTCCACATGCCAAAGTTTTTTCAAGCCCCACACTGGAATACTTGATCAAGTATGCTAAATCTGACCAGTCCAAGAAGCCCATGCTCATTGGTCCCATCAGAAGTCTTTCCTTTTTGCCACATGCTCATTGGTCACATCAGAAGTCTGTTCCTTTCATCAATCCTGGTTGTTAAAGGGGCCATTTGACACTAAAACCAAATTACTTTGGATGATGTTAAGTTACAGATCATGTTGGCCTCTTCCCATTATACAAAAACTTGGGCTCTGTTTTTCCCACCAGTATTGCCCAGAGTAATTTCTCGCATTTTCTAGGACATTCTAGGCCTCTGCCATCTCCATGACTGCCCACAGGAACTTTGTTCCCCTAAAATTAACACTTCTCAATACTCCTTGTTTTCATGCTTTCCCTGGTAGGCTAAATTGACTCCTCCTCCTACTCAGTGCCTGTTTCCAGGAAAGGACCAGCTCCTCAGGATGGATGGCAAAGGCAGCCATGATGTTTTATCTGGGTGTGCAATGTTGGATGCTGAGTGTGTGAAGAAAGAAAGCAATGACAGAGGAAAGGAGGAAGGAAGAAGAAATTACCCCCATTTCTCCAGCCTTGGAACTCCAGACTACCTGTCTGTTTCTTGAAGAAAAGCTGATTGCTTTTCTCCTTAAAATACTTTGCTCTTAAAGATAACATATCCCCTAAGGAACCCAATGTTCATTTTTGGTCTGTCCCTCCACTGCAGGAAAGATTGCTGTTAGCCAGCTGGTCAGGAGAACTCTTAACTGAGCCCTGTTCCCTTCCCCAAATCTTTGCATTTAACAAAGAAGTGCTTCCTTGGTTGTTCCCAATCAAGGGGAAGGTGGGGGAAGGGGGAGAAGCATCTATTGCTTCTCAGTTGCCTGCCCCATGGGGCTGTCATATCTGTTCCATTTCTGCTTCCCATGTGCAGTTTTCATGTTGTCAGAAAAGCATTCACACAAGGAGCTGTGCAGGACAAGGGCTGAGGGTTCTTCTGGAGAGGTCAGCATACGGAATTTTCGTGGCTAAGAATGGCATGTTGGAATATAGCTGAGCAGAAAAGGGGCCTGGCTTAAGTTCTCTCAAACCCTAGGTATGTGAGTGAACACTTGGATGGCATAAGGTATAACATAACATCATTGCAAAGAGTCCCGAGCAAGCAGCTCTCTAACATGGTACTCACGGGTCCCGCCTGACCAAGGGAAAAGACTAGTCTCTATTGAGATGTTCTGCAAGTGGATAATATACTCTAGATTTGTTGGTGGTAGTGTTATTGCAGTACTGGGCTACAACCCCAAGTCTCATATATGCTGGGCAGGTTCTGCATCATTGAGCACCACCTCCAACAACACACTGGGTTTTAAAAACCTAATGGACTTAATATTTTTAAAAATGCAAAATGCCTTATTAACATTTTTATGTTGACTATATGTAAGTGATAGTGTTTTAGAAATATTAGGTTACAGGAAAATATAGTTAACATCAATTTGACCCATTTCATTGTACACTTTTAAGGGTTGTTACGAAAAGATTTTAAATTTCGCCTGTGCCTTGTGTTGTATTTCTCTGAGACAACACCGTACTAAAGACTTTATTATGAGGCTATGTTTCAGATGAACCTAAGCACCCCTTAGCTTATATGGTGCACTGAATTAAGTGTAAGAGTTCATTCCCAGCCGTCTGCTGGGGGGCTGGCGGGCTGGGGGCTGGGAGCTGCACTCCAGCATCTGGATTGCCTCTGCCTATCGAAGTCTTCACGTGTTTGGAAGGCATCCTGCCCACCCAACCTTACTTATGAGTAAAGGTGGGATAATTCAGCAATGTTTTCTTTTTTTAATTTATAAGATATTATTCCTATGGTTGAATAACTACAATTTATCCAAATTAGCAAATTGAGCAATTCTGTTTTCAAATTTTATTGCAAATATAACACAACAAAGAACCTGCCTTTGGCTCCTGATACAAGGTACCTGCCAGTTTCTCATCATGGAATTAGGAATGGTGGCTGATGTCCCCTGAGGTTACTTAACAGACTTTCAAAGAGCCACCTCATTTGGTCTTCAAAAGAACCCCCAAGGGAAAGGCCTGTGAGTTACTATCTTCACTTAATAGCACTAGCAAGGTAAGGTAGCTTGTTCCCAGATAATACATGAAGGAAAAGATTCACCAGGCATTGATCCCAGATGCTCTGCCTGCAGAGTCACATTTTCTTCTCTCTCTACTATTGTCCATCAGTGTGGAGAGGACAGGATGAAAGCCCCAAGAGCAAATGGCTACTTACAGAAAACGTGGACATCTTCACTTGTGATACAGTGGATAACTGAAATATTTTCTTGTAAAGTGATCTTCACCAGGCACTAGTAGCTCATACCAGTAATCCTAGCTACTCAGGAGGCTGAGATCTGAGGATCACAGTTAAAGCCAGCACAGACAGGAAAGTTCGTTCGTAAGACTCTTATCTCCAATGAACCACCAGAAAACCGGAAATGGTATTGTGGCTCAAGAGGTAGAACACTCACCTTGAGCTGAAGAGCTGAGGGACAGTGCCCAGGCCTGGAGTTCAAGCCTAAACACCGACAGAAAAAGAAAAAAATGTTCCTCTTTGTACTGTGTTGAAATTGATCTTGGTTTGGAGTTGTTCTCAAGGAATGCATTGATTCTTAGTCTAAATCAGGCTTAAACATAGAGGAAGAAAACATTTTCTTCATTACACAGCAAGGTGACCATGGTTAATAATGAAGTGTATTTCAAAGCTTCTAAAAAGAATAGACTTTATCCTCACCACATAAAACAAGCTAAGTTGGGTCATACATGTTAGGCAACTTGATTTAATCTTTCTACAGTGTATATACAAATATCAAATGATCACCCTAGACCTCATAAATATGTACAATTATTATTTATCAATTACAAAAAGAATGCAAGGAAGGAGAGAAAAAAAGAATTTTCTGGATAGCAATTTACGGGAAATCAAGTGGGTTACACAATACCTAGACCACAATAAAACTTTTGTTCTTGAAAGCCTGGTCTCAGGTGTACACAGTCAATAACAGTACCTCGTACTCTGTGTCCCACACGTATATAGTAGGGGCTCAATAAATGTTATTTATTAATGTTTATTGCAGTGCTTCTGAAAACACACCTTTAGGGAGGAAAGCACACAGCATTTCAAATTTACTGTCTTGCATACCATTAGATCATCTGACTGGAGATGTGGACGTGCTATCTGATCGTGTGGGATTGTTTCTTAGAATAATTACCCTTGATTAGAGCTGAGCTCCGAGTGGATTAACTGTTGTTGGCGTGGAATTGCCTCTTTGCTTTAACACGACACACCCACTCCCTGGCAGATACAGCTGGGTTGTTCCAGGCTGTGTACCTTTCCTTGTCATTCCATGTTTAACCAAGAGGATTAGAAAGCATTGATGTAGTATTTTCTTTTCAAGTGAGGTGCTCATAGCTCTCTGGGGTGGGGACCCATGGGTGGTGCTGGTGGGACTCTATGGTCAGAGTTCAAAGCTGTCATGTCATTTCCATAGTTGAAATGTAGCCTGGTCCTGGTTTGGAATCATTTGGAGTAAAACTACTTGGAGACCTGAAAATGTCTCTGGACAATATTTAGTTTAGTAGTTGAGGCTGGATTGAGGAGAACGAAGGTGAACTTTGGCAACAACAACATTCTACTCGCTTGTCCCTGCTTTTGTAGTGTACTAGGAGGTTTACTGGTCTGAGCTCTGCTCTTGAGAGGCAAGGCCTGAAGGATCTGGGTGGGTAAAGGACCAGCTTTGGTTGACACAAAGCCACCAGCAAGTCCACCTCAGTGTCTTTAACTGCTTGTTCCACAGAAAGCAGGATGTGCTTATCTGAAAAGCCACAACAAGTGTAAACACCCAGTCACAAAGTTCAGTGACTAAATTCGTGATGGGAACAGGGGACTGAGGTAGCCGGTCACTGGAGCCACCTAGGTGCCACAGCATGGTAAGAAAGGGGCCAGAACCTCTGTAGACTTGCTGAGTTACTAGGCAAGAGTCTCTAGATAGATCAGATCAGAACCTTTCCACGCCACCCTTCCCATTATCACCAGTGAGTAAATGGAGACCCTGTGAAAAGAGGAATGAGAACCTGAACAATAGTCAAAGCTAATTTTTCCTTTTACTAGTTGTACCCAGGGCCTCCCACAGGCTAGGAAAGAGCTTTACCTCCAGCTCTTTTTGTCCTAGTTATTTTTCAGAAAGTCTCTCACAGCTTTTGCCCAAAGCCACCACTGAACCGTGATCTTCCTGATCCCTGTCTCTCACGTGGCTGGGATTACAGGGTTCACCAACGTGCTTGGTGTAAAAGCTAATCTTTACCTCTCTAAGGGGACCAGGCATTGATGTAAATGCTTCCTATTCCTTGTTTCATGTAAAGTCACTTCCTCGTGGTCATAAAACTAGCAAGTTCATGAGCTTGGGGTGGGGGTGGGGGCGATGATCATAATGTGCCCACCAGAGCCTCTGGAGTTCCCTATCCCATACATGGATACAGAATGTGTCAAGCCATGTCATCGTACCTCTTGTGGGCTGCAGTCATGTACTATGCAACATTGCATGTGGGTGGGTACATGGGCAAGCTTAGGCCGTTGCATTGGTTTTCTATAGTGGCCGTAACCTTGGTTTTCTATAGCTTCTGAAGTGTAGATAGGACCTTACAGTAATACAGAATCATTGAGTTTCTGCTCAAGATTTCTCAAATCTCTAAGTCAAGGTTATGGTTTGGAGGCTAAGGGGGATTCTTCAAGTTCACTGGTTGTTAGCCCAATTCAGTTAGTTGAAGTTGTAGGCCCCAGGCCTTGAGTTTCTAGATACTGCTGGCCATGTGGCCGTATCCACTGGATGGTTATTTGCTTTTTTAAGATCACAGATGACTCTCAGTCCTCAGAGAAAGTCTCAGTCTCTACCACAGGGCCTTACCTGACTGAGCCTGGCCCATCGAGAAATTACCAAAATTATTATTATAAAGGTTATGTATGGAGGGTTACAGTTACATAAGTCAGGTAATGAGTATATTTCTTTTTGGACAGTGTCATTCCTTCCTTCCTTCTCTCCCGTTTGTTCCCTCCCATCCCACAAGTTGTGTAGTTCATTTTCCACAGTGTCCAGTGAGTCCCATTGCTGCATTTGTTCATCATTTGTTCCTTCATTTCTATGCCACCTTCACCCTCCCAAAGACATAAAAATATCTAGCCAAGTGCTAGTGGCTCACACCTATAATCCTAGCTACTCCGGTGGCTGAAATCTGAGGATTGAGGTTCAAAGCAAGCCCAGGCAGAAAAGTTCCCGTGAGACTCTTTCCAAACAAAGAAAAAAGCCTACAGTGGTGCTGTGGCTTCAGTGGTAGAGCGCTAGCCTTGAGCACAAAGAGGTTCAGAGACATTGCCCAGGCCCTGAGTTCAAGCCCTGGGACTGCCCCCCCCCCCGAAAAAAATATTGAGTCAATTGGTTAAGGACTGTAGTTAAACTTAGAAGACCCCTTCTGCCATACACGGTCAACATAATCAAAGCAAAGATATGCCATCATATTCACAAGTCCTTTGATACTCATAACAGGAATAACAGGAAGGGTTTAATCATTGACTGTTATCTTAGTGTTTTGTCTGCCATGGCCAGTGTTATTAATGGATTCCTCATTAGCTTCCTGGGAGGAGAGAAGAGCAGGGGGTAGAACCCAGTGGACTATGGGATTATTGCGGTATGAGAGCATGGGTAGAATGAGAAAAGCAATTTCAAGAAGGCAGAAGCCCTGGATTCAGACTATACCTCTACCATTTTCCAGACTTGGGCTCCGAAGGAAGTTGTTTATCCTTGGTGGGCCTTGGTATCCTCATCCACACAGTGCAGGTAATAGTGACACTTCCTGACATGCTCTAGGTTATGAAATACAGAGCCAGACATGAATGTGTATGTGCTGTCTGTGTTTGTGGCATTGCTGGATGCCTGCTCCTTCAAGGAAGCAGGAAGACTTCAAGGAAGACTGCCTTGTTTGGGTAGATAGGAAGGACTGAGGTTACAGAAACTGATATAATTGAGTGATGTCTTAGAGAGATGTAGGGAAGGTCAGGAGCCCTCCTCTAGGGTTGATTTTGCCAGTAATTCTTAATTCCATAGGCTTCAAGTTTCTCATCTGTAAGGCAGGGCAACAGGAAAAGGTAGGTAGATCCTAGAAGGCCATCCAGGCTGTCTAATTGGTCTAAATGCCATCACTCTATTGGTAGATTCTCTGTTCAAGATAGAAAGAAATTGAGCTTGTGCCAATAGTTCTGTCCAGGAAGGGAAATAAAAGGCTCTTGAGGCATACGTCCCATGTTGGAAGCTGACTAAAGGAAAGTCATTTTGTAAACGACTGGACCTTATCTCTATGTCTTTCGATGTAGTACAGAGATGGCCTTGGACCCTGCCATTAAATGCTTCCTTTGAGTCTTCTTCCTTTTGTAGCCCTGTTCATAGAAAGGTAGAAAGGATCAGACTGAATGGTCTTTGGGTTTTTGGAACACAAGGAGCATGATTGAGAAGCTCTTGTTCTGTTCTTCCACATTCCCAAGTTCTTTCCTTGTCCTGCCTTTTTCCTTACCTTACATTTGGTGGTCTTCCTGTTATAGTATGGTGCCCAGTGTCATGCTAGAGATGCCAATTTAATTTGTGTGGGTCTTGAGGAAAGAAGGTCAGTGGAATGCAGAACTTGCTGACTCAACTTAAGATGTGTCTGGCACATGTGTATATATAGATTAAAACTCCCATCACGTCTGTGACCCACACCAGAGTATGCCCCTGTTACCATTGGGGATGTGAACTGGGATAACTTTCTCAGTGTTAGACACTAAGATATCACTGAGCAGGGATTTGAAACCAGGATGGGCTACAGAGGCCTGGGCTCATCAGCAAGGTAGGCAGCTGGCATGTCATGAGTAATTTCAAAACTTGGAGCTGGCTCTTGATACCCCCATTATGGCTTCCCCTCCCTGCTTCAGTACTCTGCACAATTAACAATCCAGAGTGTCTTCCAAAAACTGACTAGGAAGGGAGGGACACCATTCAACTAGTTGCACATGACCAGTGTCCTGGTACACAGGATAAAATTGGCCCCAACCAGGTAGTAGTGGCTCACGCTACTCAGGAGGCTGAAATATGAGAATTGCAGTTCAAAGCCAGCCAAGGCACTAAAAGTGCATGAGACTCTTCTGTCCCGTAAACTATCAAAAATCCAGAATTGGATCAGTGGCTCAAGTAGTAGAGCACTAGCCTTGAGCAAAAGAAGCTCGGGGACAGTGCTAAGGCCCTGAGTTCAAGCCCTAGGACTGGCAAAAATAAAAAGAAAGAGAGAAAAATACCCCAATAGGGTGAGCAAACCACTGTGGCAACTTCTCACCATTGTAGTAGTAGATTACATATTTTCAAATAATGCTTCTAATCTGCCTGCAGTAAATATTCATAATTGAAAAATAAGCATAAGACAGTTTTTCATTGGAGTGTAAACTTATCGATTTAAATTATGGTGCTATTTTTACTACGACAATAATATAAGAAATGGTTCTCGGAGAGAATGTAAAAAGATGTTAGAAATTTGTGCTTTGGGAAGCTGGGGAAATGTACTTTATAGTTAAGGATTAATTTTCACTCGCAGAGATCAAAAAGGTCTCGATGAGTAAGATAAGTATCGAGTTTCAGGGTTGTTGTATTTTTCCCCCTCCTGCCAGACTGTCTGAAACTTATCTCAAGTATCATGATAAAAAGAGAAGTAGCGAGTAGACACAAAAATGTAATAGATATATTTTAGGGGTAGAATATGAACTGCCTTTCTAAATGCATATCAGAAGGAGAATTTATTCCAGTTGAGTAGGTTTAATGATATAATTTTACCATATTAAAGCATAATTGCTCTTTAAAAGAAAATAGAGATGCATGTGTTGCCACTGCTGGGGTATCACATCCCGCTGGCCCCAGACGCAGCTCCTTGCTCCTGGTGGATGTCACCCTGGCTCATCGGAGCCCATCTGTGGCCCTGCCTTGGAAACTAGGTGGGCAGAGGGGAAGGAAGAACAGTCAGAAATAAGAGTCTGCATGAAGCAATTACCATGACTTTGGCAAAAACCATTTCCTGCTTACGAATAGATGGCACCTGTGACTACCCAGAACCAAATTATTTTTAGAAATGAAGAATGTAAAAGCCAGGAGTGGTGAGAGGTGCCTGTTTCCCAGCCCCTTCCATGCTGAGACAGGAAGAGGACTTGAGGCCAGGAGTTCAAGGCTAGCCTGGGCAAACTAGTGACATCCTGACTCAAAAAAAAATTATTTTGAAAGGGAAGGGGGAAGGGAGGGAGGGAAGGAGGGAGGGAGGGAGGGAAGGAGGGAAGGAAGGAAGGAAGGAAAGAAGGAAGGAAGGAAGGAAGGAAGGAAGGAAGGAAGGAAGGAAGGAAGGGAGAAAAGGAGAAAAGGAGAAAAAGAGAGAAAGAAATTGAGATATTTTATCAAGATGATCAGGATGGCTGATTACTTAGGATCTAAATAATTCATATTGGGATCTTGGTAAGGATTTTAGTAAATACTAATGACTACCCTTGAAGATAAATGATTTCTTTTTTTTTTTTTTTAAAGTGAGTTCCTGAGAATCTTTTTTTTATTGTGAAAATACTGTACAGAGGGGTTACAATTACATAAGCAAGATAATGAGTACATTTCTTTCTTTTTTTTTTTATTTGAGGGGTTAAATAAGTGTACACAGACACACTTTTTTATTTATTTATTTTTTTATTTTTTTTAATTTAATTTAATTTTATTTGAGAACATACTGTACAGAGGGGTTACAATTACATGGGCAGGATAATGCATACATTTCTTACCAAGCATTGCAGCCTCCTCCTTTGTTTACCCTTCACCTCCCTTCCCAACCTCCCCCCTCCCCCCCACCCAATCATACCCCCCCCCCGTTGCAACAATGAGAAGTACAAAATGTCATGTCAAGATAAATGATTTCTAAAACCCCACCACGTATAAAGTGAGAGGAGACAGGAAGAAGTAAAGACAGTGAACACTGACATCGATTGTATATTTGGATGGAAATAGATTTACAGTTTAAGTAGTACATTTATTCATGATTTTTTTTATCATGAACCGAATTGGATGGACACATAATTCTTCTATGAAGTTATCACCTGTACTTGTGTGTGAGCTCCCATAGCTGTCTTTTTGTTAATAGCATGAAAATAAAGCTCAGCTTATTCAGCTGATAAGAGGTATAATGTAGTGTTTAAAAACATGTTTATTATCTCTTAGAAAATGTATGCTACTTGATACATAAACTAGAACCTACAGTATTTCATTGACTCTTTTTCAAGAGTTTTATTTAATAAGCCAGCAATAAAGAAACAATGCAGTCAAGGCCAGTAATGCATCAGCTTTTTGTTTGTGGGTCTTTTAAGTAATATCCCAATTTGAGAGATGTTAACTTTTTTTTTTTTAAAGTTCACCTTACCATCTATTAAATACTAACAGGGTATGGTTGTGGGCACTTATATTCCCTGATCTGGGGAGGGCAAGGCCAGAGGATCATGAGTTTGAGGCCAAGCAACCATAAACAACCCTCATCTCCGCCAAATATACTATGGCCCATGAGCCCCTCTGCGCATAGGTAGCTTTCCTGTGGAAGGCTGTGCTGCCGTAACACTGCAACCCTTGGTAAATTGTCAACTCCTAAAGGGTGGGGCTATCGCTTTTCTACCTCATTATCTTCAGGGTCTGACTCAGACTTCGGCTCAATAAAGGTTGAGGAGCTATCACTAACTGGATAAGCAGATTGAGGCTATCCAAATTGTTCTTCCCCTTCAAAGTCTGGTTCCATCACAGCAGCTCTCAGAGATGGCTGACATCCGGAACTGGAAGTGATCTTGTGTTGCCTTTGAACTCAGACAGCATTCTTTCTTTCCTCTCCAGCAATGGAATACAACCTTCTCCTTTCCAACTCTGTCTCCTGGCCGGTCGCAACAAGCAAGGTTCCTGGTGTCTGTAGTTGGGTGGCTTCCCCAGTACCCGGAGTACTGAAGATAACCACAGATTCTGTTACTTGTGTCCCTTTATAGATACTCCCACCAAATCTAAGGAGATTGTCACCTGTGTGACAGATGAAGAAACTGAGGCTCAGATTCAGAGCTTATTTGACAATAAGTTTATATCAAAAAATGAAAACAATGCCGTCATCCAGGGCCTTGTTCTTGGCTTTTAGGTATGTAAATAGGAAAAAAGATAAAAAAGAAGCATATAAGATAATCCAAGTTTTCTCTATAAGTAGGATTGATAATGCTTTAATTTTTGAAAGTTCTGTAATTCTTTTTGTATGACCTGCCTACTTTTCTTTTGCTTGATTTTTGTTTTTGACCATACTGGGGATTGAATTCGCAGCTTCGTGCTTGCCAGTGCTCTACCACTCAAAATGTGCCCCAGCCCTTTTCCTTAGTTATTTTGCAGAAAGTGTTTCGCTTTTTATTTTTATTTATTTCGGTTGTTCAGGGGGCTTGAACTGAGGGCCTGCACACTGTGCCAGATCTTTCACTCAAGGCTCTACCACTTTGAGCCGCAGCTCCACTTCTGGTTTTCTGGTAGTTAATTGGAGATAAGAGTCTCACAGCCTTTCTTGCCTGGGCTGGCTTCGAACTGCAATCCTCAGATCTCGGCCTCCTGAGTAGCTAGGATTACAGTCATACGCCACCAGTGCCTGGCCAGTTCTGAGTTTTTGTTTTTGTTGGTTTGTTTGTTTTATACTTCAAATTAAGTGCTTAGCTGGGTTCCAGTGGCTCACATGTTTAATCCTTGCTACTCAGGAGGATTGAAGTTCAAAACCTGCCCGGGCAGAAAAATCCATGCAATACTTAACTCCAATTAACTGGCACAAAAGCTGGAAGTTGAGCTGTGGCAGTTATGTCCTGGGAAGGGATGGGAGAATCTGCTGGAATGGCTGGAATGTAGTAGTTGTGGAAGTTATCCTTGGGCTGCAGGAAGCCAGCAAGAAGAAGGGATCGTGCTCTCCTTCTGAACGCCTGCATTTGAACCCTTCTGGCTACTAATACCAAGGAGCCTTTTTTTTTTTAATTCGTTATTTTTTTGAATGAGATGGGAAACAAAGGGAGGTGTCCCTAGGGAAAATCCAGCTATTTGGGAACATGGTAGGCTGATAAAGATTAAACTAAGACTTCTGCAACTTAGAAATTAGTTCCAGTTGTGGCTGCCCAGATGCCTGGCAATTCCGACATCTGGAACTAAATGCTAGTTTGAAGCTGGACCAGAGGCTTCTTTTGGGTGGAGACTGTTCAAAGGAGGGCTGTGCAGGTAGCACCCGGGCCTGTTTTGGTGCCAGCGAACAGAGCCATGCTTCCTGGTGATGGATGGCCATTGCTCAGGAGCAGTTCCGGGAGCAAGAGGATGCGGGCAGCCCCTGGAGACCTTGGAGGAGGCCCACGCTCAACGTATACTTTGTCTTCCCCTTAGTATTGTCGCCAGAGCTTCACCTCTGTGTTGGAGCCATCACGCTGCCCAGCAAGTCTTGCTGCTGTTAAGTATGGTCTTGGTAGTTGAACACATTTTAAGCTCAAAGTGTGTCTTTCAAGAAAAGGACCGGGACCATTAAGTCAGGTTGGAAAGCGTAGTAAAGGGTTTTTGTTTTAGTTGCAACTAGTATTATAATCCTTCTTTTCCTAAAGGTGCCTGAACACATTTTGCTCCGTCCTCTGTTTATCTTGTTGCTGTTGTTTTTTTTTTTAACGTTTGCTCTTCATTTTATAAATGCTCTTCCTCCTCTCAACATCACTCCAATCTCAGCAGACAGCACTTTTTTTTTTTCCTCATCAGCACACAGAGGTCTCTGGCTCAATGTGTGTGTTTTCAAGACAGCCTGGGGAAAAGCGCCCTGTTGCTCACTTACCTTTTCCTATAAGGAGGCTCATGTTTGGATGGTAAAATTAGTTTCTCCGATTTTGTGGTTCATATTGCCATCTTGGCCTTGTTGATTTATTACCTGGGATGGTTCAGTGGCGCTCAAATGAAAGGCTGGGAAGACTACTGCCTATCTGTGGTGTTGTTGGTTACAGCATACCAAACATCATCCAGGAACACTATTTCTCCCAGGCTCTCCCATGCCTTGGTGAAACCCCTTTCTATTGTCTTCTCAACTCTGGGCCCAGCCATGGTTTCTGCCTTGGTCTTTTTGTTCTTTTCATACTCAAGTAACTTGCCTTTTAAGCAACCTGTCTTTTCTCCTGAGCATGGTATAAAAGAACTTACAAAATGCAAATGGAGCCAGGTGCCAGAGGCTCACACCTGTAATTGTAGCTAAGCAGGAGGCTGAGATCTGAGGCTCACAGTTCAAAGCCAGCCTAGACAGGAAAGTCCATGAGAATCTTACCTTCAATTAATCACACACACACACACACACACACACACACTCAGAAGTGGAGCTGTGGATCAAGCAGTAGAACACTAATTGTGAGCAAAGAAGCTTAAGGATAATGCCCAGGCCCTCAGTTCAAACTCCAGGACGGACACACACACACACAAATGCAAATGGAATCCTGATTGAAGAGTTGGGCCCCAAAAGGATTTGTATAGTGGCTGGGAAGATGGTTCATTGGTAGAGTGCTTGCCTTGCATGCATGAGGCCCTGGGTTCAAGTCCTCAGCACCACATAAGCAGAAAAAGCTAGAAGTGGCGCTATGGCTAAAGTGGTAGAGCACTAGCCTTGAGCTGAAGAGCTGATGGACAGTGCCCAGGCCCAGAGTTCAGGTCCCACAACCAACCTAAAAAATAAAAAAAAGATTTGGGTGTAAAATAAAGAACCTTCAAAACACAACAGTGAAAAACACACCGACATTGATAAATAGGAAAGAGGGGCACATGATTTATATCTAGATAATACTAGCATTTCAGGAGGCTGAGTTAGGGGAGATTGTAATTTGAGGCCCACCTCAGCCCAAAGTTTGTGGGGCCCTATCTCAAATAATAAAAAGTTGACTCTGTCATCCCAGCTATATTGTTTACATAAATTGGAAGGTCATAGTTTAGGGCATACGAGGCATACAGTGAGACATTATTCAAAATTTTACAAGAGCCAAAAGGGCTGGGGCGGGAGGGATGCATGGTTCAACTAGTAGATGCCAGCAAAGTAAGTACAGTCCTTAAGTCGAAACCTCAGTACCACAAAAGCAAAACAAAACACCAAGCAAAAGACTTGAACATGAATTTCACCAAAGTAGGTATGTTGAAAGTAAACAAGCCAGTGAACAGTTATCCTACACCAATTTTAAATATCATATTGAAAGGGAAAGGGAAAAGGCCCTGGGTTAAAGTAGCACTATGTGATTATTTTAAAATGCTGAAGTAAAAACTGACAAATTCAAAGTGCAGGGTAGGGCACTGTCTCATGCCTTGCTGCTAGGAATGTAAAATGTTGCAGCCACTGTGGAAAACAGACAGTTTCTTTAAAAAAAAAAATTAGCATACAGCTACTGTATTACTCAGTGATCATTCTTCTGGGTATTTATTCTAAATGAATGAAGATGAATGTTCACACAAAAGCTGTGTGTGAATCTTCTTAGAAGTTTTTTTACTGCTGCCCCAAGCTGAAAAAACAGCTCAAACATGCTACAGTAGGTAGAAAGATGAATGAACTGTGCAACTTCCAAACAAATACTATTCAGTAAGAATAAAGGAAGGGCTATTAGTATGCTCAGTCAATCAGAAGTCTTACACAGGTACTATGGTGAGTAACCAGTGCTCTGCTAGCCATTTTTTGTTGTTGTTGTTGCTAGGAGAAAATACCTGAGAAAAACAATTAAAGGAGGAAAGTGGCTCACATTCTGGTTCTAGGACAGAAGGTTTGCAAGACCAGCACATATCAGCAGAGCCTGGGTATAGTAGCCGTGTCCGCCATCCCAGCCACAGGAGGAAATGGAAATGAGAGGATTGTGATCCAGACTGATCTAGGCAAAAAGGAAAACCCTATCTCAAAAATAATGAAAGAAAGCCAGGCACTGGTGGCTTAATTCCAGCCACTCAGATTTGAGTATCATGATTTGAAGCTGGCTTGGGTAGGAAAGTCCATGAGATTCTTATCTCCAATTAACCACACAAAAGCCAGAAGTGATAGAATGCTAGTCCTGAGCAAAAAAAAGCTCAGGGACAGTACCCAAGTCCCTTAGTTCAAATCCTAGGATATATGCTTACATACACACACACACACACACACACACACACACACACACACACACAGACACACACACACACACACACACACACACACACACACACAAAATCAAATAAAAAAAGGGCTAGAGTCATGTTTAAGTATTAGGGCACCTGCCTAGCAAGTGTGAAGCTCTGAGTTCATATCCTACTATGCTCAAAGCAGGAAAGGAGAGATTTAATTTGGTTCACAGTTTTGGAAGTTTCTGTCTGTAGTCATTTCGTTGTTTCTTGGCAGTGTGAGACAGAATCTCATGCCTGGGACAAGGTGTTAGAATAGAGCTGCCTACCTCATGGTGGCCAGGAAAGGGAGAGAAGGAGTCGGGGAGTGGGGGATCAGGATGGGAAGATGGAAAGAAGGGAGGAGAAGGGGCTTGGAATAAGATCTGTCCTTCAGGGCTCAACCCTAGTAACCCACTTTGGCCAACTAGGCCCCACAGCCAGTGTTTCTATACTTCACAGTAATGTTGTCAGCTGACAACCCCGCTTAGCATATTATCTTCTGGAGACATTTCTGGTCCAAAGCTGTAGCCCCTTTAAAGTTCTTTATAGTGTCAGAGGTTAGTGGTTGGTGACGTTGTGGAAGGGAGTTTTGAGTGATGTGTAGCAGTGTTTAGTGGTGATAGTTTGGTACAAGGAAGCTGGGGAAGATCATGGGACTCTTCTGGCTCCTGACCGGTGACTATTGAAATCTACATGTATCCTTCCCCTGTGAAGTCAGCTTTGCAGGTTTTAATTTCTGCACACGATCCTCAAGTCCTAACTCTTGCCTGTGACCTATCCTTCTCCATATCCTGTCCCAGTCTGTCAGCTCCCAAACACTGGTGTCACTTTTGTGTCTCCCCATGCACACTCATCCCTGACCCAGAACCTTTCTTGCTCACATCTTTGCCTGCTCTGTCACCTCACCAATGAGATGCATTCTTCCAGTTCTGCTGAGGAGACTCTACCATTGATTTGAGCGAAGCAGCTTTTGAACACCTAACCCTAGATGCTTCCTGGCTTGCATTGTTGTGTCAGGACCCATCCTGGTTGCCTGGCCATTCATCTGCCTTGCCCGCCAGGGTGTAAGGGTGGAGAAAGCTGGTTGTACTTCTCACTCTCCATTTGTGGTTGGCGAGGCATTCAGGGGCATGAGTCTGCGCAGTAGGAGCACTTCACTTCTTTGCCCTCTTTTTGCCAGATGCTTTTTTTTTGGTCAGTCGTGGAGCCTGAACTCTAGGCCTGGGCACTGTCCCTCAGCTCTTCAGCTCAAGGCTAGTGCTCTACCACTTGAGCCACAGCACCACTTCCAGCTTTTTCTGTTTATGTGATGCTGAAGAATCGAACCCTGGGCCGCCACCTTCCCAGCCCTGCCAGTTGCTTTTGTGTGCCACCTTCTTACTAATATTCCTTACTTCGTTAGGCTCTGTCAGAAGGGAAATCCTCTCTTCTGGTTTTGTCTGAATTCCTTAAGAAGCAATAAAGCAAGGTTTTAAGACCTGGACATTGACTTTGATTTAAGGTCATCCTTAAGAGCTGGGGTCCAAGACTCCTTGTGGGTTCCTAAAACTGAAGATAGTAGCTGCCCATATGTGTATAGAGCTCTTTCCTGTATGTGCATACCTGTGGTGAAGTTTGATCTAAAAAGTAGGCGTAATAAGAGACTAACAACATAACAGAATAAAATAGAACACTAGTGACAACATACCATCATCAAAGTAATTGAGAATTTTTTGTGTCTCTCAAAATATCATTCTACTTTTACCTTTTCTTTGAATGGAAACACTCTATAGCTGGTGTCTGGTCAACCATACAAGTTGCTAGCATTTCTACTTCTTTGCTTTGGGGCCATTATAAGTAAAAGAAGGGTACCATGAGCACAGGTGCTATAATACCATGGAAACCAGGATAGTTACTGACTGAGACTAATGGGCAAATAGTATGCAGAGTGTAGACATGCTGGGCAGGACAGACTGATGGGCCAGTGATGTATACTGTGTGGATATACTGGACAAAAACATGGTTCCTATTCCCTGTGCATGTAGCTACATAGATAGCATGGGATTCCACTGCCTTTCAGATTTATGAATTGTTTATTTTTGGCACTGTCCATTTTGTATTTTCAGATCATGGTTGGCTTCAGGTAGCTGAAATCAGGGAATGCTAAACTGGGTAAAAGAAATGCCTATACTTTTTCTAACACTTGGAACTGAGTAAAATCCATGGCAAAATTACACCTGTGGAGGGCCTTTCACATCCTTTCCTCTGAGCTCAGGTGGGTTGTAGTAGACCATAAAAAGACATTAGTGGTAAATTTCTTACTATAAATTTATTTTTTATAGATTTACTTAAACCCATCTTCCAAATTCCCTGAGAGAAAACAGAATTTCTGGAAAGGGAGTATCCATTCTTCTTTTTGTAGTCTCCAGAAGACTACAGTAAGAATGCTCCTTTGAAAAACAAAATAAAAACTTTTTATTATTTTTTTCTTTTTTGGTACTGGGGGTTGAACCCAGGACGTTGCGCTTGCTAGGCAAGCACTTTGCCCCTGAGCTACATCCCAGCCCAAGAACGCTTCTAATCTTTGCCTGCTACTTCTTGCCAGGCACTGTGTTAAGGACCCTGTGTTGTAAATCAATCATCTTGCACAACAGCTTTAGGATTTGGTGTTAGCCTTGTCCCCAATTTCACATGTGTCCGGTATTGTTGGGGGCCCACTTTGGGACTCTCAGTGTTAAAGCCAGACTCCAGCAGCTCTGCCTTCCTCAGAGTTGTGCACCGGAGAGAAAGGAGGTGGGCGGCGTGAATACCCTCCGTGGGAACACGAGCTGCCCCTGCTCTACCCTGCCTGGGGAGGCATCTTCACACCCCTTGTGTGCGCCAAGAACATCCAGAGTGGTTAAGAATGTACCTTCTTCTCTTCTCTGGCCAAGGACAAGTCTGTATTTGCGTTTTGATCATCATTAGCATCACTAATTGGAATAATTGAAAAAGGAAGTTAATCAAAATGAATCGGGAAAGAAACAGTACAAAAATAAAACGTGACTTGGATTGCGCATTTGTTTTTGAGATATCTTCACTTGTGGGCTCTCCCAAGATGCCCTTTCCTACCAGCATAGTGAGGCCACCGGGAAGATGTGAGGGACCCCTGGGCTACAGGCCAGCCTGGGATTTTCCTTCACTTCTCTCCCATTTTGTTCTGATTGACAGAATAAGAGAACCCCTTCCATAAACTGGAGACACAAGCAACAGGACTTTCTTTTTCTACATGTGGAAGATGTTTATCGTTGACGTTGTTGTGTTGTTGTTGCTGCGTAACAAATTGCCACCAGTCTAGCAGCTTGGACACCCACTTGGTAGCCATGTTTCTCTAGGTCAGATGACAGGTGGGTATAGCTGTCTGTGCTCTGAGATTCAGAAGCCTGACACCCAGGATGTTAGTTGTCCTGAGTTCTTGCTGCAGGCTTTCTGGACAAGACTCAGTTTCTAAGCACAGACAGTTGTTGGCAGCCATCAGCTTCTTGTGTCTGTAGGACTGAGATTTGTGTGCCTTTACCAGCTATAAGTAGTTGAAGCTCCTCCCAGCTTCTCCAGGCTTCCTGAATCGCATGCCACGTGACCCCCTCCATCGTGAAGCTAGTAGTGACACATCTCCTTTCTTGTGCTTCTAGTCTCTGTGCTTCTGATCTCTACATGCCATTTTAAAAGGTTGCTGTGCTTCTTCTAGGCCCACTCAGGAGGGCTACATGTCTTAAAGGAAGTTGTCCTGGGCCTTTATTTACCAGTGCCAATTTCCTTCACCTCAGTACTTACATTAGGTTACTTTTTTGTTGTTGTTTGTGCTCGTTACTGGGATATGAACTCATGACCTCATATTCTTTCTTGGCCTTTTTGCTCAAAGCTGGCACTCCACCACTTGGCTCTTGGCTGGTAGATATGTGTTTCGTGGATTAATCTTCTTGGGAGGGCTTCAAACCCTGATATTCAAATCTCGGCCTCCTGAGTAACTAGGATTATAGGCATGAGGCACCAGTGCCTAACTAGGTTACTGTTTGATGCGCTTTCTGAGAAGTGTCTATACCATATGTAGGATCTTAGAATTCTGCCCACAGATTGCACAGTAATACAAAAAGATAAAGATAAAGCCAGGCATGGTGGCATAAACCTATAATCCAAGCACTCAGGAAGGAAACTGAGGTAGGAAGAAGATCATGAGAAGCCTGGTCATGATCATCCCTCAAAAAAACTCAAAGGAAAGGAAAAGGTCAAGACATTAGCAACATCAACAACAAAAAGGCCAACTCCAAGCTAGTTGTTTTCTGTGTTAATTACATAATTGTTTTTTGCAATCATTAAAGATTGATTTTGTTGTAGTTTTGCAAAAAAAGAAAAACCCCACATTTTGTATTTGTTAGATCATTTGATTAAAAGCATATTTGTAATCTGTGTTTGTTTTTTTCAAAACTAGGAAAGAAAAAAGGAAGTAAGGAAGCAGATGTAGCATTTGCCCAGTGGTGGTCCGTTGACTGCCCAGTCCTCTCACCACCGCTTTAACTTTGTGGTATCTGCCTTGCTACTGTCCCACCCCTCTGCTCCACTTCTACCAACTTCTCTGTGCTCTGTGTTTGATTATAGCCCTACACGTGAGTTTCATCTTACATATCACCTGCTGGTAGATGAGTTTCAAGATGAAGTTAGCTCTGTGAGGTTCAAAACAAGGAGTTGGGTGACGTTGCCCTTGGATTGTTAGTGCTTTTGTGCCAGTCTCGAACTCAGGGCCTGGGCACTGCGCTTCACTTTTTCACTTGAGGCTGTCATTCTACCACTTGAGCTAGAGCTCTACTTCTGATTGTTTTTGTTGTGGTTGTTGTTGTTTGTTTTGTAGTTAATTGGAGATACGAATCTCACAGGCTTTCCTGCCTGGGCTGGCTTTGAACCACAATCCTCAGCAATCAGCCTCTGTGTAGCTAGGCTGATAGGCATGAGCCACCAGCGCATGGCTTTTTTCCTTTTTTTGGAAGGTTCTTTAAAACCTTATAGCACCTCTGGGCTTTTTTATTACGAACTTCAGTTTTATTAGAGCTGTTTAGAAAATATTGGTTCAGATCCACTCCGAGAAGCAGCTTCTCCTCTACCATGTCTCCATTTCCCCTTCTTTAACACACAAGTTGTAAAGATAGGCTGTCTCAATCCAGCTTGCTGCCGTCCAGCGCCAGCTGTACCTGGTGTACCCAGCATGTGGATACCCCAAACACAGACTTTCTGCAGCCAGAGCACCAAAGAAAGGGACAGGTGTCTCCCAGAGCTCATTGCCACAAAGCACCAGAAGTTCTTGAACGGCAGTTGCGCTGTCACACTTCAGAGACCAGTTTAGAGAATACCAGCAAGTAGATCAATGAGTTTCTTCTGTTCCCCCCGCTCCCCATCGGCTGTTTGCAAAGCTAATACGCTTGTTTCTTCTTCTTTTCTTCTTAAGGGACATATTCAATGAATTCTTGAGGCAGGTTACTTAGTCCTAGCAAATGTGGGGTTGGATGAACAGAGGCAAGTTCCGTTGTAAATAGCTATGCGAGGTATCATTTCTATACCGGGAGCAGCTTCTCTTTCTTTTCATTATTTTGCCTGCCTTTTAATTCCCCCAGTGTGATTTAGAGAAGTCAGCGCATTGTATTACAGTGGCATTGGCATCGGCGTGTCTGATTTAATCCCAGCACTGCCACACCCCAAATGGAGGGCAGGGACATTGCTCTCCTCCCACCACCCCTTCACTGGCTGGAGAGCGTACATGCAGTTGGCTCCATACCTCTAGGCCTGTTCCCATTGCCTGTTTTGTCAAACGGAGCTATTTGCCCCCTGGAATAAAGGGAAATTTTCTGTGTGTATGAAAAAGAAAAACAAATTTTTTTTAACAGCATGCAATTGCTTTCATTGTAAAAAAATATTTTGTTATTATAGAGGTGATATACAGAGGGGTCAGTTACATAAGTCAGGTAAAGAGTACATTTCTTTCTCCCAGTTTTTCCTTCCTGTCCCCACCCACAAGTTGTATAGTTCATTTGCAACATAGTGTCTAGTGAGTACCACTGCTACATTTGTTTAGGCTTTATCCTCTCCTTTTCTTTACTCTCCCCCTCCCCATCTTCCCACAGGCAGATAAATAAACTAAAAAGAAAACAAGAATAGCAACAAAGGGAGAAAAAAACTCTCTTGTCTATTTCCTGTGGTTATCATTTTTATTTTCCATTTCACCCAAATTAAGATGGAAAGTCAGGACGCAGTTGTCAGAGAGGTTGGCACCAACCCTTCCTGATTCCAGGTGAAGTAGGTGAAAGAGATGATAAGTAATAAATATCTTTTTTTTAAAAAAAAAACTTATTGCAGAGGCAGTTTTTCCATTGTTAATGAGGGTAATTTGACTTGGTTGAAAGATTGCAGTTCTTAAGAATTAATGCAGTAATCCAATTCAAAGATTTAAAGAGATCTAAGATTTTTCACAGGTCGCGTGCTAGTGAATGAGCTCCCAGCACATAGCAGCTAATGGACTTGAACGCCAGTCTGTCATTTCTCTCACGCTCAGTGCAGATCAGCCTTGCCCTTGATGGTGAGTCTGCTTTCCAAGCACTGCAGGTTATTGAGAAGTGTGGTGTATTTGTAACACTTTGGAAAGAGGGTATCCTGTTTCCTATAGCCCCTAATTACTAGCAAAACTTAGGTTATCTTTCTTAATTACATGTAAGAATCCTGAGAATCCTGATATTCCTGAGGAATATCCGGCTCAGAGGAGCTGCCTTCTTGCCTTGCTTTTTATTTATTTTTTCCTAATGTATCTTTTAAAAAAACGAATCTCTGTGTCATTGTGTTTGCACGTATAGGTGAATCCACACAAACACAAAGGTTACATGCCTGGTATTTGTAAGTTTCCATTTTTGATAACGATGTATTCATTATTAACAGTTAATATTTTGTAAAGGCTTATCTGTGAAGGATATTGGAAATGCTTACTTCCCCCATCCCATTATGTTTCTAAATATGAAAAAAACAATCCCATGTTCAAGCAATTAGAAGCCCTGGCATCTTCCCATGTGCTTTCTCAGGGCAGTGTCACCATTCTTCATACACAAGAACCTTTGTTCCTTAACGAGAGAAAGGACTAGAGCTCATTAATTGTGGTTCCAAGTGCTGTCTGCTCAGTGTTGAGGCAGTGGTGTATAACATAGACAAGATGGGTCCAAACCTGGGAGATGCTCTCAGTTCTGGGGACTGGAAAAAGACAAACAGCAAGAGTCCTCTTGGCTGCCTCCTAACTGGAACTGTCCTTGAGAACCTACTTGACTGCTCAGCAGTTAAACTAAAGAACTTTGTGTAGACACACCAGGAGAGAATGGGTGAAGGCACAACTTGTACAGAAATCTAGAACTTTATCTTTGTTCAAAGTCCTTTGTCTTCCACAAACAAGTTAGAAATCTCTTGGATTTTTTTTTAACCTAAGTTAATAGACACCATCCAAAAATGTCCTTTGGGTTTTATTTATTTACTTATCTATTTATTGATTTTTGTCGGTTGTGGGACTTGAACTCGGGGCCTGGGCGCTGTCTCTGAGCTCTTTTGCTCAAGGCTAGCACTTTACCACTTTGAACCACAGCACCACTTCTAGTTTTCTGGTGGTTTATTGGAGATAAGGGTCTCATGTACTTTACTGCCTGGGCTGGCTTTGAACTGTGATCCTCAGATCTCAGTCTCCTGAGTAGCTAGGGTTATAGGCATGAGCTACTGGCATCTAGCAGTCTAGCAACTGCAAACTTTTTTTTCTCCCTTAAATTAGTCATGGGGCTTGAACTCAGGGCCTGGGCGCTGTTCCTGAGCTTTTTCACTCAAGGCTAGTGTTCTGCCACTTTGAGCTAAGCACTACTTCTGGTTTTCTGGTGGTTAATAGAAGATAAGAGTCTCATGGGCTTTTCTGTCCCAGGCTGGCTTTGAACTATGTTCCTCAGATCTCAGCCTCCTGAGTAGCTAGGATTACAGGCACGAACCACCAGCACCCAGCTAACTGGAAGGATTTTGAAAACTCAAGTGCTCATACCAGACCAAAAGCCTTGGTCTGTCTCAGTTACAAACAAAGAGCCCTCATTTTTCACAATCAGAATGGGCATGGCTTCAGTCTCCAGGAAGCTGTGTGCAGCCAGTGTTTCCAGAATTATTCCTAGTGCACATGACTGGCTCTTCTTGCTGGTTATGGTGGAAATCTCTCCCATAAGTGAAGAACTGAATGATTTGGCTGGGAAAAAAAAATCTCCCACAACATTGCATGGATACTGTGTTTTTTCTCTAACTGGCTCTGGGCTGGGCTGGGCTGGCAAGGATGAAGAATAGAATCCATTGTCAGGTGCAAAATTAGAGCAGGTAGTTTGGGGATGGACTTGCTTGGTTCTGACAGGGTGTATCCATCAGGTAGCTAATGCTGGAAGGAAAAATATTGGAGCCACTGGGCTAGACTGAAGTCCTCCTCTCCGCCTCTCTCTTCAACTCCCTCCTCATTTCTTGCTTTCTCCTTCCATCCCTGCCAAAGGATAAATTGCCCTCATCTGCCTAATGCTAATGGAAGACATTATTAACAAAAGGGAGAGGCTTACAAGGCAAGCCGGGGTCTGGTGCGTTGCGGAGGTATGGAACCCTCAGTGACACAAGTCAGAAATAGTAACCACACAAAACAAATACGACTTTTTTCCTGTCATGACCTGTCAGTGCTAGCTATGCACATATATTTTCCACCTGTACTCTTTATTTCCCCACTAATGTTTCTCAGAGAAAGAAAAATAGATTTCAGAATGTACAAAAACCTGTTCTTCAATTGAGTATGCAAAAAAAAAATCTCGTCGCAGTATTTATTCGAAACCTGCTCTCATAATGTTCAGTCAAGGAGAAAACAGCAAAAAACAGTTGTTGATGGACTTAGCACAGAACTGGATTAAATAAGCATTAGTCTACTGAAGCTGATTACAGGAATATGAAAATGCAGTATCTTAATGGTACATATTTTTATGTGGCAGCCCAGTTGCCTTTCATTTCGCAGCTAATATGTCTATTCTTATGAGTCATTTACTTCTTTAATTACCTTTTGCAGGCAAGGCACCATGGTATATTAATGTGAATGATTTTTACTGCCAGTTTATCATACAATGCCCCAGAAGTTGAAAGGCGTAATTGACTTGGAAGAACAGCTCATGAAGGAAACAATATTTAGTTGACAGTTTTTCCTTGTAGTCTCTGTTGACGTTTATGAGTTTACACTATGCTAAAGGAGTAATAAACACAATTTTCTTTCAATAACAGGAAAGGGTAGCTTCTAAAATACATTTGTAGGAAACACATTTGTCCTTTTCTTGAGTAATATGAAAATAACACATTTGCAGTGATAAGCCCTCTCGGATTGCCAAATGAATTAAACCTTTGAAGGTGCATTTATAACCTGTCTCCGAGCATTAGGAGATATTAGGATTCGTGTGATTGAATCAGTGTAATGAATATTTAAATTATATACAGATTTGGATAAGTCCTATTAAAATCTAGGTGTTTGGGTGAGTCTGTTTGGTGGAGCCTTTACAGCTTCCTGAGGCCAGGGAGGAGGGATGGGTGCTTGAGAACTGAGAACTCTCTGGAGGATTTCCCTTCTCTGAAGGGAGGGAGAGTCTGTCTGTACATTTTTGGAAAATACAATAAAGCACAGTCGAGCCAATTCCTTATAAGGTCTGGCCTTTGAACAGTTAAAATCTGGGGGTGGGTCGCTGCTGCCTTGGAGTCTGGAAGAGTGCTTTGACTTGAACTTGACTTAGGCAGTTTTGCTTTAAACCATGGCTTCTGCAGGTCCCTGGGCTCTGGGTTGGTTCACTGTCTCTGGGCAAGGCCCTGGTTTGGCACATTGGTTGAGAGGGAGTTAAACTTTTCACAGTTTTCTGGGTTGTTTGCAGTTCAGTCCTGTGCAACATAATGGAAGTTTTCTAGCCATCTGTTGTTAAGCTGGTGGTGAGCAAGGCCAGTATATCCAAACAAAGTTCTGGCCTGCTGTAAACTGAACCTGTCAGCTTAGCATAGCTCTCCTGACCCCTCCAGAGAGCAGGGCAGCCCTTGGTACCAGGCACTCACTGCTCAGAGCTTTCAAAGGGGAGCTATTTTGGGGGTAGAGGGTGGGAGCTTGTTTACTTTGTTCTGTGTGTTCCTCTCCCTGGCTTGGACTAGTTTATACTTAATCTTTAAGTGGATACTTGCCCCTCCCCCTCCCTGTGCAGAGGAGGGGCATTGCTTCTTAAGAGGGGAGTTTGTAACTGTCTCAAAATGTGGGTGACATGCCTGAAATTCAAGAGGATATTCGAGGCAGGTATTGTAGTTTCACTGTTTTGTCCTTTGATGGATGGGGACAAAGAGACCAGGCAAAGAAGCTCCTAAATTTGTTTCTTCGCTCAGACAATTCAAAATTTTACATAGCTTCAGAAGGACTTCTGCTCTGTTCTGCAATGCATATTTCACTATCAGAGGTTAATATGCAACATAACTTAGCATGCCAGCAGTTAGACAGTGCTCCCTGCTGTATGGAGCATTACCCGCTCCTCTCCTCTCATTTACAAGGTCTATCTATTGCTGTAAATTGCCTAGCTTAACCTTCAAAGAGTTCCATTATTTTCTGGGTATTCCTACCTCCCCCCCCCCATTGCAGCAGTGTTTCATGGCTACATATAAAATACTTCTATACATGCAGAGCTCATAGGTGATAGATAGATAGATAGTCATTACTTGCATATGTATGTAGATGTAAATACATAAATATATTGCATGTTTCTATGATATATCCCTATGCACACATCTACACACACATATAAATGTCCATCGACACCTTGTAGGTGCTGTGGTATTTTTATCTTGGCCTTGCTATCAGGTACCTCCTGTCCAGCCCTCTGGTTCCATTTGTGCACCACTAGAACAAAGCCATAGGGAACTAGCATCAAGCCCTTGTGTCCATCCCAAACCATTTCAGTATCCAGGGAGAATGAACAGTGTCACTGAGCAGCGATCTTAGCCACTCTCAGGCTGCCTTCACCCCTCTGGGTGAGGAGGAGGAGGCTTCCTGCAGCAAGCAAGAAAACAGATACAAAAAAGTGGTTGGTCCAAATCACCAGGTAGGAGGGGATGGGCTCCCTTTTAAATGTAGTCAGGAAATGAACAAGAGGCAGGAATCCATAAATGGGAGGGTGGGGCACAGCAGCCTTTCCCTTTAAAGGACAAAAGACCATGACAGTAGTGAAAAAATACTCAATTCAAAATTTAAATGAATGCACTTACTTGGAAATAGCATAGAGTCACAATCTGTTTGTAAGGTGACTGACATATAAAGTGCTTTTTTTTGTTTTAAAGTTTGTTTTTATTAAGCATATGCAGGGAAGAGTTTAGGGTGTAAATGTCAGGTGCAGTGGAACATGTACACCGCCCAAGAGTCAAGCAAATAACCTTGATATTTAGGACACTGACTTTCAGGACATGAAATTGTATTTTTTGGTGTGTCCTTTTTATTTCTTAAAAAAGAGGAGGAGTACATTATGAGGTCACCTATTAGCTGTTTTTTTGTGTGTTCTTTTTTTTTCCTGTCTTAAACTCAGCCCCTTCTGTCTATTAAAATCAAACCACTGTGTAAACATTCCAGTGTTGTTCTTGGTCTCTACAATGGTGGTGGGGATCAGGTTTCACCTGCCTGCACATCTTCAAGCAATTAGAGCAATTAGTGTGAAGCCATTTCACATTCAAGGATTCAAGGTCTACTGTGACATTCAAGTCCAGGAGAAGTCTGAAAGGGAGAAGAAGGGGCCTGGAGTGGGGCCCACAGTGCATGGCCTGCAGCAGACAATTTCTCCCTGCAAGATGGCAGCTTTTTAATGATGTTATTATGAAGGTTTTTAAAACAACATATCACAAGTTGTTTGTATCAAGAAAACCCAACAGTCATTTAATTATACTAATGAAGGTCTTTCTACATGGCAGGTTTTCTTTTGCTTTTTCTTTCTTTTTTTTCTTTCTTTCGATTTTTAATGTTCTGATACTAAAAGTGTGGCATTATGGTAGGCCTTGCATTCTGATGAGAATATTTTATGATGTACCAGGAAATTTGCATTTTGCTTTTGTGGTAAACCTCCCTGTTTGGCCGGGAGGGGGGTAAATGTAACAATTACAGCAACACAGTATAGTGAAGTTGGAAGGTTTGGGAAGTGTGGAAAGCAACTATGTTGTTGCTTTTTATAAGGTTAGTAAAGAATCTTGGTGACTAAGAAACAGATTGAACTAGTGTGGTTGAAAGCAAAATCAGCTTTTAGCTCATCATGTCCCTGTGCAGACAGGACAGAAGGTGACTTTTGAATCTAGTAGGATATTTACTTTTGTTTGTTTGGTTCTTTTTTTTTTTAACATGTGTAACTTAGTTACCCAGGAATCTTGTTTGCACAAAGCAAACCCTAAAGTGATTACAGCTTTTAAAATTGGGCTGTACATTTTCATTCCATATTTTATTGTAGGTTTATTGTGGAAAATAAAAGGAAGGGGGAGCACTAATTTTAAAAACTTAAGCATACTGCAAAAAGGAAAAAGGAGAAGGAGGAGAACAAGAAGGAGAAGGAGGAGGAGGAGGAGGAGGAGGAGGAGGAGAAGACCACCTTGCTTTGCAGTCTTAAGAGGTGTTCAAAATCATGAATAACCTTAGGATAACTAATAATGTGGAGCTCTGGTGTTCTTTAACCTGATTCTGCCTGCTCTCATTCTGTGTTTGTTAACAAATAACTCTAACTACAAAACTTGGGAGAATTGCTTTGTCATTATACACTGACTTCAATTAAAATAAGAGGCTTTTAAAAAATTATATGCTTCAAAGAAAGTTCATGGAGGCGTTCCTTCAAGAACTGCAGTAGTTGGCTTCAGGAGTTGCTAGGTATGGAGCAGTGACCAGAACTGAACATAGCTGATCCTTTGTGGGACTGAGGATAGAGCCTTTACAGTCATTCACTATCCCTTTTAAGGAACTGGGTGGAAGTAGAGCTGTGTCTCATATGGTAGAGCATCAGCCTTGAGAGGAGGAAAGCTAAAGGATAGTTCTCAAGCCCTGAGTTCAATCTTTAGTACTTGTGCACTCACACACACACACTAGAAAAGGAAAGAAAAGGAAAGAAAAAAAAGAACTGGGCTGCTTAGCATTTTCTAGCTCTAGCTCTAAATATTTACAGCTCTACTGTTGAGGTAGCTAGCCGGGCGGCCCACTTCCCTGGTGCCCAGACCTTCCTGTGCCCTTCTGATATTACATCTCAGAGTAGAAGAAGCCAGTAAAAACCCTGCACACGTGAGCACCTGACACTCAGCCTGTGTCTCCATCTCCCCTTGCCCCCCTGGCAAGCCATGGCTTAGGATACCATTTGCTGCATCTCTGAGTGGGCCAGCTGGGTTACAGAGAGGCATTTGCATTGGAGACCACTCCCCTGCCAAGGGGGTAAGGCAAGCATGGAGGCTCCTGGAGGCCAGAAGGGAAGTGAGGCAGTAAACCAGATCCTTCCCAGTTTCCCCCCCTCACCTCGCCCTCTGTTTCTATGATCTGCCTTTTGAACTGTTTTTGTGGCTGATCAGTTCCACCTAATATGTCTCTTGATTTCTGCTATTGTAATACTCAGGCGACATGCTGTTCTCTTCATTTTTATAAGCTTTAGATGCTTCTGCCTGTCATATTCTGGCGGTTTATCTTCAGCGTCTGGATTTGCTTTCAGACTTGAATGTCTATCAAGCTGCCGTTGCTTTGAATGTGAGATCAAAAGAAGATGAATTCCAGTAGAAAAAAAAATTTCCTTCTATGAAGAAAAGATTGGGGCCTATGTAAACATCCCACTGACAGCTCCCAGTGAGTTATTTTAGCCGAGTATTAGCACCTGCGTGGCAGGCAGTCCGGCATTCCACGCTCAATAACAAATCAGTTGCTCCTGTGGCAGAATCCCATCGCCCACAAGAGCAATCCATTTTCAGAAGGGACTCTTTGCCTCCTCTTCTTCCTCTTCTTCTTTTCCTTATTATTGACTATGGCTGTTCAGTTCACCTTCTTTATTTTTCAAGCTGACTTGCTAGACCTTCTTAGCAGTTTACTTTTCTGTATGGGACCCATCAAGTTTCTCAGGACCTTGAAAATTAGTTCGGGACAGGATAGAAAGAAGGAGGGTTCAGGCAGGCAAGCCGAGGCATTTGATGGCAAAAAGGTACTATGACTGATGGCAGACCAGGCACATGTAAAGAGAGCGCAATCAAAGCCAGATCAAGAGTGTATCCTGAATTGTGGATAATGTGTTCTTTAAAAATACATGTGACACAATCCTCCAAAGTCTACGGAATCAGAATTTTTCTTGCTTTCTTTTTTCTTCTCCCTCCTCTCCCCCCCCCCCCCCCAGCATCTTGCCTATGTAAATGTCACCACAAAAATATCTCAAGAGCAGGTTTCCTGAAACGCCGTTGGTGTGCTATTTGTCTGCATGCGTGAGCTGTGTGTCTGGCTAGGGCTTGCTGTAGTCAGGGCACACTTGGTGTGTTCTGTCCCTGCTTGCAGACCGGCAGAGAATTGAGATACAAGTAGCATTAATAGATTTCTCTAAGTGCTAAATGCAACTTTGAAAATTACCTGCAAGCTCCAACGGGATCTTTCAACTTTGAAAGTGAAGAATTACTTGAGGAATTCTTGTGGTTTCTTTGTCATTGAGTGAGAACCCAGCCAGCTACCGTGGAGGTAAATCTCTCTGAGGTTGCCTACAAAGAGTAATGTTCCTGTGTGTTCTCTCCTCGAGGGTGCTTCAGCGGCTCGCTCAGCACTTCCTGTTTATTCAAACATCTTTTTTACCACTCGGCAACCCCCGCTTCACAGAAACAGCCAGAAGACCGAAATCCAAAGGCAGGCAGTGCGAACCAGCTCCGTCAAACTCTTCATTTTCTCTGTAAGTGTCCAGAGAAAAAGGCACTTTATTTCCTCCCCTGTCCCCTCACTGGGTTAAACTTTGAAACTAGGGATCCTTTCTTGAGCAGACATTCTGGGAAAGGGAAAGTAAGATGCTCTAACTTTGTTTACTGCTTGATCTCTTCCTTCTCTTTCCTCTCCCCTTCAAAGCCTTTTCTTTCTTTCTTTCTTTTTTTTTCCTCTTTTGAAAGCATGGAAAAAGACCTTCTGCTAACTCCTTGTTAATTCAGCCTTGCTCCCAAATGCCTTTGGATTGAATCAGCTAATTGTCAGGACAGTCTTTCCAGGCTGAGCATGGCTGAGAAGCTTTAAACCTTCTCTGTTTGTTGTGACATTGTTTTGCGCTGACTTCTTTTTCTCCCTGTTATCTCACATAGTAAGAGAATTCTGGTGTGGTGCCTGGGTGATTTTTTTTTTTGCCTGTACAGAATTGTCTTCGGTGTTTGCATCACAATACCGTCATCGTGTGTGAATTGGTCTTGATAATATTTGTACCAATTTCATGCCAATAAAAGTCAGACTGCTGAAACACGCACGGTCATTATCTCATTCATAGGACTATTGTTTAAGTGGAATGGGGCTGGAAAGGAGAGAAAGCCTGCCTCACTGTGTTTGATGGTGGTCAAAGGGAAGTTGGATGTGGCAGACTCTTTACACAGTTGGCTTTGGGGGGAGTTCAGATGGTGGGGAAGCTCTGAGATCTACAAGACACCCATAACTGCTCTCTGAGTTCTCTCTTTTGAAATGACTTTTAAGCACATGGCCGGACACTTGTTTTTGCTTTTGAAGTTCCACCTTTTCCTGCTTGTAGTCACCCCTCTGGCTTTTCTTTTTCCTCCCTCTCAACCCCCTCCCCAAACCAGATCCCCTAACTTCACCTTGATTGTGTAAGCCAGGGGATCATTTTTGTTAACTATGTATTTTTGTTAACTAGGTGATGGTCAAGGAATAGGTCATGAGATAGGAAATTAGTTCCTTTGAACTGAAGATCAGAGTTATTCTGAGCATTGTTGGTTAGTCTTCAGACTTCAATTGGCTTTAATTTTTAGTGTCTTTTAAAGTAGACAAAGAACTAGGCTATGTAGCTGTATCAACCTCTAGTGGAAGAAACCTTGACAGAAAATAAATGTTTATGTCTCTGGATATATGTATTGCTGTGGCTGTCATTTTTTTTTTTAATGTTCAGAAGTTCTGTTTTGTAAGAGGGGGAAAAAGATGTTTGTGACTGCCTTGGGACAGTTTGTTTAACAGTGGGAGTAATTGCAGGGAAAATGGACAGAGTGACTCGAGGTATTTAGTCAGATGGCAGTGTAGGTGTGGGGGCCAAGGCCTTAGTGTGGGAACAGTGGTCTGCCTTTCTTGATATCTCAGTCTATTTGACGACCATCAGATTTCCCAGCACCCTGGCTTTGTTTTTTCTGGATGGCATGTTTGATTATTTATCAGAAGGGGAAGGGAGTTAGCTGAAGCAAATAAACATGTGACTAAGGTTTGTTTTGTTTTCCACTCAGAAAGCCATGCCCTTTAACTGATATACAGAAAATAATAAATGCATTGTTTTATGATAAAAGGAAATTATACATGTCTTCCTTTGGTTTTGTTTTGTTTTGTTTGAAGGCAAGTGAGTTAACCCTTCAGGCTCAGGAGCTTTTAATTTAAAAAAAAAAGTGTGTATATATATTATTTTTATTTTGACTGCTGAGAAGAATTTTTTCTAGGCTTTTTTTTAAAACAGAGTGCAGTGGTTGGTTTTATGGGACAGGCTTTCCCTAGATTCAGTTGTTGGGCATTTCTAGATGCTTGGCCTAGACAGCAGCCTCAAATGGCTCTGCTTTGTAGTATATGTGAACATGCCTTCATAGGGTCCCTACTGGATAAATCAGCAGTTTTCATATGTTTGTCTCTTTGCTGGTCCTGGGGCTTGAACTCAGGGCCTGGGCACTGCTGTGGAGTCTCTTTGTGCTCAAGGCTTGCTTGCACTCTTCCACTTGAGCCATAGTGCCACTGTGGCTTTTTCTAAGTAGTTTATTGGAGATAAATGTCTCATGGACTTTTCTATCCCAGCTGGCTTCGAACTGTGCTCCTCAGATCTCAGCCTCCTGAGTAACTAGGATTACAGCTAGTGTGAACCACCAATACCCGGCAGATCAACAGTTTTTAGAGTTATGTTGAAGGCGAGATTTTGATCTTAAATCTGAACATCAACAACTCAGCTATAGGACGAGATTTCAGAGTGTCCGTGGAGAGTGTAGAACATAATTTAATACATGCTGTTCTTTGTTAAACATGCCAGGCAGGTGCAACAAGGTGAAAAATCTGTTTGGACAGGGCACTAGCTGCTCACACCTGTAATCCTAGCTACTTAGGAGGATCTGTGATCTGAGGATCACAGTTCCAAGCCAGGAAGTTTGTGAGATTCTTCGGTAAAAAGTTGGAAATGGAGATGTGGCTTAAGTGGCAGAGTACCAGCCTTGAATAGGAAAGAGGAAAGCTAATGGATAGTGCCCAGGCCCTGAGTTCAAGCCACAGTACTGGCACAAAAAAAAAAAAATCTGCTTGGATCTTTCCTTCAAAATTCCCTTCTACTCTTCATTATTATGCCATGTATTTGTGAACTTTAAGGCTGTCATTGGCTTGACCCAGGTCTTTCAGTGGCCAATGGAAAGGCTCAAGTCTATAGTCAAGGTCAATTTAAAAACACCTAAGTTGAATTTATAACTTTTATTTTATTATGGTGTGTGTGTGTCCCCCTCCCTTGACACACACTGGGGTTTACTCATGAGGCAGGTGCTTTACCAGTTAAGCTAGGCCTCTAGCCCTACTTTACACACACACACACACACACACACACACACACACACACACACACACACACACACACACACACACACACACACACACACACACACACACACACACACACTTCACGTGGTATTGGTTGGCCTGGCTGCAACTACCCATAGACACTTGTAAGAGCATCACTGATGTTAGTGCACCTGTTGGCCCAGTCCTTAAAAACTGGAGTAGGACTTTCTATCAGGGCTTCCTTATTCATTTGCATCCTGGAAACATGATGAACAGGATTCGAGCTTGGTGCCTGGCCCAGGCCAGTCCAGCCATATAAATCACAGCTGCAAATCTGTCTCGTTGTCTATACTCTTGTGGAATGTGCATTGGAAATATGCGTCCAGAGGGGCGCCCCGTTCATTGACTATATAAGGGAACGGGGCAGCTGAGGCTCACAGACAGTGTGGCCTCCACCCAGCCGGTCCTGTGTACGGTTGGGGCCAGCTTCTGTCCATGGACAGCGGTGAGAACGGTAGTCTGTCTGTCTGCCTCCTGTCTTGGGTGACTCCCAAAAGGCAGTTGGCTTGGATAATCACACTGTACTTCTCCAGCGCTCTTTGTCTGTAGAAATCAAAGTGTCTGACTAATGTGAACTCAGAATACCCTAGGGACATCGGTAGGCTGCAATGATTATCCCACTTTTGAGGTGGGAAAATGTTCTGTTGTTAAACTAGTTTATAGTTTCCGGGTGTGTCTGTGCTGAATGCTTGGGCCAGACCTGGAAGAGGGCTGATTTGGATACATGGAAAGCATTTTTTCCTGTGACAGTCGGCTCCGACCACAGGACCACCTCAGTAGCAAGTGCTTTACCAGAGAGAAAAACACAGCTCCAGCCTGGTGAAGGTGATGATGATGCTGGAGAGGCAGGCAGCAAAGGCTGCTTGTGCTGCATTTGAATCTCAAGTTGAGATTCTTTTTTTACTATTTGTAAAAATGTTCTAATTATTTTCAAGGGTTTCAATTCAACTTTACCAATTTATAAGCGCAGGACTTCTTGATCAAAATCATTCCCCTTCCATCCTCCTCCTCCTCCACTCCCCCCACCCCTATCCCGGAGATACTCTCTTAACCCAAGGAGACATCACTGAGTGCCTGCAGCTTTCTGTGCCCTGGGCCTCTCCTGTGTTGCTAATTACAAAGTAAACATCACTGGAGTGCCACTTGCTATCCAGGGTCATGTGGGAAGCTTTCCAGAAGTTTCTAGAGTAGGGTTGGAGCTGTTTTGTTCCTAATACTCTTTGTTGGAACTCTGAATATACAAATTAGATTTGAAAAAAAAAGTGTCTGCTCAAAATGTGTTTTTCATTTTTAAAAAATAATTTTCAGAAGGCTGGAAATAACAATTCTAGGTATGTTAGGGAAAACTATGAAAGCAGGCCACCAAATGTTGACAGAATGTCACGTGTAGGTGATGGCACGGAATTATAGTTAGTTTTTGAAATTATTTTCACAGTGCTTCTGCTCATGTTTTGGTATTTATGGACTTGCTACTTTCCTAATCAATAATCATCTATACTTAAAAAAAAATACTTCAAGAAGTGCTGAATGGTTTTCAGACTATAGCCTTAGTGACTCCTCTGCCTTCCTGTTCTTTCTGATGAAGAAATTTAAGCACAGAGAGCTCAACTTACTTGTCCCAGGTTACACAGGCTTTAAATCCAGGCATACAGTTTGTGGGTACCAAGCCACCATGTATATTGCTTCTGTAGAGAAACACTCTTTTTTTGGTTTTGTTTTGTTTTGTTTGTTTTTTTTAGCACATACTATTTTTTTTCCTTTAGAGTTGCCATGATTCTCTCAGGGTCAGTAATTCCCCCAAATTCCCAAAGAATCTTTCTTTCTTTATGCTTAGAGACTCAAGTTCCACCTTATGCTAAACTGCAGTTACTGGAAGTGCCAGAGACATTTTCACTCAGTGCAGCTGTGCACCCAATGAACATAGTTTGGTTCTCAGTGCTTTGGAAGGGAGTTTTTCTAATCTTTTCACCAAACCTGTCAGATCTTTCTTTTACTTTCTTTTATGCTTACCATAAGGGTAAGTCTTTTTAAAAGTTCACTACGAAGTTTTCTTCCAAGGGATGGGGATATAGCTCTGTGTATTGTGCTTGTGGACTTATCCCAGGACCCAAATTCATCCTCAGCTGTAGTTATCTGTTGAATACAGTCTTGGAATTTTTGCCCGTGAAGAGTAATGGTCCAACTCTGCCTTCCTCACAGATGTGGCCACCACACCTAGATTGTTGACATGGAGCGTTTGCTTGAATCCTCATCCTCCTCATTGTGTGACTCTTATCCTACTGTGAAGGGCTTCTGTCTAGCCTGTGTTACCTTACGAGCATTTCATATTTATGTCAATCAGTGTGGATACATCTTGGCTTTGAGATGTCCTTTATTAGTTACATCATTGTCAGAACTACCCTTACAGCTACCCTATACTTTGCTCCAAGATCATGGAGAAAGGCATCTTTACTTTCTGCTAACAAAAGTATATACTCTTGCTATATGCCAGTACACAGCGCATTAGGGTAATAGTTTCCCTTTGTTAAACACCTACCGTGTACCAGGTACTGAGTTATGACGTTACATGCATAATCTGTTACAGTTTAAACTCTCTGGTGCTAGGTTTCCTTATCTGTGAACTGGGTATAATGATACCTCAAAGACAATAAAAATGAGATAATGAGTCTACACTGGTTAGAGCTTATCTGGCAATACGCACACAAAAGTTGCAGCTATATTTTAAAATCATCCTTAAGTAGTTGTACAAACAGGTTTCAATTCAAAGTGTCAGTTAGTGAGTACAATGCGTCTTGCTCACTGCCACCCTTTCCGTCAATCTCCCCCATCTTTCCCAACCTCACCCATCCCGTAATATACCTAGTTACCTTGTCCTATTTTTTAATATATTATAATTTGTATATTATATAAATTATATAGTATATGATTCATTGTATATAGGGTATAGTTATAATTTATGAATATATATGTGTTTTATATATATATACATATATATATATAAAAAAATTATGACTGCATCAGTCTACCCTTCCTTCTCTACTCATCTACTTTTTAAAAATCACCTCCCTCATCCTCAATGGTCAGGAACAAACGCAATCTTAATAATGCATCTGTTGCCAGGCGCAGGTGGCTTACACCTGTAATCTTAGCCACTCTGGAGGCTGAGATCTGAGGATCACAGTTCAAAGCCAGCCCAGACAGGAAAGCATGAGACTCTTACCTCCATTAAACTACCAGAATAGCCAGAATGGAACTGTGGCTCAAGTGGTAGAGTGCTAACCTTAAGCAAAAGAAATTAAGGGACAGAACCCAGGCCCTGAGTTCAAGCTCCAAAAACCAGTATACACACACACACACACACACACACACACACACACACACACACACATCAATGCAGCTGTTTTATATACTTAGATTGCACTTAAAATATATAATTTTCACATTTTATCTATGATACAAAATTTATAATTATATAAAATATATAGATATAAATGTATATCATGTAACACAATGTGTTGTATATTATATATGTAAAATACCTGCTCATTTATATATATATAACTTATATACATGCATACACATGTGTGTATGTTACAGACCCACATTAGTTTCTTACACATCTATGCAGTATCACATAGCGTGAGAAGGCACAGTAATGAAAAACCAGGGCTAACAATTCCCTAGCCCTGAAAGCTAAGCCAGGTGGGTCCAGAGATGTAGGGCATTCTTGGCTGAAGACAGAAACTAACCTCAGCTGTCTACATGCGTGAGCTGCCCCCGGACTCTATTGGGGGGTAAAAAATGTATTCTCTTAACTCTGCCTTTTAGTTCATTGTTGTATAGATTCTGAGTGAAAAACATCTCTTTGTCCCGCTGAACCAAGGACCGGGGGACTTGTCCCAGCTGGGGCTAGAAAGAAGGAGGAGCATCAAGAGAGAGTGGTAACAGCATCCCCAGAGTGGAGGGATGGAGTGACATAATGGGGGTGGGGGCAAGAAGGACCTGCTCAGCACTGACTTGTCACAGCAACACCATACAGAGGATACTACTGGGGTCTAGGAGTGAGACTGATCCCCTAGGATGAGGGATACCGGAAAGCATGGCTGCTGGCAGGAACTGATGGTAGAGTTTAGATGGAGGCCTGGTCATATGGGCAGAGAACACTAGCAGGTCTGTGGATTCGGCTACAGCCACAGGCGACTAACTAGCTAAATAAAGTAGGTCATTTTACGGGGTGGAGTGGGCTACCAAGGGCCTCAGGTAGAAGGCATGATGCTGTGGAAAACCTTCCCTTCACTATGGAGTCAGAGAGGCCTGAAGGGCCATACAGCCATTTTCTAAGCTTACCAGAGGCTGCTGTAGTCGGGCTAGTCCATGACCTTGTGAATATCAAGTTCTCAAGAGACAATGTTTGTTTGTTTTTGTTTTTCTGTTCTAGCACTTGTGACCTTGAACAAGTCACTGAAGCTCACATTCTTTGTTTTTCCACTTTCAGTCAGGAATTATAAAACTTTCCCCTACCTCCCTTAGAGATAGTGAGAGCAAGAGATAAAATAATAAGAGAAAATTAAATTTCACAGTGCCTGGATTTGGTAAACAATTCGGCACAGCATTTTTATTTCCCCGTCTTACATACAGAGGAGTCATTAAACCTGCACTTGCCCTGTGTTTCTAGGTGTTTCCCCCATTTAATTCAGTTTTGGAGATTTGTTCTTGTTACTGTTTGTTTTATAAAGTGTTAGGCATTGAACCCCATATCTCATGCATGCAAGACAAGTACTGTACCACTGAGCTAACCCCTGGGCCTATGAACTTGTGATACAAGTATAACCTTTACTACAGTTACTAGCTGCTTTAGGAGTACAAACTATTGGAGAATACTAGGATATTTCACCCCCATCCCCCAGTGTTGGTTAAAAAAAATGACCAATAGTGAGACGTTTCTTAGTGTTGTTTGTTTGGGGCGGGGAGTGCTTGTACTGGGGTTTGAACTCAGGGCCTGGATGCTATCTCTACATTTTTACTCAAGGCTGGCTCTCCACCACTTGAGCCAAAGCTCTGCTTCCAGCTTTTCTGATGGATAATTAGAGAGGAAAGTCTTATGCCCTTTCTAGTCTAGACTGGCTTTCAACCACGATCCTCAGATCTGAGCCTCTTGAATAGCTAGGATTACAGGCATGAGCCACCAGCACCCAGCTCAGCTCTATTTATAAACAGAGTCCAGAACAAGGGGCAAGAAGAGTTGGATGCAGCTTGCAGTCTAGCATTTTTGATGGTAACCCGTGAATTGGACTCCTGCTGTACAATGCCCAGAGCCACAGGCCTCCAGGCTGTGATCTTGTCCAGCTCCCATGAGCTCAGCAGACTCAGGTTTGGGCAGTGCCCCAATAAAGAAACGCCTCCAAAGACAGCCCAGGTGCCCTTGCCTTGGTGGGTGATTCAGCGTCTGGCACAGCCTGCCAGTATTCCAACAAGTAGGTTTCAGGGCCTTGTATTCAGAGGAGTAGGAGTAGGAGGGAGAATAGTGCTGGGCTTCCCCCCGCCCCCCCCCCACCCCCCCTCCCCCGCCTCCGTCTCATGTAAGAGACTTCAAACAGACTTCCTGGCTGTTTATAGCCATTAAACTTATTTTACCTGATTTTGCAAGAGGATCATAGATACACACTTGTTGTCTCATGAAACATTCTTACTCTTTGGCGGGAAGTATCCTCTGTGTACTTTCCTAATAAAAATCAAGTTTAGTCATAATTGCCAGTGAATATGGAGTTTGCTGTGACCCCTTGCCCCCTAAGTTTGCTTTAGGGAGTAGCTTATAGCAGAATGCTTCCTGCCTAGAGCTTTCTGAGCTCCCTGTCCAGGTGTCTGCAGGTAGGGCTGGGTTCATGTTGGTGCTCCTTGCCTCAGTTCTAGAAAGCCATAGCAGACTCTGAAAGTGTAGATAAATACTTCTGTTCCCTGTCATTTCATGTCTTCTGAATTAAAAAAACACACACAAATATTTGCCATCTTTCCTCCTTAAGAAAATGCACTCTAATAAGAAATAGCCAGCTTTAAAAAAGACTCTAATATATGAGAAAATACACTCTGATAAATTACTAGCATAAAAATGCACTCTAAAAAATATGTAATACACTCTGATAAATAGATTGCCAGCATTTTTGGTTTGTGAGTTTTAGCAGTTGTATTTTTTGTTGCTGAAACTATATTCGTGTCTTTGCAGCATTTGTTAAAATTATAAAGAGAAAACAAAGTGAGAGACACACTTGATAAGCTTTCTAGTAGTGCTTACTATCCAATGTGTATTAAAGAATATAAAGTCATAGCTGTGTGACAGTGGCTCATGCCTGTAATCCTAGCCACTCAGAAGGCTGAGCTCTGGGGATCCAAGTTGGATGATAGCCTGAGCAAGAAAGTTCATCAGACTCTTTATGTCCAATTAACCAGCAAAAAGCTGAGAGTAGAAGTATAGACAAGTAGTAAGAGTGCTAGCCTTGAGCAAGAGTGCGAGACCTTGGGTTCAAGCCACAGTCTAGGCACTAAAGAAAAAAGAAAAAGAATTGAAAGACCCAAATGAAAGCTGGTAATAAAAGAAGATTTAGAAAAAAAGGTACAGGTTGGTGTGGGAAGTGGTCCAGGTGCTGGGGGAAACTTTGGCCTCCCTACTTTGTTCTGTACAGAGGAGTGACCCACCCACGAGCCTGTGGCTTACTTGCTTCTGCAGGCAGGATAATGGCAGTGATGTGAAACTTTGGTCTTTCTTTCCCATCCCTTTTGAGTTGAACTCAAACACATAGCACTGGAATGTTGCAAAAGACATGGATGTGTCTCTGCTCTGGTTTTTTTTCCCCCCATGTCTATCTTGATTTTCATTTTTTCTGTCTCATAAGGTCATTTGCAAAGACTGGGACGTTGTCAAAAATCCACACAGGACGCTCTGTCTACAGATCAACTGTTAGGACAGGCCCGGAAATCTTAGCATATTGCTCTGGCTGTCAGAAGGCTGGGGATGGAGGATACCACACACAGCCTTTCCCTTGTCTTTTACCAATGCCCAGCGGATCTAAGGCTTTACTGTAGGCCCCAGCTACTTCTGAGGGTTGAGTCAGGTGAGGTTAAGACCAGTGAAGCTGAAAGTGAGTCACACCCTGTTGCATTGTCACAGGCTAGACCAAGCAGTAAGTGGTTCAAAGAGGCGGTAGACGGTCTGATGAGTGGTTCTTGTCTCCTGTGAGATTTATGGGGAAAGTCACTCATTTCTTACTAAGGACACCAGTTGCGAGACTTGATGGTTCACTGTGCTGCTTTCTTTCCGTGTGTACCTAGTATTTACATAGGCGTTCTCTTTTGTCTTTTTGGTCTAAGACTAGATCTTGAACTCGGGACCATGTGCCTCTTTTCTGGCTGTTTTTGTGCAAGGCTGATACTCTACCTTCACTTGTGGATATTTCAGGTTCATTGGCAATAAGGTTCATGGACTTTTCTGCCCAAACTGGTTTTGAACCACGATCCTCAGATCTCAGCCTCTTGAGTAGCTAGCTAGCACCCAGCTACTACCCATTTTTAATATATGATTCAGAAACATTCTACAACATCCACTGAAGGAGGAGGGGTGTGGCATATGATACTTAAATGTTTTCACAACTACTAGAAAAGCTGGGTAAGAGCAGTTCACTTTCCCACTATCCATGTGATAACTCCATTGTAAGATGTCATCATTTTATGCTGGACACTGGTGGCTCACGCCTGTAATCCTAGCTACTCAGGAGGCTGAGATCTGAGGATCGAGGCTCAAAGCCAGCCTAGGCAGGAAAGGCCTCCGGACTCTTCTTGCCAACTACCAAAAAGCTGAAAGTGGAGCTGTGGCTCAAGTGATAGACTGCTAGCCCTGAGCAAAGAATGCTCACAGACAGCTTTCAGGCCCTGAGTTCAAGACCCAGAACTGGTATACACTCCCCCTCTCCCCACCCCCCAAAAAATAATTAAAACAACAAGAACAAGCCTGCTGCTGCTGGCTCAAGCCTATAATCCTAACTACTCAGAAGGCTCAGATCTGAGGATGATGGTTCAAAGCTGGCCTGGGCAGAAAAGCCTGTGAGACTCTTATCTTCAATGAACTACTTAGAAAAGCCCAAAAGTAGCACTGTGGCTCAAGTGGTAGAGCACTAGCCTTGAGTACAAAGAGGCTCTGGGATAGTGACCAGGCCCTGAGTTCAAGTCCCAGAACTGGCAAGACAACAATAAATCTCCACTTTGGAAAACCTGTTGGTAGCTTGGAATGCTGTGGGTTCTCTATGGACACTTTGGGTCCTGTTAGCCACAGTCTACTTCTTTCCTCTCTGTACTGGAATGGTAGCTGAGCCTACATCTGAAAGACGATCATGTTTCCTGTACAGTGGACTGCCAGTACTTGTCCCATTGTATTATATGAGGGCATTCATTCTATGAGGCAGTGGTAGTAGTTGGTGGCTGGGGCTGGAGCCAGGTAGAAAAGACTCTCTGGAGGTTCTTATGTGTGCCCAGGTGAAACTCCCCAGTTTCCCATGCTGCTCTTAGGTTCTTTTACTAGCTGTGTTTCCCACCCCCATATGTACAAGGAGTGTTGATCAACCCCGAAATTGTCTGAGACACAGGTTTGATCTTGAGGGGTGGAGAAAGTCTAGGAGAGAAATTAGAAGGATGGCTGAGTCAGAGCAGCCTTGAAAGCTTGAAAGGGGACCACATCTCCTGACAGGCAGGAAATAACCAGCTTTGTCACCTGGCCATGAGGTGCATGGTCTTTATTCTCAGGATACGGAAAGTCTCACACCTATCCATCTGAGCTGCTGTTAATCTATTTCTGGGAATACATACTCAAAGTGTGCTTCAAGGTTTCACTGGTTTAAGACAGAGAAACACATGGGTGTATTTATTTTCATATTTCAGTTCCTTTGTAGAAATGAACAACTGAATTTGAGCTTGTCTTTCTTTCCTTCTTTCTTCCTTTTCTATCTCCCTCCCTCGCTCCCTCGCTCCCTCGCTCCCTCTCTCCCTCCCTTCCTTCCTTCCTTCGTGTACCCATACTGGGGCTTGAATTCAGGGCCCTTGAGTTCTGTCCATTAGCTTTTTACTCAAGGCTAGCATTATACCATTTGAGTCACACCTCCATTTTCAGACTTTTGCTGGCTAATTGGAGATAGCCTGGATGGCTTCAAACCGCCTCCTGAGTAGCTAGGATTTTAGGTGCAAATTTAAGCACCGAGCTTGAATTTGAGCTTGAAGAGCAACTAATTCTAAGTGCCTTCTTTTTAGCTAAACTTGAGCACTGTTTGGGGGAACTGATTGAAAACTGGGTTTATATAAATTCTGCCTTGGGCTAAGGAGTATTAAACACTCCTTGGTGAGCATGATGGGGACCCAGGTTTCAGGCCCAATAGTCAAAACAAACAGCCCTACCTAGTAGAAGCAAGTTTTCAGAATACAAGGGACTGGCAACATTTTCCGTCAGTGGATGTATAGGAAGGATTTAAGGCTATCAAACATATGTTGAAAGTCACTTAGAAACCAACCAGATATAATTGGATGAACTCAACTGTTTTCTAAATAAAACTTCATTTGCAGGTACGGAAATTTGATTACAAAATACTTTTTTAAAAAACTTTCTCCCAAATGATTTAAATAAGTATCACCAAATATGCCTCTCTTATGGGCTGATCAGAACAGATGATGGAACAGATTTGGTTTAATGGCTGTACCTTGCTGACCTGTGACCCCAGACTTTCCAGTCAGTCCTACTTTCTGAAGAGCTCATGTCAGCCCTGTCACCTAAATATGCTATGCAAAATGTTTCATAAAGGATTTTTTCCTCCTTCCAGCTTGCTTTATGTATATGTGTGTGTGTGCACTTGCTCAAACCATATTTTGTGTAAACCTGTTAATGATTCTTCAGAGATGGTAAACATGTTTGTGAGCACTGGCTACCTTGATAAACCTGCTAAACATAGGATTACCTACCCTACCCTACTCTACCCCCCACCCCCCACACCCATATAAACACCTGCTATGAACTTGAGATGCAAATAGCCCAGAAGTTGTAAACATGCTTATGGAAAACATAATTTGTTTTTTTAAAAGGAAAACAGATGGCACTTATTTACCAAGAGTGTTAAGATATTGATGAGAATGAGTTCATCTTGAATCAATAGAGTAGAAGGTGTGCCACAGGCCCAGGTCCCCCAGTTACTATGGAAACCTGGCTTATGAAAGCAGCAGCCAACTTCTGAACTCCCAGACTCCCTCTAGACACTCAGAGCTGGCCAGAGTCCTTGGCACTCTGACCATTAGACGTCTCCCAACTCCTTGTGAAGAGACAGGCAGAGATGGCAACCAGGAGATCTACAGGCAAAAATGTCCCCTGCCTGCCACTGTACCCACGATCAGGAAAGTGTGTGTGTGTGTGTGTGTGTGTGTGTGTGTGTGTGTGTGTGTGTGTGTGTGTGTGTGTGTGTGTAACCAGGAGCAGAGTGCCTGGTTTGATCCATTGCCTTTGCTCCATGATATCCTCAAACTGAGTCTTTACCATAAGCCAAGCCCGGTTCTCAAATATAGCACCAGTTCTCCGGTGCCAGGCAGGCACATCTGTTATAAAGGAAGTGTTGATTCAACCCAGCCCAGGAAGAGCCACCAAGAGTAAAAGGTCTCCAGAGATTGGAGTGGACCTTTTAAGTTATTTACATTAGCGGTTGGTCTGGAACCTGAGCCAGAGGTGATCCTTCCTGCTTACAAGAGAAATTCTTTCATTTATTCATTTCCTCACACATGCGCAGTCTCCCTCTGTTGTTTTTTTTTCCTCCCTCCTTCTTGCTCTCTGGGCTTGTCTTCCTCTTCTCTTCGCTCTTTCTCTCCTCTCTATTCTCTCTAATATGTACAGAGTCCGATGTCCACATACTTTCTATTCCGTATCCAAAGTATCCAGTTTTATCTTCCAGCAGTGTATCCTAAGACACTTCTGCAGTTGTGATTGAGACACTGCTAGGGAAGTAAGAGCAGGCCCAGGCCCTTCTCACTCCTTGGTTATATTGGGGATAAGATTGTGTCTGAGGTTGAGACAATGGAGTCTGAAATGAAGAACTTTAATCTACTTTGATACAGATAACACATTAAAACATTCGAGTAGCCAGCCATCAGTGGCTCACACCTGTAATTGTAGCTACTTAGGAGGCTGAGATCTGAGGATAGGGGTCCAAAGCTAGTCTGAGCAGGATAACCTATGAGGCTCTTATCTCCACAAAACTAACAAGAATCTGAAATTGGAGCTGTGGCTCAAGTGATAGAGGCTTGAGCACAAAAAGCTCAGGGACAGCATTCACACCCTAAGTTCAAAGCCCAGGACCAGCACCAACAAAAGAAAAAGAAAAGAAGAGTAAAACAGGTAACAGTGGCTCACAGTTTTAATCCTAGCTACTCAGGAGACTGAGATCCAGAGGATCAGGGTTCTAAGCCAGTCTGCAAGGAAATGTCCGAGAGACTCCATCTCTAAAATAACCAGCAAAAATCTAGACTGGTGGTGTGGCTCAAATAGTAATGTGTTAGATGAGCAAACATGAAGCCCTGAGTTCAAACCTCCATACTGGCAAGAGGTGGAGGGAAGACTGTCAAATAATTATGTTTGAGCAGCCCTATGAACCCAGAATTTTTACCCCACTCATAAGCCATGAACATAATAATAAGTATTTTTTTTTTTTTACTTTCTATCAATGTAGATGGCAGAGATTTGTATGGGACACCAGAAGCTGCAATCTTACTGTCTTGCCCTTATTTCTGTGACAATTCAAAGGCTAGATTGTACTGGGATGTGAGAAAAATGCCCTTTAGAGATTGGTTTTGAAGCCTGCTATGTATCCTAATCAAGTAAGTTTTAAATTTTTGCGGAGACTGAAGATGATTTTATAAGTTTATTTTTATTTACTTATTGGAGAGTGTTAACTTTGCCCCAACTTCGCTCACATGTTCCTGCAAGAGTAGGGACATGATAGCATGATCATTTGCCACCGTTCCATATCCAAGTGATTTCTGTTTTGAGTTATTTGAGGTTCTTTTCTCTGTTGGAAGGTGTTTGGGGGCTGAACTGCAGAAGCCATAATGCATATCCTGTGTGGTGGTCTGTTCAGTAGTTTGCCTAGACTTTGTATTGTGTGATTCATGTAAGTTCTTCTACCCGCTCCTGTGGGTTTCTACTGTTCATTCTTCTCTGCAGTGGGCCTTCATGGGAAAGTTGGGAAAGAACTGGGCTTGATCAAGTGAGCATACAAGTAAACCCATTCTGTGAGGAGAATGAAAAAGACACATTCACAAGTTACATTTTTCTTAAACCACCACAGCACATCTGAGATTCCAGACACTGTCTTTTGAAGTGTATAAGTGCCATGGAGAGCCAGCTCAGGAAGGACAGGTTGAAAACAAACATTAGGTCTCGGTTCACCACTGTCTTCTACTGAGGTACAGCTATGAGTGCATGCTTGTGTAAAAGTAATTGTGGGTGTGGATGTCATTCTTAATATCTTCCCTTTTACAGAAATAGGAGCTTGAATGTGTGGCTTCTCTGAGACCAGCTTATTTAACAACTCCCTGTTCCTGGTGAAATCATGATTATTATGTGGAGTCATCCCCACTTGGTTCTTCTTTGCTTGCTCTGGTTTAGTATTAAATGAATGTAACCACGCTAGGTGCTAGTGGCTCACGCCTGCAATCCTAACTCAATTGACTGAGAGCTGAGAATTGTGGTTCAAAGCCAGGCCAGGCCCACAAATCTGAGATATTCTTACTGCCAATTAACCTGTAAAAAGCTGGAAGTAGAGGTGTGGCCCAAGTGGTAGAACACCAGCTTTGAGCAAAAAAGCCAAGTGAGAGGATTAGGCCCTGAGTTGAAGCCCCAGTACTAGCACGTGTGTGTGTGTGTGTGTGAGTGTGAGTGTGTGTGTGTGTGTGTGTGTGCATGTGTAACCTTTGTCTTCTCTACCATGTTTCTCTCTGTACTATCTTTCCCCCTGTCAGCCACAATCCCACTGTCTGCCTTGCAGATCCCAGCTGGAGCCTCTTCTGCTGATCAGTCACTTACCCCGAGCTCTGTGACAGCCTTCCTCACAATAGAGAAGAAACTGGAAGGCTCCCTGTGAACTAGTTAAGGGAGCATGCATAGTAGGAGAGGCGTTTGCTCCTGCGGGCACCTTGCATGGGGGACTATTTTTCTTAGATGATATAAATGAAATCTTCCCTCTGCCCACTTTTCCACCTACGCATGTACCGAGCGTCTCCAAGGAGACAAGGAAACCCGGAGTCCAGCGATGGTGAATCCTCCAGTGAGACAGCCGGCTGGAGTCTCAGGCAGCCCTCCCAGGCGCCCTGCCTTCCAGCCGCCCCTCTCAGACAGCCGCCCTTCCAGGCAGGCTTGGTCAAATGAGCCTCTCCCTTCCCAGAGGGGCTAGCCTGCTCTCTGCATCATAAGGGCTAGTTGGGGTGAGTCCAAGAGCAGGAGGCTTCCTTGGGACCGGAGGAGCAGATGCAGCTGGGCAGGAAGCTATCTTTGCTCTCCTTTCTGCTTCTTAGACACAGAGATGCCTTTCAACCTTATGGAGATTTAGACCAGGTATAATTGTGTGCATCTGTAATCCCAGCTCCACAGGATGTGTTCATAGGAGGATTGCAGTCCGGGCTGCCCCCTAGAGAAAGTGCAGTACTCTAAATAATTAAAGCAAAGTAAAAAAAGAGGACTGGAGGTCGAGCTCAGGTGATAGAGCACCTGCCTAGAAGTGTATGACCTGGAGATAATGCCCTGGTACCACTGAACAACAACAACAAAAAAGCAATCGTTTTCAGTCTAGTTAGGGGCTTGTTTAGTGGGCTGTCCTCAGGAGGAGCAGTGCAGTCTGTTTAGCTAGGTGTCTGCTCCTAAGCACAAATCCCACTGTCACTGGACGCAGGTGAAGGTTGGTGAAGTTTCCCCTCTAAAAGTTGGGACTCTTCACTTAGGGTCTTCGACTTTGATCACAGAATAAGAATTTCTGGACAAGTCATCATGGCAAGAACACTTGGCAGAGCTTTATTGAGTAAGGAAGCCAGCAGGCAAGCAGACAAACAGAGGAGCAGAAAGACCAGGGCACACTCTGGCAGAGTAGGTTGCTCTCAAAGGGAGACAGACACACAGACGTATGAGGGGTGTTATATGATAAAGGTGGGTGGGGGTCTGACTTAAAAATTATGCCAAGATGGGAGTCTTGCTCTTAACTGGTGTTGTTATGTCTTCTCAGTTCCTAGCTCTTATTTACCATCCTGATAGTTTATGTTTTGGGTCCACTATTTTTTCTGGGGGGTGGGGCATTTCTCTCCTGTCTCCAAATAGATGCTAATTCTTGAAGTCCTCCTTGTGTTTCTTAGAAGCAAAAATGTTTCTGAGTACTTTGCTTCTGAGTTGCCTTCACCAGGCCTCATTTTCCCTAATTTGTCCTGCATCATTTTCTCCTAAAATAACTTTTGGTCCCTTAAGCTTAAGGGACATAGATGGATGAATAGCTCCTGTATTTGCGTTAAGCTTTAGGTTTTTGTTGTTGTTGTTTTGTTTTTTAATTCCTGGCAGCTGTTTACCATGCTTCATTTTCCCTACTCTAGCCTGCCCTCACCATGACCACCCTACTCCTTTCTCCCTAGTTCTATTCACAGGGGCTTCCTGGCCACCTGACCTTTCTCCACCTCCACATGGCATGGTCAGTACTTTGTGCTCATTTGAAACCTGTGGTATTGCACTCTTTTGATTCATTGACCACATCTGTGTGCCCTCCTTTGAGACACAAATGCCTGGTTTTTAGATAGATACCATTAGGTGTCTAAGAAATCTCACGTTGTCGCTGTACTCTGCAGACACCATCTAGTGCATAGTCTCAGCATCTTTTCCCAGTAGTATACCTTCTGGGTTCTCAGCTGAACTGAAGAGAAACCTAACTTTGTAGGTGAATTTTTCACACTGTATTGGCACAATTTAAGTTTTCTATTGCTGTTCCTGATGTCGCTTTTGAAAAGGGGTGTCCTGGCATTATTCCTGTCTTTAATTGTTGGGCTGAGGACATCATCTGTATTGATAACACACCTTTATTTTTCTTCTTGAACTCCTGAAAAATATTGGTCATTATATAGTTAGCACTTTGTAGAACTTCTTTCTCTTTTGCCATATCCCCAGGTCATATCTCCTCTCTAATATCTGTCTTTAAAGAAAAGCATTCTATTTTGTCTGCTGGAAGGGGTTGATTAGACGTAAGCAGTTTTGTTTTCAGATGACTATGGGTCGGATTGGCTCAGCGTTGATTTTTGTTTCCAAGTATGCCTCTCCTGCTGTGTTCTGCCTTGACCACTGACTGCATTTACAGTGACTTGCCTCACTGCTTAGTTTTTCCTCTTCATGAGGACTCAGATGAGATGAAACTATTACTTTCAACTTGAGCCTCCAAGTTGCCCCAAGAAGAAATTGAGAGAGGACAAAGGTACCTCTCCTAAGGGCCCATCATTTTCTCTGACTTTGGCCAGGTCACTCCTGCCTTCCAAAATCAAAATACCAACTCATTCCTACTTCTAAGTTTATGGCAAGTTCCTGATAGAAACATAGTGTCTGCTTACCGTGACCTACTGTGTGTACGGATCTATGGGTCAAATTAACCATATCAAAGGAAATGTCAACAAATTTGGGTTTTACAACTTAGTCTGGTGGGAAGGTTTGTTTTCTGTTTCCTTTGCTTGGAAATGGGTCTGTCAGGGCTGGAGTTTGTACTTCCTGGATTTTTTTCCAGTGAGGGAGTCCCCCAGTCCTGTGTGGTAATGGCATTGTTTCCTTCCATCTTTCCTCCAGGCCTTGCAGGTGGCCAGGCAGCTCCTCCTTCAGCAGCAGCAGCAGCAACAACAACAGCAGCAGCAGCAACAGCAGCAGCAGCAGCAGCAGCAGCAGCAAGTTAGTGGATTAAAATCTCCCAAGAGGAATGACAAACAGCCAGCTCTTCAGGTACAAATTTTTTTCCCTTCTAGCAATGGCCATTAGACCCCTTGCAATAGCCAATTAGCCATTCCAAAGCTGGCTATGTCGAGAATTGCCAATTGTAGAACAAAATCTCCTGCAACCATGCATTTTGATTTCATCAGCAGAGCATGACATTTTGGGGGAAAATATCTATTTGACCAAAAGACTTATTGTTGGGAATAAGATGATTGACTAATCATGAGTCATAACAGAAGGATGAAGAGTTGCAGGGACTGGATTGCTTAATACACAGTGTAGATTACCAAAGGAAAAAGTTCATAGGACTTTATGTTGTGCCTTCTCATGGTGAGACTAGGAATGGAGGCACACACAGGGACTTTAGTGCCATTGTGCTCAAGGGGAGACAGTTCTGACTCCCAGAGGACCAGTGAGCAGTTTCAAGAGACATTTTCTATTAACATATTAATTCTCTGCCATAATGAGGTTTCATATGATCATTTTATATGTGTATACAGCATGTATCAGGCATATCCCTCCTTCCTTCCCTCCCTCCCTCCTTCCACCCTCCTACCATCCATCCCTTCCTCCCTCTCTCCCTCCCTTCCTTCCTTCCTTCCTTCCTTCTATCTACCTCCCTACTTTTCTCATCTTGTATTACTACAGAAATCTGGCTATGAAGGTATCTCCCACAAAAAATGTATTTGCTTTTGAATATATACCCAGGAGTAAGATAACTGGATCATTTGGCAGTTTAGATTTGTATGGTGTGTGTGTGTGTGTGTGTGTGTGTGCGCGTGCGTGCGCACACATGCACGTGCATGCATGTGTGTATGCAAGCACATACATCAGTGCTGGGATTTGCACTCTGGGTTTAGGCACTGCCCCTGAGCTTTTATGCTCAAGGCTAGCACACTGCCGCTTAAGCACAACTCTACTTCAGGCTTTTTGATGGTTAATTCAACATAAGAATCTCATGGACTTTCCTCTTCAGGCTGGCTTCTAATCATGATCCCCAACCTTTACTGATATAAGCTACTGGTGCCTGGCCGTTGTTTTAGATTTTAAAGGGTCTTCCATGTTACTGTCCCTAGTGGCTATACTAATATATACTTCCACCACAGTGTAAGAGTTCTCTTTTCTACATTAAAAAAAATGTTCACAGCCAAATTTAGGGGCCAGGAGGTTAGTAACTGTTCATGGGTACAGTAGGACCACAGATGCTGCTCAGTAGTACACAGGAAACTCCTCCAGCATGCAGCAGGATCTAGCAGCCCAAAATGTCATTGACATCCATGTTCTAGTCATTACTATTAGTAATTACAATACTAATATTCTAGTCATTCTAGTAATGCTAGTAGGACATAACCCTTCTTCAGTGGATGTTCATGGATGTTACTGAATCATTTATTTAAAATGAGGAGCCATATTTATTTATGTAAAGATAATTAAAAATAGCTTTAGCAACTTCTTATTTCAGACTCATTAAGGCCAAGGGGTCAGTAGAGTTGAAAAAGCTAATTTGAAGGCTAGAGGTGTGGCTCAAGTGGTAGAGTGCCTGTTAATCATGAAGCCCTGAGTACAGACCTCAGTGCCCTCTAAACCCAATAAAACCTAATTTGGATTTTTGAATTCGAAAAGAAAATTGCAATAGGAATCTCAAGGAAACTTGACTCAGGGTTATTTGCATATGTATGCTCAAATTCAAGATAGGACACTTGCAAGTAATAGTTAAGAATACTTTCAGGGGCTGGGAATATGGATTAGTGGTAGGGTGCTTGCCTAGCATGCATAAAGCCCTGGGTTCGATTCCTCAGTACCACATACACAGAAAAAGCCGGAAGTGGCACTGTGGTTTTAAAGGTAGAGTGCTAGCCTTCAGCAAAACAAGCTCAGGGACAGTGCCCAGACCCTGAGTTCAAGTCCCAGGACTGGCCATGGCTCACACCTATAATTCTATCTACTCAGAAAGCTGAGAGCTAATGATCCCAGTCCGCAACCAGCCCAGGCACAAAGTATTCCTCAAGACTTCTCTCTCCAACCAACCACCAAAAAGCTGGAAGTAGAAGTATGGCTCAAGTGGTAGAGCTGCAGTGTCTCTTTCCCTGAAAGTTTTGGAATAGAATCTAATACCAGATGAGTAGCACTTGGTACCAACTAAGTTGATCACGAGGTCAACCTAAATTCTAACTTCTGTTGGCTTCTCATGGGTTGGGATGAACTAATACTATTTTTCAGATCATTCTGCAAAGATCAAAGTGGGTTGGACAACCATTTCTAGTATTTATGAATCTCCTAGGGAGATACTCTCCCCATCCCTATTACAGAGAAAGTTCAGCACTGTACTGACATTTGATTAGAAGTTGGATGATAGGATATGTTGTTTACAGACACTTCCCAAAACTGTTGTTTGGTAAACCATCAGCAGGCCACCTTCCTGGTAAAGAGTGAGCACAGGGTACAGTTTTAATGAGTTAGAGTACCATGGAGGGGCCTGTGTCAGGTGCTTTAAGAAGTGCTTTGTTGTGCAGATGTCTTAAGAACAGCACTGGAGGATGAAATGTGACTGTAGTGACCTTTCAGCTGTGAGCTTATTTGTCAGGATTCAAATAAGTTGAGAGGATCAAACCGAACAGTTTCCGTAGTCAGACTGGGAATTGTGCTTCAGAGGTCAGCAGTGGAGGCCACATTGCAGATTCCATAACATAGCCAATTGTTGGTACATATTAAAGTACTAGGGCATCTCCTGCAGACAGAGACGCAATTAAAATTCTAATTTATTAATGTATACAGGGAACCAGCCCAGCCTGTCACTCAGAGATTCAAATGACTGTCCATTCTTTTTGCTTCCCTCTTGGAACTCTCACAGCCTTAAAAAAAAATGTAAGGAGTCCTGTTGAATTTATCAGACCTCAAGTGCGTTGGAAAATATGACAATGTATTATTAGGGAGAAGAATCTTACACATAGTAGAGCTTTGGTTAGAAATTAAAAAAAAATACACACATATACAATCTGTCTGATCATATTGCTTTCAGTATTGAATATCATTTGTGATTTTTTTTTGTACTAGACTTATTTTTCCTCATACTTGCTTTTTAAAAACATATGGCATTTTTAGGTAACTTCTTTTCCAAGATGAACGAAGTTCTTTTAGAGCTAAATATACAAAGTAAAGTTTCAGGGGATTTCCTTTGGAGGACTCGGCTTCTTCTAGCCTGTTAGAGGATTTCAGCCACCCTGCAGAAGGGTGTGAGGCAAGAGAGCTTCGTGCTTCCTGGCAAGGGCAGAGCACAAGCCAACCTCCCGCTTCCTGCTGAGCGTTTGAGTCTGTATAAGAAGTGAAGGGAGAAGGGGGCAAATGCTGAATGTTAGTTTTTGCTGAAGGAGAAATCTTAAGGCTCTTCCTGGCCCTTAAATGGTAAGCTGAGAATTTAGACCGGAGTTTAGAGTTGGCTGGGGAAAGAAGAAGGTTGATTGGTATGAGAGGGCAAGGGAGAGAAAAAGGGAGAGAAGAGGATGTGGAGGGGAAGGCAGGAAAGAAAGGAGAGAGAGTACCGATTGCTCAATGTAGGATCATGCAAATTCAGTAAGCTTTATTGGTTTGGCTGGCCTTCCACAAGCAGAATGGGGAAATAACTAACCTAGGCCACATGGTATATTGTTATAAAAATGTGTGTATAGACTTGGAGACTGACTGAAGGAATAACCTTCACATTTCAATCTATCTTGCCATGCTGTCCTCCTGGGGCATCTCAGTCAAGTGGCTTGGAAATGAAAAGGAAATCCTACAACAAAGCTGAATGGTGTTCCTCTCTGATCTTCTACCCTTTATAACTACACTCAGAGATCTATTTTAGCAAATTTCAGATCTTCTGCATAGAGGAAGGCTTGACAGGGAAGAACAATTTGATCTGCTGATAGCAAGAAGAAGGAGAAGGAGAGAAAGAGGAAAAAGAAGGATGAGAAGGGGAAAAAATAAGAAAATTAAATCTCCAAATATACCGTGGCCCATATTTTAAGCATATTTCACACTTCCCCACTTCCAGTTTAGTAGCTTTCCTCAGTTTCTCAGGCTGATGATACAAACAAAAGAAATAAGTAGTTACTTGACACAGATCACAGACTGCAGTCAAACATCACCAACGTGGACTAATTTTTAGAGAGAAGAGGGTAGATAAGGGGAGAAACGAAATGCTTTGCAGATACAGACACTGAACCAAATGTGAGCTGGTTGCAGTCTTGGGTGACATTGTGGTTTATTAATGAATAAAGCATTAAATTAAGTGTAGATACTGCTTTCCCAAGTGCTTGAAAAAACATTTAGTAACCGAATATGTCTTTTTACTTAGTCTATTAATGTACTCTGCAAAGTTTTTTTTTTAAACTAATGATGCAAATGCAAATGGAAAATTAGTCCTTTTTTCCAAAATTCTGGATCAGAAAGAGGCAAAGCAGTGAGATCCAGTGTAATTGGGTGAACACTTTTGTGCTGTGACTATGTGCTAGGCATTGGGCTGGTATTGGCAGGACATTGGCTGTTGAGGATATAAACCTTGCTTCAGGATGCTTAGGAGTTATAAAAGACTTAACAAGATTTTGCTCAAAAAATTATAGATGGATAAAAATAGTAGGCTCTCTTTTATAAATATTTATATACTTCTGAAGATTGCTTAAACAAGTAAAATAAATGCTTAACAGTGCAGGTGTGCTCATAACCCCGAAAATGTGCAACTTTACTGGTGAAAGATTAATTTGTGAGTAGAGGAGCAATTTTATTGATCAAAATTTGGAACTTTGACCGCCGTTTCTGGGTAGTAATTCATTTTGGGTTCTTTAAGCATTTTAGTTGCTGGCACGAGTAGATAAACTGGAAAGAAATCAAATGACACATTTTCTCCTAAGAAAGTAAAAGTACATGTGTATTCTGGCAGTTTGAAAGCTAGGAAAGAAAGTAAACCTTGTATGTCACATTCAGTGGAAAGCTGACCACAAGTTTCAGGCCGTCTATAAAGAATGTGAACCTGAAGCCAGTCATCTGATTGTTTTCCCTCCTGCTTATCCCTTTCCTTCCAAAGTTATGTCATAAGCAAGACCCTGGCTCACGAGTCCATTGCTTTGGCAAGGATAATGAAAGCCACTGGTGGACCGGTCTCTGCTCCGCTTGGAAACTGAGGATTATAAGGAAGACTTCTGCCTCAGATAGGGAAGGTTAGAATGCAAGAGCCAACAAGTGTTTTATTTTGTTGTTGTTGTTGTTGTTTTTGTTTTTTTTTATCTTTTTAGTGGCATTCTTATTTGCAGTTATAGAAAACATTCCTTAGGAAGCCTTATTTGCATTGCATTAAGGCCACATATAATTTCAGTCCCTTGTATCTTTTCCCCATTACTCACTAAAGAATATATTGCTCTGAGGAAACCTTTCAATGAAACTACAATTTTATATTGGAGATGGTGAAATAGAAAACGGTTTGAAATACTTGCCGCTAAAAAAATAGATCGCTATGCACTGAATTAGTAAGGTAGGTAAGGTAGAGGGGCAGGCTTTTCCCTTAATGCTTCCAGTTCATTTACAGCTGGGACCCCTGGCGTTTGAAAATGGATATAAAGTGTTTGGATCCGTTTTAGGAGGCCAATGTTGCCTCATATTTTTGGATACCTTAAAGACCTAAAAATAAGTCTTGATAAAGAGCAATAAAATAGCCAGTTGCCGGTGGCTCATGCTTGTAATCCTATCTATTTAAGAGACTGACATCTGGGGGTGAAGCCAGCAAGAAAGTCCATGAAACTTTTATCTCAAATTAACCACCACAAAGCCAGAAGTGGAGGTGTAAGCGCAAATAATAGAGCACCAACCTTTGACAAAAATGCTAAGACATAGTAGCTAAGACATAGGCCTTAAGTTCAAGAATGAAAAAAGAACAACAAAACAGAAATGATGGCTTTTAAGAAAGGTTATTAAGTCTTTCAGATTATACACACTACTATTAAAAATTTGATAAAGACCCCAATCTCTCCCCCCCCCACCACCACCATGCTAGAAAAACACTCACGCTTACAGAAACGTTGTATTTAGTTTTAAAGGTTTCATGAACCTTTACATTAACAGTCCTAGTTTGGGATTTTCTTTTTCTCAAAAATAATATATTTTTTTTCTTTGCTTGATGTGAGTTGTGATATGTTAGCTTAGCTTTAATCTATCACCTTCAGCTGTCTCTAGGATGACTTGTGTTCTGAGTTCCCCGGACAGCTCCACTCCGTGTCTGGGTGTTTTCATTTCATACTCGCAGAGGTATCCTCGCTTGGACATTTAATTACATGGACCCCTTGCTTGCATGTATTCAAGTGTAAAAATGCAATGTGACACTACTAGTTTATATGTAACCCTGACTGCAGCACCTCATGCAAAGTGTGGTAGATGACGAATGTTCAGTTGGTGCTTAATGCCGTAGCCATTCTGACAGCATCTCTATGAGGTAGGCATTGTCTTTGAATCAGCTTATGACTAAGGAGAAGGAAACCCAGCAGTGGGCCAGAGAGTTGCCACAGGGTCCACCGCCTGTCACAGCAACCTGATGAGAAGCCAGGTTTTGTACACCACTGACTGTCCACATCCACTAGCAAGATACTGATTGCCTGTCATTCTGCATGCATTCACCCAGAACCTACAGAAGAGCACACTTTTCAGAAATAAGCAAAATATTATGCTTTTCTATTGTAAACCAAAAAAAGGCTAGACCCACAAAAACTACTTCCACTGTAAATATGTGGAATTAGAGGAGCTTTGATCTGTGTCATTATCCTAATGCATGCATGTGTGTGTGTGTGTGTGTGTGTGTGTGTGTGTGTGTGTGTGTGTGTGTGTGTGTGTGTGTGTGTGTTCTGAGAGTAACAAGCCACAGCAAAGGGCAGTTACACCTCCCCTCAAAGTCTGAGGTGCTTTTAGGAGCCTGTATTGAAACATGGCAGAGTGTGTTATAATCATTGTTGGGGCATAGAGGTGGAGAGGGACAGGGGAAAAAACATACTTGACTGGTCAAAAATGTGTAAATTGCTGACAAAATGACACATGTAATTAAGAGTGTTCCTACCATTTTACCTTGTGGTTTACACCTCCAGTGTTGAAAAAGAGAGTGACTCCCACCTCGCTAATTACCATTATCACCGAAATGCTGGGGTTGGCGTCATTAGTTCCATGCGCATTTAATTAGAGGAAGGCTGAAATTGGATTTAACTTATTACTTTTTCATGGATCACTTTCTTGTCATCACTTCAAATTGGATTGCAGCCCCAGGTAACTAATTATGAGAGCCACAGGATCAAGAGTGAAAAAAAAAGGTAATTAGGAATAACACTGTCGGACCCTTGCTGGTCGTCCACTTGTGCTTCCAGAAAGGAAGTGTGTGTGCGTGTGTGTGTGTGTGTGTGTGTGTGTGTGTGTGTGTGTGTGGTTGGGGGGGAGAACTTGAGTTGTATTTTGTAGTATTACGGATTAGGTAGTTGGAGCCATGTACGGTTGCTAAGCATCATGGGAGTGTGTCACCACCCATAGTGGCTTCTATGATACACAGCTGAGTTGAAGATGCCATCTCCACGTGGGTCCACCATCAGCTCCTTAATACCTAGATTAAACTTGTAAAAGCAACAGATTGGTTGTAGGTATGAGGCTTCTCAGCAACTGTGTCGTCTGGGGCCTCACATATATGATTACAACAAAGCTGTCACGATGCCTGTGTGCCAGAGTATAGAATATTTTAAGTGCAGGGAGCGAGAATTTAATGAACATATTAATGTTCCCGAAACACGGTTCCTATCTGACAGGAGGATGCATCAGTCAGCATAGTAGGAAGGTTGAGGGTTTACATATTGGGTTTTTTTGTCAACGTTTCCAGCATCCTATACTATTTAAGCTATTTATTTGGCCTCACCCGCACCCCGCATGTTGGAGAGGTTTCCTGAGATTCTGTTTCTCCTTCCGCCCTCATTGAAAATACTTTAAAATAAATTATATTGTTTCCATGTGCAGAGCAGAATTCGGAACTGCAAGCAATCAATTTTATTGACATCGTCTGAAAAAATGTTGATGACAGTTGGAGGATGTGAAAGGATTGGATTTTTTTTTTAAGGCCCTGGTACTACATGTGGCAAAAATAAGTAAATAAATAAATAAATAAGAATTGTGCTCTAATCTCATTACTCAAAGTTCAATGAGACTCTTCTAAGAAGGAATTCTTCATAAAGAAATCTGGTAGGCTGTGACAACCCAGGGAGAAATCTCCCTTATCAAGCCTGTTCATTGCCTTCCTTGCCGGGAGAAACAGCCTCTTGGTTCCTCCATAGAAGTGAATCACCATGCAAAGATGGCTAGCATTTCCCTCTGTTGTGTATAATTGCTATTAATGCTCTGTTAATGTAAGCAAATAATCGTGATGCAGTGTTGGGTGACTTTCTGACCTGGGTGAGCCAGGCTTCCTCATTTTTCTCCAACAGAGGGGAATGTAGACCAGGAAAAGCCCACTGCTAGGAGCCCGCCTGGGGAGCCCACCAGAGTGCTAAAATACTATTCCTGGAATTATGAGTCTTTTTCCTGTGTGATCCTTCTAAGCAGAATCTCCAGAACCAAAATAGTAATCATCAAGTCTAATGCAGAAGATTACAGCTTTTTTTCCCTCTCTCTCTCCCTTTCTCTCTCTCTTTTCTTTTTGGAACATCTTAAGTTGATTTAGGATTTTTGTACACAATATTCGTCTGTGGTTGAAAGGGGGCACGCCAAGGTCAAGTGATGTAGTGTTTTCCATTTTTCCATGTGAGTCTCACACTGTGTGATAAAAGCAAACTCCTCGATTTTGTAAGTCTGCAGGAATTTCTGATGAAGTGCAGAGGTCACATTCCCTGTCAATTTGAGTAGCCAGCACTTGCTAACTACTGTTTTTTTCTTCCTTTTCTGTGTGTCTTTTCTTCCCTCCAACCCGCCCCCCTCCATTCCCTGTAAACCGGGGCACTTTCCTGACACATGCACAGTGAAGTCCTCCAGTCTGAAACTCATTAGCACACAGCACTGGAGCCTGTCCAGTGGTTAGAAAATTTCCTGCAGCCTAGAATAACAGCTTTTGGTGCAACACTACCAACCAGAAGTGACAATGGGATAGTCCCACCCACCTGGCACCATGCCCAGTCAGGAAAACCAGCTGACCTCGAAACACAGTGAGACAGAGGTCATGCCTATGGGATGGGCTCACAAAGTTTTATCTGGAGAGAAACACACTTATAAAATCATAAGGTGAGATACCTTTTCCCCTTACACTGATCATTTCATTTGGGTTGGAGGTATTTACCAGTATTAGCTACAGGAACATGAAAGGCAGCCTTTGGAGAAGTAGGAGGAGGTCTATTTCTCTCTCTCTCTCTCTCTCTCTCTCTCTCTCTCTCTCTCTCTCTCTCTCTCTCTCTCTCTCTCTCTATATATATATATATATATATATATATATATATATATGTGGAACTTGTAAGGATTTAATTGCTTCATTCAATAATTGCTTCATTCATTCATCCATCCAAACTTTATTCATGGAATCTTACTCGATGGCAATTATGTGAACTCTGCCCTGATGTGAGAAAAATTACACCATGGGTCAAATGTATTTAAGCCAAGTTTTCAAATGGGCATCTGAATTCCAGAAAGGCCATAGTCATAATATGAAATATTGAACACTTTTGTTAAACTCTATAAGGAACCAATACTGTGCAACATCAAGTAAAATCTGTTATTATTATTATTATTTTGTTAGCTATGACTACTTGGGATTGAACTCATAGCCTTGGACTTTCTAGGAAAATGTTCTACCACTTTTAAGCCAAACCCCGAGTTAATTTATTGTATTATTATTACTATTACTATTATTTTATTTTACTATTATTATTATTGTTATTACTATTATTATTATTTTGTTGGTCATCGGGCTTGAACTCTGGGCCTGTGCACTGTCCCTCAGCTCTTAAGCTCAAGGCTAGCTTTCTACCACTTGAGCTACAGCACCACTTCCAGTTTTCTGAGTGGTCTCACAGACTTTCATGCCCGGGCTGGCTTTCAACTGCAGTCCTCAGATCTCAGCCTCCTGAGTAGCTAGGATTATAGGCATGCGTGAGCCACTGATGTCCAGCTGCTGCTGCTACTACTGCTACTATTATTAATAATAATAATAATTTTTGCAGCTAACTTGCCTTGTGTTGCCAGTACTAGAGCTTAAACTCAGGGCCTGTGCTCTTGCTTACTGTTTTGCTTAAAGCTGGCACTTGACCACTTGAGTCATACCTCCATTTCTGGTTTTTTTGCTGGTTCATTAGAGATAAAAATATCTCTGAAATGGTGCTGTGGCTCAAAGTTGTAGAGTGCTATCCTTGAGTAAAAAAGCTTTCTGAGCTCTCTGAGTTCAAGCCCTATAACTGACCCTCCCCCCGAAAAATAAAAGAAGAAAAGAAAAAAAGAGTATCTCAGATTTTTGTGCCTGGGCTGGCTTCCAACTGGGATCCTTAGATCTCGGCTTCTTGAAGTAGCTAACATGTCAGGCATAAGCCATTAATGCCTAGCCTTCTGCTTAGGTGTCAGGGCTGAGCTTGGATTGTGTTATTTTCCTGACTTCTCTTCCTCATTATCTGGCACCATAGGTGTGTGCCTCCACATTAAACCTGGTAGGTTTATTATTATTCCCATTTTACAGAGTAGGAAAATGTAACATGGAGAAGTTAACTTGCTGGCGGCCACACAGCTGATAAGTGTCAGAAAGAAGATTCCTGCTCCCACACCCACAGTCTGGCTCAAGAATCTGCTCTTAATCTATTGTACTCTGTGGTTCCTCATTGTGCTACTGCCTGGGCCCCATAGACAAGAGCCAGGCAAAGGAACAGAGTCAGAATTGCTGATGCCTAAATGCTCCTCACCATCCGAACCACCAGACCTCACAGTCTCCTAATTTGGACATATGTTTATGGGCATATATGAAAAACAGTGCTTGTAATTGAAATATTCACTTTCTAAAGGGAAATGACGCTGGGGAAAGAGAAGAAGGATGGGTAGTACTCCCAGGCTACAGACTGCTCTGCAAGTAATTGTCTAAAGGCAGCCGTTGAAATTGAGAAGCACTTTGGAAAAATGTACAGTATGGGAAATTTGTGTTTCGATGTAATTACGGTAGTTGTGAGCTGATGTCATGCCTAGTAACTGTTTTTGTATTGCTTGGGCCTTTGTTACTTAGCTGTGATATCATGAGCAAACTATTATAAACATAGCAGGGCTATAGCAAGCTTGTGTAACAAAAGATCGGGAACTTTTATTAAGTTTGTTTTCCTTGTCATATTGTAAAAATTTATTATGTGTACTGTGTATATTAGAAACAGATTTGGGTAATTCTGTCTAAATGAAGTCATCCTGGCTATTTCCAGACTGTCTGTTTTTGGTTGTGAATAATTTTCATACATCAGATGGTTGTCATATTTAGTCGCTCTCAAAATTTTAAAGAGAACATATCCCATTTTGAACTTTCGGTGGACTTCAGCTGCCTTGCTGTTGGAATTGTTTGAGTTTGAAATTATCGTTGGGGAAATTGCGGAGACTGGAGAGTCGTCACTTCTGAAGGCCTTCTATTCCTAACTTTCCTCCTCCATCAAAAGCACAGACTTTTAACTACTTAAGTAGTAGAATTTCAAACTGCCAGGACACACTTGGGCAGAGAGCGCCAGCCCTTGTCCTTTCTCGTTATATTCCAGTGAGTTACTTGGGTAAACATTCAGGCTGACAGAACCCAACATTTATCGGTGTTCCTGGTAAATGTGGATTTAAACGGGTAGTTCAGAACCTTTGGATGACTCAATCCTTCCTAGCCACTTTCCTCTAAGCTCCTTTGACTGCCAAGCATTTAGAACTAGAATATTCTGCTGGCTGATTTAACTCTTTTTTTTTTCCTCCAACCCACCGCTTTCTCTCCTAACCTCCCCCAGTCTGCTTTTTCTCCTCATTGTTTCCCAGAATTTTTTGGTCACTCAGTTCAGTGTCTGTGTCTCCATCCTCACCTGACCTGTCTGACCTGCCTTAGCTGTAGGTTGCTTTGAAAGATTTGCCTTTTAGGAGAATTGTACTCTCTCCTCAAATCACTATTCCCCGGGTTCCCTGCCATTATGTGTCCACTCCTCAGGCCACTCTGGGAGCTCAGATCCATTCTTCCTGCTAAGTTCAGTTCCTTTAGTCTTTCCCATAGTGCATCTGTGCTCCTCATGCTTCTATACTTGGGATCATGAGCCTGCTTTTATTGCTCTTTAGCACATACCCTTGACTTTTTCTTCCTGCACATCCATTTCAGTATCTGTAATCTGACAGATTACTTTTATCTCAGGCCTCATTAGTTAGAGGCTTGGGAGTCATTGTTGACTTATTAATGATCACATCCTCACTGTGTTCATCAGATCTGCCATGTTGCTTGCGCTGGTGTCTTCTATCCACTCCTTCCTCTGTCCCCCTGTGATAGTTCTATCTCCAGGTACCACATGCCTGGATCTTGACAAAGACCTGTAACCTCCTTTCATTTTCCCCTCACTCCACTCCTCCCTCCTGCCCCCCCAAAAGCTGTATGTTTTATTGTGGGGTTTTTGGGTCAGTTATCAGTTTTGAACTCAGGGCAAGGGCACTGTCCCTGAGCCTCTCTGTGCTCAAGGCTAGAACGCTACCACTTGAGCCACAGCCACAGTGGTTAATTAGAGATAATAGTCTCATGGGGACTTTTCTGGGCTGGCTTTGAACCTTGATCCTCTGATCTCAGCCTCCCAAGTAGCTAGGATTACAGGCGTGAGCCACTGGCACCTGGCTCCCTGCTGTTTTTGTTGTTATTTTATGTGTGTGTGTGCATATCTTACATCATACCTACTCCCCTTAGCCTTTCTGTAAATGCTAGTGTGCTCTGCTCTTCCAAATTTTCAGTGGCCCACTGTTACTTCCCAGACCAAATTCAAATTCTACTGCCTTTCTAGCTCTGCCGTAAACTAGACAGCCTGAGAAGAAGGAGATAACCTTCTTGTTGGGAAAGTGGGGAAAGAGTACAGAGAATCTTAATTCCTATTGTAAGGAACCAGAATAAGTACAATCCATTGGATAACATTTGAAAGTCCCAGGATTTCAGAATTGGAGCTGTTGCCTGCTGCTGGGAATGAAGACCCTTGGTGATTAAATTGTGTCTGAGTTTCATTCCAAGAGAATGCCTTTGTCTACCTTCCTCAGAAAGAGACGAAAAGCCACGGGATGTGTTTTTCCCATTCTTTGCCATGTGATATCTGCAGCTTTTCCATTGGTATCAATTGCTGCTGCCTGTGGTGGTTTCCTTCCGATCTCCCTGGCTGTAGGAGCCACAGGCTAGATGCTCCCTTTGTGCCATGGAAGAGCCACTGCACGGAGCTGATGAAACTGTTTTTAATAAGACAGCAGTATGTTTATTACTGGGTAGTGTAAATGGATTGTTGTTTATTTTAGAAGCAAAATTATTAATAGTCCCAAGTGGATAGAATTATACAGAGCAAAGAGGTTCCATTTACGTCTGCCAACTTTGGTCTAGATATGAAGCAATTCTGCCTAAGGATGCAGCTTAAAGGAGTTGCTTGGGATGGGCTCTACAGGAATATCATGATCGATTAGCCATGTCTGACACAGGCATCAGAGTTGGAAGCAGTGGCATAGGATCCTTCCTTCTGTTTACTAACATGTTCTATGCTGGTCACATATCAGACTGCGGAAATAATTGTAATTAGTTATGTGTGTGTGTGTGGGGGGGGAGTAACGGGGCTTGAACTCTGGGCCTGGGTACTGTCCCTGAACCCTTCAACTCAAGGCTAATGCTCTACCACTTTAAGTCACTGTACCACTTCCAGTTTTTGAGTGGTTAATTGGAGATAAAAGTCTCATGGACTTTCCTTCCGTGGGCTGGCTTTGAACCGTGATCCTCAGATCTCAGCCTCCTGAGTAGCTAGGATTACAGGCGTGAGCCATCGGCATCCAGCTAATTAGTTTTGTGGTTTTTTGGGTTTTTTTTCTGAGAGCCTTGAAATACTCTATGATAATTATTGAAATATTGCCCCAAATTAAACATGCACTTTGTTTTCCTGATACCTTTATGTGAAACTGAACAAATTGTGTTTGTGTGTGTGTGCATGTGTGTACATGCACACTGGTCCTGGGGCTTGAACTTAGAGCCTATACACTGTTCTGCTTAATGCTGACATTCTACTATTTGAGCCACATCTCTACTTCTCCCTTTTTGCTGGTTAATTAGAAATAAAAGTCTCACAGACTTTCCTGCCCAGGCTGGCTTTGAACTGTGATCCTTAGATCTCAGCCTCCTGAGAAGCTGGGAATATAGTTGTTAGCCACTGACACCTAGATCAAATTTCATTCTTATCAAAGCATATATGTCTTTAAGATAATTAAGATCTAAGGCATAATTTGTCCTATAGAGCCACATGCTTTTTTCTTTTTTGTTTTTGCCAGTCCTGGGACTTGAACTCAGGGCCTGGGCACTGTCCCTGAGCTTCTTTTTTTGCTCAAGGCTAGCACTCTACCACTTGAGCTATAACATTCCGGCTTTTTCTGTTCATGTGGTACTGAGGAATCAAACCCAGGGCTTCATGCATGATAGGCAAACACTCTACCACTACATTCCCAGCCCCAAATACTTGTTTTTGTTTTTTTTAAAACAAAATTGGGCCATCACAAGTACTCAGCAGGAAGTTGAGAACTTTGGAGGTTCACATGTCAAAACGTATTAGAGGAGGTAGTGCCATATTGTGACCAATAGCATGACGTATGGTATAAGATGAGTAGGTTTAAATCTTGAAATAACCCTTATTCCTGTGTGATCTCAGAAAAGAACTTAACTGTGCTGTATTTCCATTTGTCCTTCAGGGAATCTGATTGTTTACCTCCACTACTGAAGAAAAAATATTTGCACAATATTTGAGGCATAGTAAATTCTCAGAAGCAATTGCTCTTCTCACCATGGTATAAAAACTGCTAGAGAGCCCAGTGCCCGTGGCTAGTTCAATTGTAGCTAGTTGAAAGGCTGAGATTGGCAAGATTTCAATTCCAGGCCAGCCAGTCAGAAAAGTTCACAAGACTCGTCTCTCAGTCAAAGAAACTGGGGTGGTAGTGCCCATCTATCATCCCAACTCTGACAAGAAACCTGAAGTAGGCAGGTATACAGGCCCTAGCGAAAAGGGAGACCCTATTTCAAAATAACCATTGCCAAAAAAGTCTGGAGACATGATTTCAGCAGTTAGAGCATCTGCCTAGCAAAGCACAAGGCCCTGAGTTCAAACTCTAGGACCGCCAAAAGGAAGACAAATAAAAACTGCTTTTAGAGTGGAAAATGTTCCTTATTGGGCTTCAAATTATATTTTAATTCACTTGGTATCGATCAGTATTCCAATGCATGGTCTGACAGTGGGATGGCAGTTGTGCTTCTGCCTGTGCTCAAGTGGTGGGTAAACAGATTTGAAGCAAACACCTCCTGACTCCTCTGTAAAATGAGGTGACTGTGGTGCCGGTCTCATGATACTGCTGAAAGAAGGTACATCAGTAGCTTAGAAAAGCAGGTCATTAATACTTCATAAATGTTAGGTGCTATCCTTACTCCACTTTACGTTTGAGCCTGAAAATAACGCCCAAAGGCTACTGTATGGAAAGTTGACCTGCGATGGTGGGAGCTTTCGGAGATAGGGCCTAGTTGAGAAAGGTAGTACATCTTTCAAGTTTGCTCTCAAAGATGTATTGGGACCCTGACGCTTCCTGTATCTTTCTCTTCCCCTTTCCCTTAACCCATACCCTTCCACTTCCTCCTTCGACACCCCCTCTCCCCCGAGCTTCTGGCTGCCACAAGGTGAGCAGCTTTCCACACACTTCCAGTGTGCTGTACTGACTCAATACTGGCCTAAAAGCAACCCAGGAACATGGCCGTGGACTGAAGCCTCTGAAACCAGGATCCAAAATAAATTTTGCCTCTTTATAAATTGATTTTCTTGGGCGTTGTGTCACAGCAACAGAAAGCCTCCTAAACAGGTCCACCAGCACCATTGTGATGGAGTAGTATTTTCCATGCGTGCCAAGTCTTCTGGGAAGTCCATCCAGGTCTTCCTTCTTTTCATGTCTTCCTAAAATTTTATAGGAATTAATGTTAGGTAGCCTTCACAGACAAGGAACTGGTTCTGAATCTGACGCAGCATCATTCTTCACCAGGCCTAGCACAGAGCAGATAACGTGTGAATATTTCTTTCATGAATGAGTTACTGAGTAAGTGCTTAATCAGGGGAATGAATGAATGCGAACTAATGAATGAGTGAGGGAGAGACAGAAGCTGAAAAGAAAGGAAAATTGATTATGCTTTAGTGGAGGGGACTGCAGACTTGTCTGAGGTCTATAATCTTGCAGGAACATTTCAAGCTGTAAACACCATTAAAATAATCTATTTTCAGTCCTGCCTAAATCTTTCATCAAGTCGATTAAATGAATCTTGCTAGCTATGGAGTGAAGATCAGAGAACTCTTGTTCTGAGGTTCAGCTATTCTAACGCCCTCTGCTTGCCTTTGTAAATTTGCTAATCCATTTAAGGTGCAATATTAATGGCACACAACTTTAATTCATAAGTGTAGAAAATTAAGGGAGACTAAAGGCAAAATACAGAAATGTATTTTGTGTCAAGATTAAGTTCACTGAAGCATAGCAAAGATGGAATCGATTATTAAATATACTTGGAGGGAGAATAGAAAATATACCTAAATCTCTCATTTTGAAAGGAATTGGTTTACTTGATCATTTGCAATAGTATCACACTCAGGGAAATCTAAGACAAATGAAAGCAAAACAGAATTTAATTGAGCTATTATTTTGCAGACTTTGGCTTGGTTTCAGACAGTCTAATCAAATTGTGCTTTGCTCAAATAACTAATGTTAAATGCAGCCTACCAACAGATGTTTAAAAGAGTCTAATTGGAAAATCTACATCCTGGATTTAGTCTGTCTCGCTGGTAAAAGAAAAGAAAAAAAATAGCCTCAAATTTATATTTCACAGGACAAATCCTTGTGACAAGCATTTTCAGAAAAGACGGAGTTTTCAAAAATGCGTGGTGGAATCACATTAAATAGCCAGAGGTGGCATTCTAGAAATTAAAATTTCTTGGAAATTCTCCAGCTTGGTGCCATGTAGAGTTCTATGGAGAGATCTCCTTTATCATATTACGTCACCAGAGTCCTGTTAAAGCCCCTGGTTCGTGTCAGGGGCCCGTGTTCTGTAATTTAGAATGAGCTCTTGCAAGTCAGGCCAGGCGCACACTGATTGATGACATTTAAAGGTACTGTCAAGGTGGCTAGGTAATGAAGCTGACCTTGCCCTGCCATTGTCTCAGTTTCAAGTTTGTATATATAAACTATCTCACCTGCTGTATTTGCTCAGAACATTCCCCGATAGCTACAAAAGGAATTTTGGTTTGAGAGTCCCCCTGGCTGACCAGGGGTCAGCAAACTTTCTGGGTAAAGAGCCGGATGGTAAGTATTTTTGGCTTTGTGGGCCATCCGTCTCCATGGTAACTGCTCTGCTCGTTGTCATGTAAAACTAGGCATAGACAATATATATAAATGAATGAACATGGCTATATTCCAATAAGAATTTGTTTCTGGACCCTGAAGTTTGGATTTGATATCATTTTCACATGCATGGAGTATTCTTCTTCTTTTTTTTAATTTTCCCCAGTTATTTTTAAATGTACCAACAACTCTTAGCTCAAGGTCCATACAAACACAGCAGCCTGGTCAGATCTGATCTGTGATTCTCTCCCCTGTGCTTCAGATGACCTGAATGAACAAGCGGCTCCTAAGGACTGAAATCTAGCCATCATGCACCAAACCATATACCCACAGTGTGTCTGGGGTGGTCTCATTTGCTAAGAGGACCCAGCCCAGCACTTCCTTTCCCTCCTTTCTATCTTATTGATATAAAATCTGACCACACATTGCAGGAGATACGGGTCTGTGTGTGTGTGTGTGTGTGTGTGTGTGTGTGTGTGTGTGTGTGTGTGTGTGTGTGTGTGTGTGTATGCGTGTGCACGCGCATGTGCATGCGTGCACATATGTGCACCATTCCTAATATTTAAACTCAGGGCCTGGACACTGTCCCTGAGCTTTTCTGCTCAAGGCTGTTGTTCTACCACTTGACCCACAGCTCTACTTCTGGCTTTTTGCTGGTTAATTGGAGATAACAGTCTTAGGGACTTTCCTGCTCGGGCTGGCTTTGAACCTTGATCCTCATATCTCAGCCTCCTAAGTAGCTAGGATTATAGGCATGAGCCACTAGAGCTTGACTATTAGGGTCTTTTGAGAAGCAAGGAAATGGTCTTGTGTGGCAGGGCTGCTATTGGCCCCTACTACATAGTGTATATTGGGGCTGCAGCTCAAGGAAGTCACCCTTTGAAGACATCTTACCCAACCATCAACAGATCTTCACAGATTACCCGGGGGTAGTACATTGAAGCTTTCTACTGCCATGTGACAGAAAGTATATCACTAATTGTACAGATCAATCGACCGTGTCTAAAATGAGACTAGCTCTCCCTGAACCCGTGACACAGTGGCCCTGTTTTTACACAGAGGTCTCCCGTCTGTACAGCCCCAGTCATGTGCTTATGTCATTTACCTCCATTGTTTGCATTTTGAACCCAACCGTGTCTGATTTCAGCAAAGCGACTTAGTCTGTAAGTCTCAGTTTCATATCTACGGATGACTAGTCAGCGGTGTTGTAACCCTGGGAGCACATTCAGAATTAATAACATTATTACTGTCCTCAAGATCCAGTACTGAAAGCTATTTTTTAAAATCCTAGCCAGGTTCCTGACTACTACTGAAGCAGTGTCTGGAGATGTCTTGGCAGCATGGTCGGTCCTATGTAAAAAGCTTCCGAAGTGCTTCTTGCGCACACCTGTGGTTGAAGATGACTTGTCAACGTCACAGCCACGTTCCTTTCCTGCTGCAGATTTTAGTATCTGTTTTTTCTTGTGTTTTGAGTTTTTTGGTTTTGGGGTTTTTTTTTGCCCCATTACTTCATTCTCCTAGCCTTCTTCTAGGGTAATGGACATGAACTCGCATGAGATGTCAGCAGTGCGCATCATCTGTGGTCTGCAGAAGGTGTCAGGGAATCTCAGGTCAGGAGCCCTGGCTTTTTGCTCTTGGGTGAACTTGTTGGGAGTGTTAGCATTGGGGACGAAGCTGAATGTGACAGTTAAAAGGAACATCCTGTAAACCTGGGAGTCCTTCTAGAAGGCCGAGGAGTAGCAAAGGATAATCAAGTTGGTGTCATACTGGAGAGTTCACTTGGGGCTTCAAATGCGTAGCTCATCTTTTTTCTCTTTACATGTATACATTTCTACTTTGGAATGGATGTATGCCTAGGATATGGTTTTGTGGATTCCTATTTTTACACTATTTCTGCATCAGCCCAAGTTAAGGAATACATTTGAAAGGAAAGTCTTTAGAGATCATTGGCCTGGTTTTCTACCAAAGTCATCTGGATGCCTTTCAGGTAAGTGTGGAAATTGGCCCGTGTTTCAGTGCCACACCTGGTTGAAGGAGTTGAGGACGTACTTCATTTAGGAACTTGAGTGTTATTTACAGTATAGGCTCTGAGTTTATCCAGGATCTTTCTTCTGCCAGTGTTTTATAAACAAATACCTGTTCTGCTTATTTTGTAAAGTACAGAAAGAAAAAGTAGCAACGTGGAACCAGGAAGACAAGCTGGGCCTCCTCGCTCTTCACTTGTATAATGTACCACATTATCAGAGAATGATATATTTGTAAAATGAAAGCTACAGTTGTTCCACCTACAGCTGTTCTGGAATTCGGGGAGTGTTAACTAATGAAGGCAAAACCCTCCTTCAGCGTGGTCCGTGAGGACCATGGGAAGATGTATTAAGGTAATACCAGCCCTGGAAGCCTGGAAGCCACCATCTCACAGCCAGTCTCCATGTTTTCTTTGCTTTCTTTCTTCCTTCCTTCCTTCCTTTCTTCCTTCCTTTCCTTCCTTCCTTCCTTCCTTCCTTCCTTCCTTCCTTCCTTCCTTCCTTCCTTCCTTCCTTCCTTCCTTCCTTCCTTTCTTTCTTTCTTTCAAACACAATTTACCAATTGGAGTTCTACAAAAGGGATTTTTTTTTTGACTTACGAACAGCAGGTCAGACATTACAAAGGAAATTTAGAGAGCAGTAATTTTGAAAATGTACACAGTTGAATTTGAAAATAAATATTTCACTGCCTACACAGCTCTATTTAGAATGCTGACTTTGGAAATGGATTCCAGGAGCCTCCAAGTTTTGCATGACACAGTGTCAGTTCCTGCACAATATATTAATGCTTAATTGAAGATAATGTAACTGCAGATCAAAGGCATAATTAACGGCCTTGCAGAAACTCTTATGTAGATCAGGATTTTGAGTAATAGCAGGCTGGACAAAACTGGTTTTTGAAAGGATCTTGAGACCAGCTGAATCGGCGTGTCAGCTGATGGGGGAAGTCCATGGTGGGTGGGTGTCTGGCTCACCTCTGTACCATCACTACCTCTTCTGAAGCCCCCACTCCATATGTGGCTTCCAGTTGGTCCCTGGCTGTGGTAGGCCAAAGGACCTATGAATATTTCATTGTATACTGTACAGGGTTTACCTTCTCATGGGTAGCTGGATGATGGTATGGAAACTTCAATAGGAAATTGATGATCAGGGAGTAGATCTTAGAACAGGTGTTGGCAAATAGACATTTGGCCAAATCCTAGGACTTTGTTTGTTTGTTTTCAATAGGACTAACAAATCAAGAAAATAGTTGTATTTTTTTTTCATGGATGGAGGAAAGGGAAAGGAATACAGAGAACAACATTTTGTGAATGGTGAAATTTATATGAATGTCTTCTTATTCCTCTATTCACAGATAAAATTGTTATACAGTATAGACTTGCTTGTTTTGTTTTATCTTGGTTTGATCTTTGTTTTCTGGGAGAAGGATGGTTGCTGTTATTCTTGAGCTTTAGAATTTGGGTTTGAGCTTTTTGATAGCTTTTGGAAGAAGAATTTAGATGATCTAGAAACTTACTGATTTTATGGAGAAAAAAATATGGTGGGAGAAGAAAACAGATTTATTTTTTATTGAACCTAAATATTGGGGAAAGGTAAAGCAGAACATGGAAGAACCTGAGAACAAACAATGTTATTGAGGATCAAGAAGACAGCATTTAAATTAGAAAAGAATTGATCCTTGTTATTTTTACCATCATCAACAAGGTCTGTCTTATTTTGATGTTTATAAATATAGCCATGATCATAAAAACCTAGTATTCATTTGACATTAAAATTTGCTCTAATTCTAAAAGGAGGAGGCCCTAGAAATGGAGCTCAGAGTAGAGCAATTGTGTGTCATGTATGAGGCCCTGGTTTTGACACTCAGTACTATAAAACACAGGCACACACACAACCTCACAATTAGCACCATATAGGGATTCTGTCTGAGAGCAAGAACCTGAGAAATGTGAGCCAATTCTAAGATTGGTGTTACCTCCAGTCATCTGTCTATTCCCTTATCCATTCATGCTAACACACTTACTATATCCCTATGGACCCTCCTTAGTACTAGAGTACAGATTTAAATATTCTGTTGTCCTTAAGTCAGCAATGACACTGAGCAAAGGCAATTATAATATGATGCCACGAATGTCCCAGCCAATGTAGCCTTAGGGAACTGAGAACACATAGGAAAGAGCTTAAAATGGGGCTGACCAGCACATAGGAAGGATGGGAATGTAATTTTTAATTTTAGTTTAAGTAGCTTATAGCTACCTTTTTGGATAATATACTTATAGAATATTTCTGTTATCATAGAGAATTCTGTTGGATGGTTCTATTCTTGGTGTGTGTGTGTGTGTGTGTGTGTGTGTGAGAGAGAGAGAGAGAGAGAGAGAGAGAGAGAGAGACATAGAGAGAGAAACAGAAACAGAGAGAGTACTGGTGATTGAACTTGAGATCTCATGCCTTGCTAGGCAGGCCCTCAACCAATTGAGCCACCCTTCAAACTTTTATAACAATATGATAAGTTAGTCCTTCTGGTGAAATATGAAAAAATGTTTGTTTGTTGCTTGCTTTGCTGTGCTAAAGCTCAAATCTAGGGCCTTTATGAGCTATATATATGCTGATCTTTACCAAGAGCCCAGAAAAATCTTTTTTTGATGTGGTTTGTTCATAAGCTATGTCTCCACACTATCAAACTCCTTCCCACTTGTGTTTTCCTGTATCATTCCTTTACTTCATTGCTGTAAGTACAGGACTGAACTTCAGGACTCCTTGGGACCCTCCATTGCCTCCATTTACTTTCCTAAGGCCCACATTTTCCCTCCAAATAAGAAAACTTCAAAGAGTTGGAAGTTGGAAGGAAAATAAGCCAACCCCCTTCTTTCACAGTGAACCACAAGACCCTTTGCAAACTGACAGTTATTTTTATTTATGCAGACTCAAGATGGAAATAAGAACTTCAAAAGAGAATTTGAAAAATACCTTTCTCACCAAAAAAGCTGAAATCATTTCCTCTGAAAATTTCCTTCCATCTATAGTTTACTTCAGTCAGAGACTAGTCTCCTCCTTTCTTCACTCAGAGAGAGAGAGAGAGAGAGAGAGAGAGAGAGAGAGAGAGAGAGAGAGAGAGAGAGAGAGAGAGAGAGAGAGAGAGAATGAAAGAGAGAAAGCATCCTGACCTTCAGTTTTCACTGATCCTGAGCTTCAAGTTCCCAGAGGGTCCCCTCAGGGAAGAGACTGGTGCCCCCTGGTTTCATGATCATATTTCTGAAAGCGAAATCCTTGAGTTCTGTTTCTTCTTCTAAGTGTGGTTCACAGCTATGCTGCACATATCTCCTGTAAAGTGAGGTTTATTGGGTCTTTATCAATAGTGATATAGCTATATTTCCATTTAGATTAATAATAATAGTAACCATTATAGTCATAACACCAAGTTTGTGGTTTCAGTATGTTGATTGGTCAGGAAAAAAAGCTTGGACTGACCTTGCTCTTCAGCCTATGGCGCTGACACGATGATAAAGCATAGCTTGAAGCCTCTGGACTCAGATCTAGCCAAATTCCAAAGCCATTCTTTACCAGTTGTGTGATGTTGCCCAAGTTAGCTTCCTTTTGAGGATCTATGAGACAGAAATGCCTTTCTGCTAGATGGATTACTATAGATTGTTAACTTTAATATAGTTGTGTACACACACACACACACACACACACACACACACACACACACACACACACACACACACACACACACACACACACACACACAATATGCCTGACATAGAGTACTGAAAGTATTACCTGCTCTTGTAGCTGTTGTCCTGGATGTCTTGTGGTGATGATTATAGGGAATAGATAACTTCCAAGACCCTCAATTGGCCTGTATGAGAGTGGAATTGTATGTAATAATGAGGCTTTCCAATGGTGAGATTGTCCAGCATTTCAGAGCAAATTGCATTCAGAATGGTACTCATTCTGTTCTTGCCCAGGGATCTTTCACATGTATCAAATGAACCGAAGACTCTACTGCCAAAGAAAAATGTGCTTCAAGGGATACTTCCATCCCTAGGCCCTCTACACTGGGGCCTCCTCTCTCTGAGGGTATAGGAAGGGTGGCACTCTGTCCTGTTCTGACTTCTCTCAAGTCCCTTCACCACTCCAAGGAGGATGTTGTATAATTCTTTTTCTGTTTGACTCTGGATGGGGCTAGGAGGACTGGGACTGACTCTTGTTTTTCTGTAAACCCTTCTTTCTTGGGTCTTGCTCTTTAGGGAAGGGAAGCCCAGAAATTAAAGTTGTCTTTCCATCAGTCCATCTGCTCATTCTTGACTGGCTTCTCTTGGGGACTGAGTAATTTGTCACTCTTCACCGCCCTGTTACTTTTTCCCCTCAGGGAGAGTCTCTTCACACCTGCAGGATGTCTGTTCTTTCGCTTCTCTATTATCACACTATTTACTGCATTTATGAGAAAAGGGGCAAATGTTTTCTAACAGCCATTGTGACAACTTTGATACCAACAGGACGGTGTTGTTTTGTAGAAAGAAAAATAAATTCCTCCCCCAGAGAGAGAGAGAGAGAGAGAGAGAGAGAGAGAGAGAGAGAGAGAGAGAGAGAGAGAGAGAGAGAGAGAGAGAGAGGAGGAGAGAGAGAGAGAGAGAGAGAGAGAGAGAGAGAGAGAGAGAGAGAGAATGTGAGGGAAGCTTAGGCAATGAAATCCTTTGAAAATGGGAATTTTTGAGATTTATTTTATAATGGGAGCAAGACTGAGGAAGATTCAAGCTGAGAAATTGGGGCTCCATTAGGGATTACTAATAGATGCCCTATAGGCTTGACACTGTTTTACCTAGATACACAATGTTTAACTGTTTTGAGGGCTAGTTATAAAGGTTTTTTTTTTAAAAAGCCCACTGAGATTTCCAATTAAATTCTCAACTTCCAGCTTTGAAAGAAAAAGCTCAAACTGCCTACCTAGCACCAATAATCCAGCCCTAAGAAACACAGCCCTTTTCTAGGCCACCAGTCATCTCCATCATCTCTTTGTCCACTCCTGATCCCTTCCTTCTCAATAGATCCAGTCTCAGGGCTTCAGGATTTTTTTTTAACTGACCAACTATTGCTGAGGCATTTGGGAATTCTTGTCTCCCTGTAACTTCTCCCTCTGACATAGATTCATTACCTTTAACCAGCTGCTCTTGTGAGAATTAGAACTCCACTTTCAAAACTGTGTCCAGTTCCATCTCCACATGTCAAGGATAAACAGGGCAGGTGGTCTTAGAGGAAGGGTGATTAGGTCAGGTGATGCATTTTCACCTTCACTCTTGAGTTGTGATACTCTTCTTAGTTCTAGCCCTAGAGTTTAAGCTGTTGTTAATGGATATTATTTCACACATTTCTTGTAGGTCTGAAATGTGGTATTGGCTGCTTTGAGGATTGATCTGAAGCTGCTTCTGGCTTTTATTCTCTCATGCAAAGCTGGATATGATTAGAGATGGAGGACTTGAGTCTCACATGGTTCCAATGTCTAGAACCTCCTCCTAGAGCCTATTGTGTATAGATTTCCATCATCAGCCACTAATGCCAGCATAAGGAGCAAGCCCTTAACACATAGATAGGCCTTTGGGGTACATTTGTCCAAACCATTACAGTGGCCTATCCATGGAAATTACATGCCAGTACTTCTGTTACATTTATTGGTCACACTGACCAACTTAACACAATGCTTTTGGGGGAGACTAGATGGAGCATGAATACCAGATGGTGGGAATCTTTGGGGGCTGGCACACCAATACCAGCCCCCTCATTATCCTTATTTAGAAGCACCATATGAGCAAGCCAGTGTAGTAGCTTATACTGTCACTTCCCTCACCTTTGTTGGATAAAAAAATGGTCATGGGCAAACCTGGGGCCTGAGCACTACTGTAACTCAGTTCAAGGTCATGGGCCAAAGTATTATGTGCTTCACTTAAAGCTCTGCCTCTTACAAAGAAGAAAGGGAGAGTGACAAAAGAAGACATGCATTGTGGAAGATGTTTGGTGTGTTGGATTGCTTTATTACATTGCCCATTGTCCTCCAGTGTTCTCCCAGGACAGTAGGAAGTGGCATAGTGCCAAGGTTGTGACACCTTAGAAAATAGTCTCCAAGTGATCTTTACCCAAAATAAGGAATCAAATATGTATACCTAATTGCCTTCCTAAAGTTTCCAACATCTTCTATATTATTGAAACAATTTTGTTAAGGTCTTCTTACAATCAAGAAGTTAGGTAGACAGGTGCAGGAAGAATGATTACTTCCTTTGAAGAAGTTGAATGAACCTTTACTGGGATTACCCATCAGCACCTGAGGAATTATTTGGAGCTTGTGTTGGTTTTAGTAATCTGCCAAGTATTTAGGGTAAACAACAGCTAAAACAGAGGCATCCCGAACTTCACAGAGATTGCATTCTTATGAAATATTACGCTGGCAAGCAAAAAGCTAAATCATTGTATGTTATAGGATAACAAAAGCTTTAAGAAAACAAACACTGATTACGGTAGAGTGCCAATGACATGCAACTCTGATATGACCTTGGCTGGCCACTGAGGAAATGCCCTTTGAGTGGGCATCTTGATAGAGCAAGGGATTGACTCCTTGAGGTATGTCAAGAAAAATATTTCAGATGAAAAGAAAAACAGGCTGAAAGTCCCTAGGCATAATGGAGCTTGCTTAGTTTTCTTGTCCACATCTCATGGCTGCTCCATTGTTTTCTGGCACCCTTGGTCCTCATGGATTCTTTGCTTAGTTTTTTATGCTGGTTCTGGGGCTCTGGGGCTTGAACTCAGGGCCTGGGCACTGTTCCTGAACTTTTTTGCTCAAAGTTAGCACTTGTGCCACTGCTCCAATTTCAACTTTTTGGTGATTAATGAGGTAAGCGTCTCACGGACTTTCCTGCCCGAGCTGGCTTTGAACTGAGATCCTCAGATCTCAGCCTCTTGAGTAACTAGAATTGCAGGCATGAGTCACTGGTGTCCAGCTTGCTTTGATTTTTTTTTTTTTTTGGCCAGTCTTTTTTTCCTGGCTTAACATTTTTCTCTAAAAAAGATTACTTTGCATGTTCAACCAGAGTCACATGAGAGACATATTATGCTGTGGCTAATCTACTATGTATTTCCCCTTTTTCTCCCCACAAGGATTTTACAAAACTTATATATGCAAACAGGTATTTTTGTTTGTTTCACACAAGTCACTTTTGCATAATATAACAAGGCCATGATTTCACATGTACAGTAATTCATAGAAAGTGATAGTCATCTTGCTTAGATACCTTCATTCTCAAAACTGGCCTGCCAAATATAGTATCTTCATAGACCCATATAAGGTTCCATAAAGAAAGAAAAAACTAAAGGTCAAAGTTTCCCCACCCACAGATTTGGTTATCAAAACAGCGAAGCAGGGTTTTTTTGTTTTAAACTTGAATCAGTAAATTAAAAAAATTTAAATAGTATCCTGTTTTGACAAAGTGCTAGACCACAGGAGTCTCAGAAAGATACTGGTAAGCTTTTGTCAATATCAGGTTGGCATCTCCGCACAGGAAACTCTGGCTGACTTGTGTTGTCACATTTCGGATACATTGACAGGGACTGCATGCCCTTATTGGTTACCTCCGGGAAATGGACAGAAGAGCATTGGTGAGGCTGATTAACTTCAATAACCCTTTACCCCCAGACAAGACCTGTGTTGTTTCTTTGGTTCAATGAATGAGCATTGGATTTCAGGCTGTGCTAAGGGTGCAAGATATCATACACTCGCTCTGCAAAGGATTGAACTACCTATAGCCCTTTCCTGGCATTGGCCTTGTGGTTCTATAAGCTGTACAATTCATCTTTGCAGGACCTGCACTGTTCTTAAGTGGCTTGTACTCTCCCAAGGAAATCTGAAGTACTCTCAGAGCTCTTTGTTGGAATGTAGTGCCAGCCCTGTTTTTATCTCAGGATTTTTTATTTTATTTTTTTGCATATTGAATAGTAAGTTGCATTTTACTGTAAAGGTGACTGAATTTTTCTTATAGGGCCTTCAGGGTAAACAGCCATTTGCTTCCATCTGTGAACACACATGTACCTTGTGTTTGGGTAGGGTGCCCGGTGCTTCAAGTCATTATTTTTCTGTAATGTTTATTCTCCATGGTTGTGCATAGATGGATTGTATGCACCAGTGCCGGACAAAGAGGTAGGCTGTAATTCTAGCTGAATATGTTACACTTGAAAGTAGGGAGCAAGTGATGGATCAAGCAAATAGCTTTTAATTTTACATAAATTGGTTTTCTGCTTTGCTCTGGGGCAGAAGTTTGCAGCCCAGGGTCACGCTAGATATTGCTCACGATTCAAGAGAGAGGCCTTCCTAGAAAGTGTGTAGAAAGACAGAACTCAGGATTTAAGTCCCTGCTGCTCTCATGGATGGACTTGGGGAAATTGGAAAGGTGTCCCTTCCTTGAGATTTCAGCTCTTCACTTCCGACCAGCTAGAGACACTGCATAATAGAGACGAGACGGTGACACGATTCCAAAATCTGCGAGGATAAAATTAGCATGGCATTTATCAAATGTGCCTCTCCGCTTGCCTAGCTCCTGAACTCATTGCATAATAATGTGGGTATATTGTGTTGTCATATAAGAGAGCATGTGAAGGTTCCCTTTTAGGGAAATTTACAAAGCTTTTTAATATATGAGATGAACTCACCATCTTGTCATGGATAAGCGAAAACCCCAGTTCATATAGTCTGAGAGAAAACTGAAACCATGAGCTTTTGTGACCTTTGGCCAAGGACAAAAGGTGAATATGTCTGGTGTCTACATAGGACTCTAGTTTTAGGTTTAGGACTATAAAAAAAAATTAAACGGTGAAGGATTCACATTAATTTACATGATCTGAAATATGTAGTCCCAGTATTACTGTTGTCAACTACATCATCAAAAGAATTTACCCAAGCTGGACCTACAGGATTCATGTCTGCATCCTGCCTGCCACCATGACCTCAGGGGAAAGTCATTAAATGCTCCATTTCTGTCATCGTGTGTATAAAATGCCACTACTGAAGTATCAAGTGAAATCTAGAACGTAGGGCATCCAGCATGAGAAACACACTTACCCAAAGTTGACTCTAATTTTGATCAGATCTTGATTATAATTGTATAATAATAATAACCATTGAAAAGTCACTCATGGGGAGGGACTAGTTTTGCTCAAACCTATATATTTAAAGAACAATTAATTTTTAAGTATTATATACAAGAAATCAAAAGCCTATAGGAAATATTATTAGCATTATCTAAGACAAGACTAATCTATTAAAAGCTATACTGGGCACTGGTGACTCACTCCTGTAAACCTACCTACTCAGGAGGCTGAGATCTGAAGATTGTGGTTCAAAGCCAGCCTAGGCAGGGAACGTCCTTGAGACTCTTATCTCCAATTAACCACCAGAAAACTGAAAGTGGCTCTGTGGCTCAAGGTGGTAGAGTACTCACTTTGAGCTGAAAAGCTCAGGGACAGTGCTGATAATAAATAAATAATAAATAAAATAAAAAAGTTATACTGTATGTGAGTAGGCCTGTTCTCAGTAAATGACTTCATGACTTGACTTAAACAGTAGACATTTTGGAAGAGGCCACCATAAAAGAAAAAAAAAATCTGTATTCCCAAGAATGTATGGATTACAATAAAATAGTTGCTAACAGATTGTTAAATCATTTATTGCCAGACTCCATGAAAGTATAATTGTTATAATTTGGCATAGTGGATCTAGAACAAAAAAGGAAAGAAAATGTCACATTAAGGAAAGAGGAGAAATAAACCCAAGTGTGAGGAGTTTGTGTGAAATCTGGAAGGAGGGGTAAAAAAAAAAGTGAAAACCCAATTGGACCAAGAAGTTCTCATTGTATTCTCATCTTGAAACCTTTGGTGGATTTTTTAAAACCTATTTTAGAGGTTGATGATGTCTTGAAGATAGTCCTAGTACTTGGTGAATATGTTTCATTGAATATTAAATTGGTCTTGCACACATAGCCTGAGAAGAAATTGGTAGATGTAGGTGATCAAAAGGAAACTATGCATGTGGTGAATTGAGACCTGGTGATTGATATGTGTCTGAAAGAGGCTAGTGGGCGTTGACTTGGGGATTCCCTCCCAGGATGGCATCATAGGAACTAAGATTTGTAGGTGCCATCATGTGCCTTGTGATTGAGTGTTTCCCCTATACTGTTCTTTTCAAGGTTGATTGGAAGAGTTCATATACCTACGTACTAACCTCCTTGTGGAAGGAGGTCCCAGTACGAGTCAGGGCCTGGCCCCATGCAAATGTGAGAACTCAGCTCAGGCCAGCCCGTGATGAAGTGCTAGGGACTGGGGAGGGTGGGGGTGATGAATCTATAGCTCACAGAATTTGAAAGTTGAAGGGTTAACCTGGCCTCAGACAGGTGGAACCAGACGGTCAGGTCAGGTCAGGTCAGGTCAGGTCAGGTCAGGTCAGCAGGACATAGTCTCTCTCCATTGTTCCCTTCTACTTTAGTTCTTGTGGTGGCTCCATTCTTTGACAGGGAGACTCAGATTCACATACCTTGAAGATGACCCTTGAGAAAAAGAAAGATCTCTTAACCAGTAAAATCCCTGCCTTGAATGGATGACTCGAGCAACTTTTGTGTATCTGAGCTGATCACTGTGGATAAGGGGAGGAGACTATTGTGATTTATGGGACAATGCCATGTACACATCCTGGAGTCTCTATGGATGGAGGTGTCTCTCCTGAAACCATATAGCTCAACTTAGATTAGGACTGTGTCCCAATTTCTCTTTTAGGAGATGCACATGTAGATGATATATAGACATTTTTTTCATCATCTTAAAGATGAGGCACATACCATTTTGTTTGTTATAGATCATATACACACATATATATAATAGTTATATGATAGCCCTATATTTGAAATATTTCAAATATTTGAGTGTTTCTATTCAGAAAGCCTACATTTCAAAGTATAATTCATCTTTGTAGTGATTTTCATGTTATGTCTATTTCATAAACTAGTATTTTCTGACTATCAGCACCATCTGATAGAATTTTCTAGAAAGGCAGATAGGATATTCTGTATCTATACTGGTCCAGAAATGGTAGGCTAGCTACCATGAGTACTAGGTACTTCAAATACAGTTAATGTGATGGAGAATCTGATTTCTTTTACATTATATTTAAGCATAGCTGACTTAAATAGGAATAGTCACAGGTGACTTATTATCTGCTGCATTTGACAACTCAGCTTTGGATTTAATGGCCACATAGAGTTATAAGGATTATAAAGACAAATGAAATATGAGCAAGCATGAATGGTGACTTAAATCTTGGTGTCTTATACTTCTGGTGAGTAACATTTGAATGTATTTTTCATTCATAATTTTTAGCTAAAATAAAAGACACTTCATTCCAGCCAATATAAAAAGATTACAATCTCTGTATATATCTCCCAATCAAAACAAAGACATGAGTATTGTAGGTTATTTTAATTTTGTGGTTCTTCATGTCTCTGCCCCGTCAGGTGGTATGAAGAAATAAAAAGAATACTTAACTGTGGAATCTGAAGTTTTAGGTTCTGATCTTAGTTCTTCCAGTAACCATTTAGGTGCAGGATCTTTGCCTCAACATATTTTCTCAAATGGAAAGTGAGAGGGTAAGAATAAGCCAATCTGTAAATCTGTGTATTCCTCTTCATTGTGGCTAGGATAGAGGCTGGGAGTTTTTCTGTGTGGTCACTGAGAGTAAGTACAAGGTATTGAAAGAACATGGGAAATACCTTGGATCATTTCTGCCTGTGAACTGTGAAATGTTGGACTATTTTCCAAATTCCTACTGGATCTGAAAGAACTCTGATGAAAAGCCAAATTCTGCTTGGTTACAGTTTAGCAATACTATCCAATATAAATCTAGAATGAAAGGCAGAAAGTATAGCATTAAAGAATACATAATTTTTTAAAGTTAATTTCATCTGAGGTTAAATTTTTAAGTTAATTTCACCCTCATTCTGTTCCTTCCATGGTTGAAATACCCATGGTGATAAAAGCTTGAGAAAAAGCATTTTCAAAATGGACCAGTAAAAAAAAAAATACTGAGAGGATGGGCGCTGGTGGTTCTTGCCTGTCATCCTAGCAATTCGGGAGGCTGAGATCTGAGAATTGCAGTCCAAAGCCAGCCTGGACAGGAAAGTCTGTGAGACTCTTATCTCCAGTTAACCACCAGAAAACTAGAAGTGGAGTTGTAGGTCAATAAAGCACAGGCCCTGAGTACAAGTCCTACAACTGACTCTCTCTCTCTCTCTCTCTCTCTCTCTCTCTCTCTCTCTCTCGCTCTCGCTCTCGCTCTCGCTCTCGCTCTCGCTACCTCTATATATCTATGTAGAGATATCCCTATATATCTATAGTAGTCTATAGATATATAGAGAGATCTATCTGAGATCGATAGATATATAGAGAGATCTATCTGTTTATCTATCGATCTATTTATATACATAGCAAGACAAAGAGACAGAGGGAGATACAGAGACAGAGAGAGATGGGGAATTTGCCTAAGAAGTTGGTTCATTGAGTAAAGTTGTAACTACTTCCACTTGGTAAGCCTGGAAAGGAAAATGCAAGCTGCTGGACTGTCTTGGTACCCAGGAAGGCTAGGGTTAAGAGAGGAGTGTGGAATGATTTCATCAGTAGAGGTTGGACTTTGAGGGAAGAGATGAATCACAAATGAAGAGCAAGAGGAAGGAAAGAACATTGGGCAGATTTGCAAGAGCAGGTAGGAGGATTTGAAGTGTTCCAGAGGACCGGGTGGTAGGATGTGTCAAACCAGTACCCTGGGAGGAAGGCGTCAGCTTGGGGCTGAAGCAAGATGTTTATTTGGTGATTTAATTTCAGTAGTGACATTTGATAATTGTATTGCTTTCGTGTGATAATGTGACAGAGTTAAACATGTACTGATGGGGTCCTGCTCGTGAATTTGCCTCATAAATAACTCCAGTATCCCACATCTGTAGGACCATGGAAATACAATCACATCTTATATTTTTATTTTTGAAACTGGCTATCTTTATGTATAGGAATTGTCATCTCTAGAGATTCATTTTCATTTCAAAAGAAAAAAAAACTTCTAAAGGTGTTAATTGCATTTTTTTCAAAAACTCTTATGTAATTATTTAAAATTATTCTACCAGCACCATAAATCAGAACATTTTCCCATTATATTACTGAGGAACATTTATGACCTGTTTAGACAGTTTTGATTTATAGGTTTAGGAAACACGAATATAGAAACCATTGCCAGGTTTTAATTTGGAAATTTCTTCAGCCACATTTGTTTCTTCAGGAAGGAAAAACAGAAAGCTCAGAGGAGAGCTGATGGGAGAAGGGTGGGTCATGCTAGGGTAACACGAGAAGGCCCTAGGCCTGCCTGCCGGGTTCTGCTATGAAACAAGCAGTTAATACGTCTTACACATGCGGCTTCATCTCTCAAATGATTCCATGTAACAGGTGTGTAACATGGAAAGCGTTCAAGTCCCTTAAGTTCTTTTTCCATCAAATGTAAACTTGGAATGGCTTCTTCAGAGAGTTGTAACGATTGTATCTTTGTTCATTGATGTATTCCAAACCATGGTTTATGGAGCCAGGCACTAATGACTCATGCCAATAAACCTTGCTCTTCAGGAGGCTGAGATCTGAGGATTGTGGTTCAAAGGTAGCTGGGTCAGGAAAGTCTGTAAGACTCTTATCTCCAATTTACCACCCCCCAAACCAGAAGTGGAGCTGTGGCTCAAGTGGTAGAACACCAGCTGTAAGCAAGAGCTGGAGACCCTGATTTCAAGATCCAGTACTGGCCTTATTTATGAAAGCCAGGCACTGTGTTAGGTGTGAGACAACGTGACTTGTCTAGGTGGTTTCAGTGCCAAGCCAGGGGGTAGCAAGTGCAGTCCTTGCTATGAAGCAAATCTTGATAGTTGTTGGGCAGTAACAATAACATTGCAGTTCAGATTACGTTGAACACTGGACCACTTGCATTTGCAAAACTAATCACAGATGTGACCCAAGGAATTTGGAGATGATCTAAGTTTTAGGTGTTGAGGGAACTAACTTCTGAAATAAAGAATGAAAAAAAAAAAGGTAAAAGGCCTCAGTAGGTTGAAACTGTGGATCAGAATGAAAAAGATATTTAAATGGGATTGAGTGCAAAGACCAGCACAGGAGTAGAGTGAAGAGCTCAGCTTGGCACTTCTTAGGACAATTAGCTCAAAGATGATTGTAAAACTTGTAGGAGCCAATCTGGACCTGGCAGGAGTGAGGACCCCCAAGGACTCTCTGCTGGTTAATGGAATAATGAGCCACTGGCCCATGCTCATAGCTGAGCACCTCAGGAAGGGGTGGTGGGCAAACCCCACCGTGTAGCCAGTGCTGCCTGTGAGTTCTAAACAAAACCAGAGCTTCTGGAGTGCTGGAAGGAAAAGGGGGCAGCACCGCAGCCATAGGGGACAGGTGCTGCCGGGCAGGGGTAGAGGGCAGAGCTGTTCTGCTGCAGCAGCATCTGCAGGGCATGAAGAGCATGGGCCCTCAGGAACAACTTGTTCCTAACTCTGCAGCTCCAGAATCCAGGTTCAGAGAGAAGCAGAGATCACAGCCAATCCGGGGGTTCGGCTTTGCAGGGAAAAGGCTGGAGTAGCACCACTGTTCAGTGGCCCCAGGACCACAGGGGCTGTGGCCTTTTTCCATCTTTGCTTTTCCTCAGCTGTGTCCACCAAGAGTTGTTGAAGGCAAACCAGAGAGGAGACTCTTAGGAAACTTAGCAAATGGCACTTTCTGCTCTCTCTGCCTATGTCTAGTCAGACATAGATTTTCTTTCAATTTTGTTTTTGAGGTAGGGCTATACTGTGTAGCCTAGGCTGGCCTTGAACTCTCGATCCTCCTTGTCTCTGGCTCCCAAGTGCCGGGATTACCAGCATGGAGATACACACCTGTCGCTCTTTTGATTTGACTGAATAATACCCACGAAAAACCATCTTCTTAATGACAGTTGTCTACCTTTAATAAATATAGTGTACTAAATGACTTAAATTTGACCACAGCTACACAATCTAGATGTTTGTATAATCTCAGAAACTCAATTTGTAGTTTTGGTGTCAAACTTCCAAAGGCTCTGCTCAATGATGCCTTGTGCAAGTGCATAGTTTTTGTGGTGAGATTGCTCGGATACACAATTATCGATTAAGACATTAGTTCCCAACATGGCAGCACTGAAAAACTTCTCTCACCTTTCCATACTCCTCTCACCTGCAGAGATGGTACTATTTAGCAAGGACTTTCTCTTTCTTTGCCTCTTAAGCTGGATGGCCCCAAAGGTGGAACAAGAACAGAATCCAGAATTTGCATCTTAGAGTATAGCAAAAGAAATAAATAAAAGTTTCTGTGAAACTAAGGCACAGGAAGGAGGCAGAAGAGGAAATATTCATCCATTCATGTGTTCATTTGTAAGTTCATCCAGTACTGGGAGAGAAGCCCTCATTGGCATTTGATAGGCTAATTCAACCTGTGATGGAATGCAGACAGACACAGACAGTAACTGCTGTTGGAAATCAGAGAAGTAATATTGCTTTAGATTCAGTGCCCTGCATGGGAGGACCAGTAGGTTAGTGGCCTCTTCTCTTTAATGTTGGATTGTCTGTTCCCTAATAGAGGAACTTGACTTCTTTCTCCTTTTCCACAGTGTTCAGTTTCACTGCATTAGACAGTCTTCTTCTGTCCCTCATGCTTCATGGTTCATAAGGAATAAGTAAATAAAAATGAACAAGAGCCACGTGCTGCTGATTCATGCCTATAATCCTAGCAACTCAGGAGGCTGAGATCCAAGGATCAAGATTTGAAGCCAACCTGGGCAGAAAAGCCTGTGAGACTCTTATCTCCAATGAGCAACCAAAAAACCAGAAGTATAGCTGAACTGCCTTAGGGAAACACAGTAAAAGCAGAGCTTGTGATTCAGAGATGGCAGATGAGCTGCAGAAGAGGAAAAGCACTGTGCATCGTCAGTGGATGCACCGACCACCCTGCCTTGACTAGTCATGTTTCTTCTCCCAGAACTCAGAAAGGATCAGCACATACAAGTTCTTGGGGTTTGGCAAGTTTGTTCTACTTGTATGTGCCTCCTCCTCAAGCCTTTATTCTATCTGTATTATAAGCTACCCTTGTCTTATGTGATATTATTTAAACTTTTTGGTGGCCAAAAAGTTTATGCTCCTTAACTTTATGTCAGTGGTTTCCAGTGTGTATTTGAGTGTCAGGCTAACCCTCTACAATATCCTGGAGGCACGTTAGAGACTCACTGAACATACATCCAAACTCAGGAATTACACATTGAGAGCTTGCCAAGGTAGCAATCACCAAACCCAGACTTGGCTAACTGATGAACAAACAGTATGGAGACCAAACCAAGTAGACATGTTAATCACAGAAATGACACAAAGAGCCTGGTGGTGGTGGCTCATACCTGTAATCCTAGCTATTCAAGAGGCTGAGATCTGAGGATTGCCATTCAAAGCCAGCCCAGGCAGGAGTGAGACTCTCTTCTCCCATTAACTACTAGAAAACTGGAAGTGGAGCTGTGGCTCAAAGTAATAGAGTGCTAGCCTTGAGCTAAGGAATTCAGGGATAGTACCCAAGTCCTGAGTTAAAGCCCCACAACTAACAAATAATAATAATAATAATAATAATAATAATAATAATAATAATAATAATAATAATGATAATGATAATAATAATAGTAGTAGTAGTAATGAGACAAATAACAGAGAGGCTGTTCAATAGGGAGTGTGAGGAAAAGTAGAATGGATGGATTTTTGAGTTAGCAAATATAGATGATATTGAGAAGAAAAAAGGAAAACCTATCACAAAAATACAGTCGCTGCTTGAATTTTAATGTACCCTCCCATGCCAAGTTATTTCATTCTCTCCATGATTTGGCTCTTGTTACCTCCTAGGTAAATTTTGCACAAGCTGTTCAATTAGCTCAAATGTCCTTCCTAGCCAGTTGCAGGTAGCTCACACCTGTAAGCATAGCTACTCAGGAGGCTGAGATCTGAAGATTGTGGTTCAAAGCCAGCTTAGGTAGGAAAGTCTGTGAGCATCAAACCTCCAAATGTCCAGCAAAAACCTAGAAGTAGAGCTTTGGGTCAAGTAACAGAGCACTAGGGTTGAGCAAAAGACAGAACCCAATCCATAAGTTCAAGTCCCAGGACCGGTACAAAACAAATAATGCCCTCATTCCTCATTCTTCCTTGCCAGTTCCCTGGGGAAGAGCATCACTTTTTATATTCAATGTAAATGGAATTTTTATCTCACTTTGGAATTTGTTTGTTTGTTTGTTTTGTTTTGTTTTCCCCAGCTCTGGGGCTTGAACTCAGGGTGGGCATTGTCCCTGAGCCTCTTTGTACTCAAGGTTAGCACTCTACCACTTGAGCCACAGAGCCTCTTCCAGCTTTTTCTGAGTAGTTTACTGGAGACAAGAGGCTCACAGACTTTCCTTCCTGGCCTGGCTTTGAACCTGGATCCTCAGATGTCAGCCTCCTGAGTAGGATTACAGGTGTGAGCAATGGACACCTAGCTCTAGGAGTTCATTCTACTTGTTTCCTCCCATGTCTGTTTCTAATTCAGCCAATGATCAAATGGTGACTGGTGTCATACCATGTGCCTTGGTCTCACTAAGCAATTTCTATTCTTTATTTAGGGTAGTGTGGATGTTAGAAATGTTGAAAAGACTCTTCAATAATCTGCACTGGTTCATGCCAGTCATCCCAGTTACCAGAGAGGGAGAAATTGGGAGGATTGTAATTTGGGGTTGTAGTAGGCACAGAGTTCAGTAAGACCTGTTCTTAACCACCAAGCTGGCTATGGTGTGATACACTTAGAATCCCTGTTACACCAGAGGCATAGATAGGACAAACTCAGTCCAAGGCCATTTGCAAGCGAAAGGCCTGAGACCTTATCTGAAAAATAATAAACACAAAAAGAGATGTGGAAGGGGACAAGTTCCAGAGCCTCTGCCTGGCAAGTAGGAGGCTCGAAGTTCAAACTCTAATACCACCACAAAAATCAAAGTTTAATCTCAAATGATGACTAGTTGGTGACATTTGGTGATACTTGGTTTGTAAAAGTAATAGGCCACTTTCCCCAGCCCCAGCTGGTTTCTCAAGCTTGATATTGGAGATATTTATTCATTGGAGGTCATTCAAATCCCAACTCCCCCCTGACTAGCTGTGACATATTGCTTATGTGCTATCTGTTAAGTGGACCCACTACAGTTCCTCAGAGGGTTAAGTTTTAAAGATTAAGAGAGGTTATGGGAAGTCTCAGGCGAATCATACTTCCATGAGTATTGCTGTTTTCCCCACTGGTCTTACTTTTTTCCCCCACTCATCATTTTCCTTTTCTTTATCAAAACACTTTGCCAGTGTCCTGTGATTTATTCCCCCCACCCCCAGTCTGTGACAGATGACGTCACAATGGGATTTCCACCACCTCCCTGTTCATGACCCCTTCTGGTCTTAGTTTCCTTAGCTATTGTCCCAAAGTTGGCTGAGCCTTGTAGCCAGCAAGCTAAGGTTGTTAATGCATGAGACTGAGCACCAGCAAAGCAATCACAGACACATCCCAGTCTTCTCCTTCACCAGGTGAGGGTCTTTAGACAAATCCCTTTGGACTCCCAGCAGTAGACTTGCTCGGCCAGACAGTTGTGGATCAAGAGCCTGCCATACATTTGACAGTGGTTACACCAATGCTCTCCAATCAAGGGAAAATGATTTAAAAAATGGGACATGTTATGCTTTAGCAAAATAATAATAATAATCTGTTTACTCTGAGGCAGATACTTGTTCCTACTTTGCAAACTTTTACAAGTCAGAATTTTACTGGTAAATAGCAAATGTTGCATACACACCTACAATTTTTAAATCCCAAACTTAGGAAAGCATCTCCCTTGTACAGAGGAGTTCCTGGGGTTCCTTTATCATAGGTTGTCGTGAGCATGGTTAGACCATGTTTGCAACACAAAAAGGTTGGTTTAGGTAGGGGAAAAGTATTGAATTTGCTGGGATTTTTGTTTGTTGATTGTAGGGCTTGAACTCAGAGCCTGGTTGCTCTCCCTGAGCTTTTGTACTCAATGCTAGTGCTCTACCACTTTGACTCAAAGTTCGACTTTCTGGTGGTTAATGGGAGATAATAATCTCACAGACTTTCCTGTTCCATCTGGCTTCGAACTGTGATTCTCAGATCTCAGCCTCCTTAGTAGCTAGGATTATTATATGAGCAACCACTGCCCCGTTGGCTGGGGGTGATTCTACTAATGCTTTTTCTGGGATTATTTTGTGAACTCAAATGAACAAGAACTCAAGACGAGAAAGAGGGAAGAGAGAAAGAAGGAAGGGTGTAAGAGACTGAGTCTGGAAGGTAGAACAAGCTCAGATCCCAGAGGAAAGGTGGCTGCAATTAAAAAAGAGTCAGAGAAGAGTTAAGCACAGGGTGGCTTGATTTCAAAGGTCTGGCCTGTTGGGTTGTGACATTACATAGATATGTCCTGACCCATCTCAAAAATTGGACATCACTGAATTTAATTAAGATCAATTAGACATTCCTCCTATTGTTCAAACACAATGCCTTATTTGTTTGAAAAGAGGGAAGTTCTTTATGACCTGAAAGCTTCCTGCCCCATCTGCTGCTTTTCCTCGTGAGGGATAACATGCCATTTGATATAATAATAATAAAACAAATCAGTCTGCATGCTGGTCTGTATAATTTTGCTCTATGCTTGTTACTAGCCTTGACCTGAGATGGAAAAGCTACGTCCTGCCCCCTGCCCCCCAACCATCCTCGCGAGGTATAAAATAAAAATCATTCACTTCTCCTTTCCAGTATGAAGCAGTCAGGAGCAAGCCATGCCTTGGGAGGTCAGACCAAGTATTCAGAAACCATTTTTGTAGAAGATATCAGTCTCTTGATGAAGGTAAACTGAGCTGTTTAAGGAAGGCGGGAAAACTCACAAGCACAAAGAACACAAATAGGTTTAGAAGCAGGAGTTTCATCTAAATATACCATTTCCATGCGTGAATGTGCTGTATTCTATGGACCACAAGTTGTAGATGTTTCACAGGCTTTTGATTTCTCAAAATTTCCCAATAAGAGCTTTGAGATCTTTTTTTTTCCCCCCCTAAAAAGCATTTGTGGTGGTGATGTTCTCAGATGTACTGTGGATTTGATAGTGATTTCCCAAACTCTTAAAATGTTACTTGAACTTTTCATTAGTAGTGTTATATAGTGCCATCATTGTGAATAGAGAATACTTAGAGATTATGCCTTTGCTGCTATAAAAGCTCGTACTGTATATGGCGAGCGTTTAGTGTGATAGTTACAGTTGTTTATTGTTATTATTAAGGACACCATAGACAGGATCTCATCTTTCTCTTGGTGTAGGTGAACGTGCAGGCCTGACAATACAGGTCGCTTTCCTTGTAACCACACTTAGGATTCATGACAAAATCAGCTAATAGGACCCCATGCCCTGCCTAGTATCCAGCTTCGTATGGGGGCCAGAGGCAGCTTTGGACTAGGGCATGTCTAGCTATGCCTGTCCGCCTGCCTGCTTCTTTCTTGGCCTGTTGGATGAATCTCAATAGTTGGGACTGTTTGGAAATGACACGAGCCTTCAAAGAGTAGGAAGTGGAACCCACAAGGTTGCTCATGTGGATGCAGCCGCGCTTCCCTTCCCGCGTTCCTGCACACATCCTCTCTTCCAGGCTGTCTGTTTCCTCCTCCCTGAGGAAGAGGAGCTGGCCTCTTAACTTTGAACAAATCCTGCGTATGTGTTAAAGTCAGGGTGTGTTTGTGGATGTGTGTGTGTGTATGTATGTGTGTGTGTGTGTGCAATTGCTTGCTAATAAGAAAAGCAAGTTAGAGAGAATAAGAAGGCCTAGAAAATGTTTTCTATGCGGTGGAGTCTATGCCACACAGTGAGGAAGGCAATTATCTTTGGAGGGGATTCCAGGGCCCTATGCGGGCTTTCCCAGAGTAAGATTTATTGTCGGCTGGATTGGGTGTTCTTTAGAAGAGCATTTACCCGGCATCTAAAGAGCAGTCAGGAGTGCTACTTCCTGAATGCTTTTGAGGTTGCAACTGCTAAGCTTCGCTTTCCCATCTCGAAGATAGATTTTGTTTTAAATGTTATGCAGGGATTTGCACAGGGCTCCAGCTTCCCCTTGACGATGGCAGGAGTTGCAAGGTAAACCCAGCCTGCTATGGAAAGTTACCCCCTAATGCCAGAGCCCACACGTGCTATGCTGTGGCCTGCTGGTGGGAGACAGCATGGACGGGGCATCCTGTGTTGGGTGAATGTCAGTCCAGCAGTTCAGCCACCAAATAAAGTCTTCTGGTTAACACAAAGCACAGGCAAGAGTCTTTTACTACCCACAACCCCCTCCCCCCCCCATCCCCAATTTATGGATGTTGTGAATGTCAGAGGAAAACTTGAACTTGAATGGGCTAAATATATGAGATCGTGAAGCCATAGCTGGCACGGAAATGAGAAGAGAGGCCCATGACTTCAGGGAAGGTAAGGCATCCGCATGCTCTCCCCAGAGAGGGCACACAAGAGGGCAGGATGCCTACAGCCATCCACGCTGTTCTCCAGGGCGAGCTAAAATACAGTTTGGCACTGGCGAGCTGCAAGCGAGTATGCAATAGAAGAGATGAATGCGCGTGGTGTCTTTTACATCCTAAGTGCGGTATTTCACTCCTTGCTTTGTTTCAGTGTCTTCATTTGTATATTCCAGTTCCTCCTCTGTCTGGCTCTTCAAAAGTTGTCTTTTGAATAAGTTGAGGTGTTTGGAATTTCCTGATGCTGGCAGGCTTACCAGCAGAGGGCAGGCGTAAAGAAGGTTCTGACACACTCCGGGGTGTGTCAGCCCGGGGTCAGAAGAGGGTGGTGTGGCCCAGGAGGATCTGGGAGCTTTGTTGCAGGGCAAGGTGAGACATGTTCCCGCTGCCTCTTCACAGGCCTGCTCAACACCACACGTCTCCCCACACCCCAGCCCTGCGGGAAATACAAGCGGTCAGTGCTTTCTCTGATATTCAGCTACTTCTTCATAATTAAGGGTAAAACACACAAGCAAACAAGTGTGATCATCCTTCAATAGCCATCTTTCCCTTCCCCCTTTAGTACCCCGGTCCGGTCATGCCTCAAAATGCACGACTGGCATGGGGGGGTGGGTAGGGGAGATGACGGGTCATAATGGGTGATGGTGACTTTTCCTGGAATGTCTGAGGGTTAAAGTTCACCGAGAAAAACCAGTGCCTTTTGGGGAATTTTCCTCACACCTGTGAAATGGTTTTAACCTCATGGCAGAAACAATCTCCTAATAAATTTCACCTCTTGTTACAACGAGGGATTGGAGTTTGATCCTAAATGAGAGGGGGAGAATTTATTACTGTCAGTTAGATGCAGATTTAGGAAAGGAAAGGCTGAAGCCTTTTTTTTTTTTCCTTTCCCGTAAGTAAGTCAGTAAGTCTGTTTACCTATGAGGTTTTATGAATGTCTTCACCTTTAGAGTTTTGTCAGTGTCTTTACCTTTAAGTTATTATTTTTTTGTTTCTTTTGGGCAAATGTTTTCTCCAAGTCGTATACCCATCCTATGAGTTTTCCTACAAGTTTAACAGACGGTGGGCTGGTGGTGTGCACAGAAATGAGCCACAGACACTGGCACTTTGCAACGCTGAATGAAGATGTGAGTGGCAATTTGGAGGATGTCATAAAGAGAAATCTAAACTCCCGTGGAACACTAAGAACTCGCAGGCTTTTCCCTTAGCTGAACTGGCAGGCACAGATGAAAAACAGCATAATTAGCTCCGTTGTCAACATAGACATAACAGCCACATAAACAGCATCGATATGGAGCTAACTGCTTTTGCTCCCTGTAGATGGATGATGTATTAATTTATATTTTTAAGTAAAAGCACTGCTTAAATCAAGACGGAATGGGGAGTTCCTTGGAGATAAATGCCCAAATCTCTGGAAAGGGGCATGGCTGTTGCAATTTAGTAACTAATTGGCTGTTCCTTGGTGGGTTTTGAAGGAATATTCCAGTGTGCTTCCTTCTGGGCAGGGGATTCTCACTGGGCCAGGCTGAGAAGGCCTGTGGCTTTAGGTATTTCTCGCCAGCAAAATAATCAGTAGCGTCTATTTAAGTTCTGTCATTTCAGAGTGTGTCTCAGGCACTCTACTAAATTAACTGGGAAAAGGGAAGAACACTCTTGTTCATGCAAGCATTGTTTGGAAGAAGTCCCTAAATCTGCATTGGATTTTGGTCTCTTCATTAAGCAGTTCATTTCTCCACCCATTGGCATGCCTTTTCTCTAGTTATTGTCACAGCAGTTCTGGCCAAGCAGGCCCTCAGCTGTAGCTAAGGGGCACTGCCCATGGCTGTGCCTAACATACCATGCAACCATTCATCATCAGCACGTGGACTGAGGTCCTGCCGAGATGTTCCTTCCATCACTTCCTTTCATACTTCTTCTTATCTCTATCCTGGGCTCCTATACATGGGCAGTGAAAACCTTTCCCTTTCCTCCGTGGATGAGGCAGAGGCTCAGCAGAACACTAGCGAGTCCATGACTGTAGTCCCAGGTGTGTTATTTGGTGGTTAGAGTTTGGTATGGGATCATGGTAATCTGTTCGTAAGTGCACAGCCAGCTGCACAATAGACTCATTTAGCAACTGACAGGTTTCTTAATATGTGGTGTTTGAACAAGACTGTGTCTGTTGTGGGTGTTAGGATGTGGGCATCAAAAATATTTTCAAGTATGGTATTTATCGTTTCCTTCACTCTTCTTTAAACATGACCCCCCGCCCCCTCGCCTCTCAGGTATTCTGTTTTGATTACCCTGGCCTCTCTTTTTTTATTCTGCTAGCGATCATGTATCTGCTTTACTTGTGGGCTTCTGATGTTGAGTTGTTTTGAGTCTTTGGGGAGGAAAAAAAAAGACTTTGCCTTTCTGAACCTCAATTTCTTCCTGCAGAATGGGATCATAGCTTCTATTCAAGTTCTCTGTGAGACCCAGTGGCTGAATAGTGCAAGCCAACACCCCCACAAGAATCCACATTCCTTGTCTTCAGTTTTTTGTTTCATCTTTTGCTTTTCTATCCCAGCCTTTCCAAAAAAAACCTGGCATTTGAGGTGATAAAAAGATGCAAAAAGGTGGCCTTAACTATGTCTTCTAAGTCATTCATTCATTGGACATTTCAACATTCCTTTTTTAAAAAATAATTTTTGAGATTACGTGATTGCATAAATTTCACAAATTTCGGAGTATTGTAGAAGAGTGATACGTAAAGCCACAAACACATTTTAACCTTCACAAGGCAAATCATCATTATCTTGGTCTATAAAGTTTGTGAATTCTATAAGCTTTGACAGTATAACTGTTTCTTCCTCGTTGGGTGATATGTACATTTCTTTCCTTTTGCTTAGCTGTTCCCTCTTTGCCCTCTCATTCTCTCCCTCCCATGGCTGCCCTTGAGTTCTCTTTGTACTTGAGCTATGACAAGTACAATTTCTCGAATCATCCCAGACATAAGGATTTAGGACCACATAAGGGCATCTTGAATGTCCAGTACTGACCAAAGTGGCCTGTGCCTGTGCAGATGCTTGTATCACGGGTGGTACGTTTCCTTGTTCAGAAAGAGTCTGAGTCACTGTGTCATCTGTCTTGTTTAGAAAGAGTGAACCAGGCTCCAGGTGGCTTCTGAGCCAGCAGGTTGAGCTATTTTCCTTGTCATATTGTCTCCCCCTTTATCCAAGCCATCAGCCCTTTAAACACCACCTTCCCAAGAGGCATTCCCAAACTTCTTCCTCTAGTGATCTCCTCCTCCTCTGTGGTCCCAGGGTGCTTCAAGCCACCACCATGCAATTTAGTACCGGAGTAACCACTTGAATTGCATCACTCTCTAATTATTTTGTGCAAGGCTGGTCTCCACAGCTGGGTCATCAGCGTCTGTAATGTTTTTATTGTTGTTTGCTTGTTTATTGTTTGTTTTGATGCTCCTGGAGACTATTATCTGATAAACACTGACCTGCAGAGGAGTCACTCCTACTTGTTAAAGCACACATGAATTTCATGGCTGCCTCTGAAGATCTTCAGCTGTTAAAAGAAAAAAAAATGCTTATTTCAAGTGCACCATAGTTTTGTTCACAGACATTGACTCTCTTGTTAATTTGAATACTTTTTTTTGTGGGGGGAAGCGGGGAAATCACTTGTGTCTTTCATTTGAAATGACCATTTCCACTTTTTGGCTGTATGTGAGTTGGCGAGAAGTTCCTATATTTTTATTTCCTTCCTTGGGGCGCTGCCAGCCTCTTGGGAAAGAGTGCCTTGCCTCTTTCTTGTCTCTTTACCAGTCAGGACTCTACTCATTCGATTCCTCCTCTCCACTCCCCTCCTCCCCCTTCCCCCCAAAAAAACCCAGCCTTGGCTTTCTGTTGAATATTCATGAGGGGGTGAGGTCGAAGTTTTTTTGTGTATAACCTGAAAAAATAATGCCATTAATAAATTGGATGTGACACAAAAAACACTTTTGGGTGCTATTTGCAGTGTCCCTTTGCACATGTAATTACACCTGGACAGTCAGTCAGTGTTTTTGTCTTATTTTATACAGTCAGGTTAATGGGAGGGATGTCTGCTCCTTAGTGAACTTACTGAAATTCAGGCATATTTGCAAATATCTCTCTGCACGCCGGTTTATACTAACCTGCATGTAATACACCTCAAACCGAAAAATACTTTCAAGTAAAACTCTTGGAATTACTAGGTTGAGCTTACCCCCCCCTTTTTTTTTCTTTTGTCATTGAGGGGAAAATAAGCAATCTCTGATCTATTTACTCCTCTTCCTCCAATATTTTTCAGAAGAATAAAGTTAGTGGTTTGTTTTTCTTCTCTCTCTCTCTCTATATATATATTCCATAAAGTTTGAAAATGGAAAATTCAGAGGTGATTTCTGAAGCTGCTGAAGTTAACTAGATTAACCTGACGCTTAAATCAGCAACACTTGAGACAACAAAGTTGAGCAGATTTAGTGACTTAAAAAAATAAACAAATAAAAAGAAGAGAAAGGAGAAAAAAAAAGAAAAGAAAAAGAAACCCCCCCTCCCTCACCCGATCTCCAGCGTTTAACAGCATGAAAGTAGTGACTATTTCTAACCGAGGTCATCTTAAAGTGCTCTTTGAGAGCAGCTTTTGTTGTGGCTGTTGTTGGATACATAAGAAAGGAATGTAAAGAATCATTTCTTCGCGAACGTGTGGCAGAAGCCCCCCCCTCCGTCCCCCCCTCACCCCCCCACCCCCCAGGCGCAGCTGTCCCTGCGAAGGGGGAAGTAGTGGGTTCGGCCACCAGGCACGTTTGGTTGTTATTTATTCCAATCCTGTGGCACGCGGCTGGGCTGTGTTTTCTCTTTTTCTTTCTCTGCGCGCACGGGCACACTTTGGCGAACCCCATTTCGGGGTGAGGGGAGGTGGTGTGTATGTGGGGGGGAGAGGATAGGGGGGTGGGGAGGCGAAGGCTGTGCGGAAACCTTGGAGGTGAAGCGAAAGTTCTCCGCGGGTTTCGAGGAAAGTGCTTTCGCCCCCCCCCACCCCACCCCGCCCCGCGCGGCCGGGGAGCCCCGCATCCCGATCCGAGCGAGCGGGGCTGGAGGAGGAGGGGGGGGGCGCAGGAAGCTCGGTCCTGTCTGGTGCCTCGCGCGGGGGTCTCTCGGCCAGGTTGGGACAACTCTTTTTTGTGTCCGTTTCAAAGACGAAAGAAACACGCCAAGAAACCCCAACCCCGGTTCCCGGTCCCCGGGCATCCTAGCCGGGGGAGAGAGAGCCAGAGCCAGAGCGATGCGCGCGGTGCCCGGCTGGTCCAGACGTCAGCCCGAGGCGGGTCAAAGGGTTAACCGCAATTAAAGTGGAGTTGCTCTGGAGACAAAAGCGGGGTTTCAGCGGCGCGTGATTTCACCTGCCGCGCGCGGAGGGGGCCGTCGGGGCGGGCGGGCGGCGGGGCGCGGGCCGCGGAGCCCATTGTGTGGGGCGCGGTGCGGCGCGGGGTGTTTAGAGGCGGGTTGTGATTGGTGGAGCAGGGCGGGGCGGGTGGGCGCGGCGCGGCGCGGCGCGTCTTGTCAGCCCGCGAGCCGAGCCCCGGCGCCCCTGCGCGCGTGCAGTCCGCCTGCACGCCGAGCCCGCCGGACCCCACGCCCGGCCCCGCGCGGGCGCCCCGAGCCGGCTGCGCGCGCGCCTGGCGGCTACATGGAGAGTATCAGGTTGGTCCCTCTCATTCATCTTCTGCCGGTTTCGCTCCCCTTTTTCCTCTACCCGGGGTGGTGGTGTGGGGGGGGGAGTGTGCGTGTGTGGGGTGGCGGGGAAGGGGAGGGGGTTCGCTCCGCGCGCCCGTGCCAGCGTCCTGGGGCCTGGGCCCCGCGGTGGCACGAGCGCCCGTGGGGGGGGGGGGTTGGTGTTGATCAAGTGGAGTCTTTCAAGACTCAGCAGCGTCCGGATCGCTGTTTACCAACTTGGAGAGGAGTTGCGCCCTTGGAAGTGGAGGCGAAGAGGGTGTGGGTCGAAGGCGCCGCAGGCCTGCGGGTCCTGGAGAGAGTCGTCCTCCCCCACCCCCACCCCCCCGCCGCCGCCCGCCCTCGTTCTTGGGTGGGGTATCGTGGGGAGTTGGAGGAAGTCCTGCCTGAGTGTTCCTCTCGGTCTCTTTTCGTTGGCGATCTTCATTTTTCCGCTGGTCTGGCCTTCAGGCTGCCACTTCGATTTAAAAAAAAAAAAAAAAAAGGAAAGAAAGAGGGGGGGGAGGAAAAAGGAGGGGGGGAAAAACAACCCTCGCCATCACGCACTCCATTCTGGGGACGTATCCGGGGTGGGATTGAAGTCACTTCCCCGAGCGCGTGTGAAATCGAGGCGCCTTCGGATTTCAGCGGAACCCGTGTGGCTGTTGCTTTGCTCCTGATAGTTTGTTTCTAGATGCGTCTTGGGCAGTTTTTCAGCTTAGCTGTGCAAATGCAAGGAGTTCCCACAAGGCGAGGATCGGGTGGGGGGAATGGAGGGTTGTGGGGGGAGGAGGGTGTAGGGTTGGGGGCCCACTGATGGATACAGGAGGGAGCCCGGGGGAGCGTGCTCCGGCAGGTTGGAGGACCTGCGTCTGGGCGGCTTCACTTTGCCGGTGAATGAAAGTAGTGATCTGAGAGCCGAGTTGGGGTTTGGATATGAAGCCCCGACAGAATTTGCCATGGGGGTTCTCCTTTTTGAACCTGCTCTGAACACAGCCACCAACTGTCCGAAAGAATGAAAGACGGGTCAGTACGAATGGGACTTTTTTTTTCTTTCCTTTTCTTTTCCACCCAGGTATAGTGTTAGGAAGTGGGTGGTAAAGTTTTAGAGCAAAGTACATATAGACTCTTCCTCTTTGAGATTAACTCCTTCAGGGCCTTCCAGTTATAAGTAAAATATCTAATAATTGCATATTCTTGCCCAAACAGACCAAATGTTCTAATCAAGCCAATTTTAAAATGCAAATCACCTAATTTCCATAGATTCCAACATTTCTGAATGTGACACATTTGGGGAAGGGGGGGGAATTAAACCTGATAACAGGAAATGTGAATCATGCTATCAATGACTAATCTGCTGGGGGGGGGGGAAACTTAAGTTCCATGTATTCTATCATTCTGAAGTCAGTGTAAAAGAAGCCTGTGTGTGTGTGTAAGTTTAAAGCAATTTGATGTCTTTATTTCAGAAATGGCCCTGTTTTGCGTAGCGGGTTTGTAATAGATTTTTCATGAGAAATATATGTGTGTATGTATGTGAGTGTCAGTGTATGATGGAGGGTTCAAGCTACAATGTCAGAGGCAAAGAGACCTCCGACATGCTCACATTAAGATTCTGATGTAGGGTTTGATGTGCTGCCGCTGCTGTTACTGTCGTTTAAAAGAACACAGGCTTTTTTGAGTGTTAACATTTCTCACCAACTAAACCAGAGGACGACAGACGCCTTCTTCAAGTTGATACCCTTTGCATAAATTGAAGACAAGGTATTTTGTGTGCTCCTTGGTAGCGGCCTGACCCATTTTAGTGAAAAAGTGTGTTAAAATGAAACCAAAATACAGACCTGCCTACCCAGAGCCACTGGCTGACGTACTCTCTAGATCATGATAGAGCTGAACTGAAAACGGATTGGGCTGACACTTGATAATCAAAGTTGATTTATTGTTCATTAGTACTGCATTAGCCCTTTTCAGGCAAGGTAGTTATTTGTGTAGTGGTCTGTCAGGAGCACCTGTCATTTGTAACATACTAGATAAGCAACCAAATATTAAAATGATGCAAATCAAAATATATTTCACTAGCTAAAAAAAAACACAGGGTCCCATTTTTCCCTTCAAAACAAAAAGAGCGTGATGGATCAGTATTCATCTATAAGGGAAAAAGTATCCATTAAGGATATATATATATATTTTTTCTTTATCCTAAGAACTAGTTATAGAGTGAAGGTAATGGGCTTTATATTTGTCTGTCTGCTTCAAGAACTTTTCTTTTCTGCCTGTATGTATAGATTGTCTGACAAAAAGTTGGTCAGTTAAGAAAATGAGTTAATCCAAGTAATTGGAAGAAGGTAGGCCTCCCATTTGTGTTGTGCTTTTTGGTAAACATATTTCATTAGATGAAACTTTTAAGCATGAGTTGATTATATGAAAATGTGATGACATCATAGCCAAGCTATGATAATGTCGGATAATAATGTCAAGTGCATTTTCTGCAACATGTTTCACTCTCGATTTTTTTTCCTTCCCTGCCTGAAAGGGAATGATCTCATGACATATAATAGAAAACAACCTAAGTGTCAAAAGAAAACAAAATTAGTGAACTTTTGTCTGCAGCCATAGAAACGCGGATTAACTCATATTTTTCCAGGATGGAATGGAAACATTGTGCGTGAGGATATATAGTGTATTGTCTTCCCTGAATTTTCATTTGACAGGGATTTTAGAGGCTGTGATCTTAATTAAATCTCAACTAGCTGAAATAATGCATCTAAAGCATTCAGTGTTGCGTAACCTTGCTCATTTGGTAAACCATAAATCATCAGAAAGCTTATGATCAGAATGGTTGGTTTGAATTTTTTTTTGGGTTTTGTTTGCAGTTAAATGTACCTTAAAAAACAAAACCCTCAATATTGCTGACTTGCCTTTACACAGTGTCAGGAGCTGTCACTTGAAAGATAAACTCTTTTATGACACTGACCAGTTCTACAACTTTTCAGCCAGCCTCAACACAATTGTAAGATACAGCGAAATTAAAATGTAGATTAATGAAAAGCAGTGCAATTCCAGATTTGTCTTGGCTGATGTGACAGGAATGTTTGAATTGCTGTGTTTCTGAGAGAGTGTTGTGGCCATCTTCTCTTTGTATACTAAAATTTGATTAAAATTAGAATTGGCAAAGAAAAAGGTTGGAGAAATTTATTTAGTTATGTGGCTTAAACTGTGGTTGAACATTGCCCAGGGGAACCTTGAAACCATGTTCTTAGGAACTGGGCAAATACAGTGACCTGTTCCGATGCACTTCATTAGTTCGTTGTGATTTATAATCAAGAGAGGATGCAGCAACAGTTGACCAGAGAAGGTTAGAGTAAACAAAATACATATACATTGTGTCTCTCTGGGTGTTAACATGTTAATATATGTATCTGATGACAAAGACAAGCATTAAAAGCCTTTTTTTTTAAAATTGTGTAGGTTTTATAAATTCTAGCACTTGTAAATATCGGGTTATTTACTTTTAATGCCTTATAAACATGTTTTGAATCTGCTGCTTTTTTGGGGGGGCGGTTCTGTGTAGGCTTTAGTAGAAAATGTCTGCATGTAAAAATTGACAGCTCTGTGGTCGTAGCTTGCTTGTGTATATTTTTCGTATATAATATTTCAGATAAAGCTAGTAATTATGTTCCTGTGGATTTGTAGGTATCTGGGGCCTTAACTTTATGTATGCCTGATTTGGGAATAATCTTGGCTCCAAATGCTAAATTTGTAGCTTGGTGAAGGATTTGGTTTGTGTTCTTGGAAGCAGAGTGTTTCTGGATACTTGTTTTGGTCATTTCAGGGCACATAGTCCTGATCTTCTCCCCCCCCTTCCTAAATAGCATTTTATAGAAAACTTTTTTCCTCTTTCATTTCAAAAAGAAAACTCATCCCTCATTGCTAAACAGCCCTCTGCACTTTGTAGGCACTTGAATTCTCTGAAAAGAGCTACACACCGGCCTTCTACTTCTAGATGATAGGATTTACCTTTTTTCTGAGTCACTCTGTCAACCTGGCTGAAGACATTAATGTAGGCTGAGTAAAATGAGTTACCGCGCACATACATTAGGCCTCATTTTCAAATCGGGTTACTAGCAACTATGTTATAGTGAGCTCTTTAGAATTCCTTGGTACCAGGTTTTAATTTTTAAGCTTTATCTTGCCCTTAAATCTGAAACATCATTGTTCAAATAACTGAGAACAAGCTAAATCAACAACATCAAAAAGGTCGGCTTCTGTGATTTCTCAAGGGCTTGTTATTTTGTACTTCCCAATTCTATTTGATGTCTTGACAAAACAAGATGACACAGGGGAGAATACATTAAATTTTGATTTTTTTTCATCTAACCTGTTACGGTCCTGGCAGCTTAATTTCTTTTACTTTTTTTTTTCTTCTAGAAGGGGGTGGCTTTTTGTCCAATTACTGTAATTGTCACACCACTTTGCTTTCCCCTGCTTGCCTCAATTTTTTTTTTAAACTAGGCATTTTGGAGCACTTTTCTGACCTTTCACATATAGGAAGGTTGTGATTGGATTTTCTCTTCATTAAAAATAAATCAATGAATGGTAAAGTTGTGAAAGAGGCAGCCTATGTTTTCTCATTAGAATCTCATTTGCACCCCTTAGCTTATCTGTGATGTTTAAGGTGAAGGTGTTTCAAGTAGGTATGAGAAACTACATAGCTTCAGAATCTTAAGTTTTAATTCTAAGGAAGGAAAGATGGAAGGAAGGAGGGAAGGAAGAAAGGAAGGAAGGAAGGAGGGAAGGAAGGGAGGGAGAGAAGGAAGAGAGGGAAGGAAGGAAGGAAAAGAAAAATGGTTGTACCCTAATGAAGGCCTTATAAAACTTTGCAACAAATCTAATTTTGGCATAGCTGTATGTTTAAATTCATTTTAGAGGTTCCCCCCACCCTAACAATATGGGAAAAATACTATTTGCACTTCAAGTTCCTGTGATGTTTCTGTGCTGGCTAAAGTTTGAGTAAAGAACTATACATTTCATTCTTAGTCTCAAAAAATAAAAGTGGAAGGGAGGAGGCCAAAGATGAACATATCTTCTATCTCATATGTTCTACATGTTCTCTTCCCTTATTTTAAATTGTACATGTGTCTTAGATAGGATTGATAGACTTGCTATCTTTCATTAATTTTTTTAAATGGTGCTTCAGTCTAAGAGAACTCACTTAGCCAAGACCACTTCTCTTTCTCTTTAAGAACTAAAGACCTTGAGTTCAAGGCCCAGTACCAGCCAAATAACATACAATGAAAGAATTAAAGATCTGTGGATAGACTCTTTCTTTGAATCTTTCTCGAGTAATTCTCTCCCTCTCCCTATTTGAAGTCCTTGAAAGTGATTCTTCTTGTTGTTATTACACAAAATGTCATGATATATTTGATTTATTTATACTAAATTGTTGTCCATCTTGCCTGTGGAAAAGACAGGTTGAAAAAGGAATGAGGAGACATTTTATCTTAATATAAGGAATAATGCTTGCCAGGCTGAATAGCCCACTACTTACTGGCTGATTATTTTCAAATATAGTTTTCAGTCTTTAACAGTTGCTGATGGGAGAGTGATTTAATATATGTAAACTTTACATGTTTATGCTCAGGATGCTGATATTTATTAGAGCTCATACCATCCTGCTGGCTCTTAGTGGAGTAACTGCTTTGCATGTTTGGGACCTGAGAGGGTTCCTGGGGAGGATCCATTGGTACTGTAAACAAATATGAATTTATCCACTTTTAAAAATTTTAAAGATCAAAGAAGTGAGAGCCTTGGAAAAGATGGCTTATTAGGGTTGATAACCTGAAATAACTCCTGATTGGCAGGCAAGTCTTGGCCTTACAATTCTTTGTGAAAGGAAGATAGCCTTTTTTGATAGAATGTAATAAACAAAATGATTTTAAAAAATGAAATGCTAATTGCATTTTAAAGAGATCTTTTTTTTCTAAAATTTTAATAGGTGGTTGTATTGTTACTGAGAGAACAGTTATGCTAATGACTGACTACTTAGGTGATTTTACATTAATATAATAACCATTACTTGCCTTAATGCTTTGTACAGTATTGTAACAAAATAGCTAAGTCTTAAAAAGAGTTACACAAAAAGCAGAATTCCATAATGAAACAGAATTATACTTTTCACATGAATAGCATGCTTTTTTTTTTAAGACTGAAATATTATGTCAGGAATGTATTTTCTTTTCTGTATGCTACAGCTACTGCTCATGGTACCTGGTTGGTGTTTTAATGTTTTATTTTTGTAATGCCAGAAGCTCCTTAACTTTTTCCTTTGCTGATACATCTGCTGTATCCATTGGTGTTTCAACTCTGAAACCTGTCTCTACCCCCTTCTTTTTTTTTTTTTTTTTCAGGAGGCCAATGGTTATATGTTGTCTCCTCGCACATGAGCTAGCTTCTATATGCTCTTACACAGTTTGGCATAGTTCCTTTTTTCTTTTCCTCTTCTTTTGAAACGGCATTTTTCTTTGTTTGGTTTTGTTTTGACATTCTAGAGCCTTCTAATTTAATTTGTTTTGCTCTTGTTCTATGATTAACTAGGTGACACTTAGCTAACCAGATCAGTCCTCATCTAAACACAGCCTGAAAGTACAGAAGAGAGTTTCTTGGGACATACGTGTATTGAATGATCAGAGTTTCAAAGTGGTTTCTAAATCATTTTTGGAAATAATATAATAGAGTAAATTCAATGGGAGGTTAATGAAAATAAAGCCTTTTGTACAATTATTTTTTCTTCCCAGTTTTATTATTTGCACACCTAGCCATTAACAAGGAAATGGTTATGTGCCAAAATCTATTCAGGTTTACACTGGGCACTATTTACTTGTAGTTAACTTGAATGTAAACTAAAGGGAGAGAAAAAAATGATAACATGTTTTGTTTTGTTTTTCAGTATTTATATTGTGCCCATCTTACCTCCCACCCAATTCCTTCAATTGTCTCCTGGATTAGGAAGGAGTATTGTTTCTGGGAATGTGTTTTTTTTTTATTTGTTTGTTTGCTTTTCAGATTTTTTTTCCTCCTGTCTTCCCATCCCCTACCTCCCCTCCTCCCCATGGGCGAGAAGCAGGGGAGGGGTTGGAATAATAGAGACATTATTTTAATAGTCTTCCAGGCTTTCAGATGATGTAGATTCATTTTAGAGAAAAAGCAAACTGGATCAGGCAGAATTCACACAGCACTGTCAGGGCTTCTAAGATAGTCACTGGTACAGCAGGCTTGAGCCACCAGCAGCTGGGGATGGCCCCAGAACAGCTCTATTTCTGCCATTCTGCACCTGAGATTGACCACACCCAGTTTCTATCAGTCAACAGAATATCAGGCCGTGCCCCCCCCCCCACTTTTTTTCAATTCATGATTTCCTCTTGAAACTCCACTAAAGAGTGTTAAATGTATGTGTGTGTGAGAGTGTGTTTAAATTCAGTTTTGTATGCTACCATTCTTTAAATGTCTGCCAGAAGTTTAATTTGAATTTCTGATCCCTGAAGGCAGCTAGACCGAATCATTCTAGTTCTTCATAAATTACCTTCTATGATTCATTGTTAACTCATAAGACCTACTCATTTCTGTATACTCAAACAGTTAACATAGCTACAGTATCAAGGATATTGGGGGGGGCTTATATTTAAATTATCTTATGTGAGAGAGGGAAATCTAGAATTAGCTAGAACACTCAGGTAAGGAATGAGCCTTGTGGTTATACAAACCAGGAGAAATGAATGTTGTGTTACCTCAAGGAAGGTAAAGTGGGTAAGCCTGGATTGGGAGGGGGAAGAAAAGAAAGAAAAAAAAGTTTCATTTTCACTAAGTACTCTCAAAGAGGGGCCCATAAATATTAGGTCACTGTAGTTAAAAACTCACAAGACTGTTTTAAATACTATTGATTTAAACCACTGGCTAGATTTTATGAATCAAAGTGTAATTTCTAAGCTTTGGCCATATTTCTCAATGCTCAAGCGCTCTCTCTTGTGAGCCTTTAGCCGCTTTTGAGACATTCAACACAGGATTAAATGATAGTAGTTACAGTGATCAATAGGTTAAGACTGCTACAATCACTCTTGCCGCTAATGACCTCGGTAGTAATGGCCAATAAAATGTGGGCTGTAATAGCCCCTCTCTGGTCCTGCATGCCCTTTGATTCTCAGTATTAGTAGTGACTAGCTATAGGAGAAAGTTGGACGCTGGGAATTGAGAGTGCATAGATAGGCTATAATTCTTAACTATTTAAAGGCTTAAACTGTACTGATTTTTTTTCTTTTTTCTTTTCCACCCTACCATAGTTTCTGGTCCATTGGAGTATGTTTGTTAAAGCTTTTCATAACTTCTCTTTCTGACATGTTGGAGCAGAAACTTGGGGGTGGGGGAAGATGCGGGGATGTGCAGTTTTATTGCATTTATAAATTAAGCCCCAGCCCACACTGGAGGCTCAGAGCTAAACTGGTGTGAAAATGTGCTTTCAGATAGTAAAAGCAAAGTTCAGGCCATGGAAATATAATGGCCCACTTCTGCTTATTCAGAGACCGATCAGAGGGTTTGGAGGATTACTCAAGCTTCTTGTTCCAGTCCTTCCCTAGGTTGTGCCTGCTGCTGGAAGCATTTTATTACTCATCAGACCTTCCATCATAATGTCCAAAGGGAAAAAGCAGGCCCGAGTCAAGTTCATTCTCTTGTTGGGCAGCATGTCTGAGAACAATGAGCAAGTAACTGGGAGAGGGAGTTATACTCCTATCCATCTGTAGGGGTTTAAAAAATATCCATGTATGTCAGTCTCTTCCCTTGAGTCCCGTCGGTTTATTGCTAGGCAAGGGACAGTGGTGTTTCTCATTTAAGAAGATGCATGCTATTTACCAGACTTAAGAAAGCTCTCTATGTAGCTATCCATATACGTAATCTATCATCTACCAGTTTTACATGTCTGTGTACTATAGGTAACTTTTTAAATCCATTTGGTTGAGGGACAGTTTATATACTGTAAAATAATCTTTTTAAGCATATATGTATATAAGTATGGCCAGCCACCTTTATCAAAATAACCAGCATTTCCATCGCCCCCAAAGTTAGCATGTACCCCTATCTCACATAGGATTTCCATAGCTCTTTTACAAATTAGGTCACTTTCAATGCATGCAAGGGGATCACTTCTGTACCAATTTCTATGAACACTCTGTGAAGTTACATGTTCATCCTCAGTTTCAAGTTTACACCACCCTATTCCTGTGTTTTCCCGTTCATCGCCATCAGAAATTTGGCTGGTGAATATTTATGTTGTACATCATCCAAGAAATGCAGGGGGAAAAGAAGAAACCTTAAACATGGTTCTTTTGTTTGCTTAATCAGAACTCCCTGTATGGTGCTGTGGCAACTCTCAAGGAAAAGTAAACTTCTATTGTGATGGTTTGGCTTCAGCTGCTCAAAAGATAGTGATTGACAAGCCAGTACATATTTAAAAATTCAAAAAGTTTCTTCCGTCTGAAGACAAAGTCGACTAATTGGAATTAATTTGTAGATGGTTAGATGTTTTGATAATGTCTTCTTGGCGTTTGCCCTAGACTGAACGCAAGTTCACTGTTCCAATCATTGGTGATATTTCATGCTGTGAATTATCTTTTTAAAAGGATAATTTATCCATTCATATACATCTGTCCCTTTTTGCATATAAAAAATATTCAGACATGCCCATCTGTTTTAAATTACAGTGTTTCTGCATCCACACTTAAAAGGCCACTGCAGTAGAATGGATTCATAGATGACCTTCCAGAGTTGGGTTAATGAAATTTTTTTCAAACGCTCTACCTAGTGTTTTCTAAACACTAGAAACTTGCCCATCAACACCCATGCCACAACATCCAGTAGAAGAACATCCGCTGTACATGAATCTGACCTTCAGGAACCATTTTTAGTTCATCAAAATTAGTGATGCTGAGAAATCGGGACATCAGTGCATAATGACTGTGAAATTAGGAATGAGAGCTCGCTATGCAAATGACAGGACAAATCATGTGAAAAAGTCAAGATAAACTGCATATTAAGACATTATGTTACATAAAATTAATACTGCAGTTCTCCCTTTTTGCTTACTGTTCCCCTGAAAGATTTTTTTAAAATTCTTTTATCTTCTGATCAGCTATTGTCTGCGGGATTTTTTTTTTAAAGTGGCTCACAGGCAAAGTGCAAAACATGTTATTACCTTTTATTGTAATACATGAGATGACAGTAGATCCTTTTTAACAAAGTATATCCTTTACTGCTTCTAGCTTCTTGCTGTCACTTGTTTGATTAGAAACCAAAAAAAAAGTAAGATGCTTAAATATTACTCTTAGAAGACGGACGGGTTTTGTCTTTTCTTTCATTTTTTTTTTCTTTCCTTATCTTTTTTACTGGGGGGGGGTTGATTTTTCATGAAATAGTGTTCTTGCATTACGGGGACTGACAAAATGGTTCTCATGTAGTCTGCAAATTAAACACAAGTGCAGTGATTATTTTGAATAGCTAAATTACATTCTAGAAAGCTTGCAGAATTCATAGCATTGTCATTAGGTATCCGCTTGAATACAATTTGTGTAACCTTGGCCAAGACAGCCTGTCATTTTAATGTCAGTGTTTTATCTGAACAAGACATCATCCTTTCAGATACAGTGTGCAGGTTCCCTGCAAAGATGCCCGTGCAGAAATGTGTTAACAGTTGCAAATATGAAATGCTATCAAGTTCATCACTATAGCTGTTTGTCACTGAAATGTCATGGAAAGCAGCTTTTAATGGTATCGAACGTAGTGTGAAAGAATGGAGACATCTGGATGCTAGGTGAATAAGGAAGGTCGAAAGGCATCATAGGAGGGGTCTGTGTTCGAGTTTGGAAGGTGCATCTGGGGTTCCGGTCTCTGCCAGACTGAGTATTCAGGGATTGCTCTTAAAAATCATTGGTCACAGAGAAGTGGGGTATGTAAGCTCCAACTGCAAAGTGATTTCTTCTCATTGGCCTTCTTTAAAACAGGTTTCAAGTTTGGATTCACATCCTATAGCTCATTTTGATCAAAGTATTGTTCCTAATGAGAAATTGTAATTGTTGTTTGCAGTCATAGTACAATTGATAAAGTCCGCCCCCCCTTGCCAGCATATTATAACTACCCTCTCTGCGCAATTTTCTTTCTTTTCCCTTTTTCTCCTTCCTTCCCTCCCTCCCCTTCCTCCCCCCTCTCTCTCTTTCTTTCTTTCATGTGTATGTGCTTCACACCTGAGAAGAATTTGAACTCAGAGCCTGGGCACCACTGTCCCTGAGGTTTTTACTCAAGGCTAGCACTCTTTGACGTTAGCCACAGCTTTAATCAGCTTTTTGGTGATCAATTGGAGATAAGAATCTCATAAACTTTTCTGCCCAGTCGGCCTCAAACTGTGATCTTCACATCTCTGCCTCTTGAGTTAATGAAATTTGTTTCATTAACTCCTGAGTAATTAAAATTACTGGAGTGAGGGGGCGGGGGGTTAATAACTCAGTGGTAGTGCACTTGCCCAATATGTAAAATCCCTGAATAGTAACTGTACTCAGAATAGGAATGAACTCCATAGGAGATGACACAGGATTTGTGGCTGTGTCCCCTTTGGATGCCTATATATGATTACATGAGAAATTGGTCATTTCTTTAAGTGGATGGCTGCCTGCCCTTGAACTTGGGAGGCTGTACGCTGCGCTCAGGATCACCTGGCTTCCTTTTCACCCTTCGTTGATTACCTTTCTAGGTTCCCGTGTCAGTGGCTATGATGACACCTCAAGTTATCACTCCCCAGCAAATGCAGCAGATCCTCCAGCAGCAAGTGCTGAGCCCTCAGCAGCTCCAGGTTCTCCTCCAACAGCAGCAGGCCCTCATGCTCCAACAGGTAACGGTTCTCCTCCTCCTGTTCTTCCTCCAGTGCCAGTCCAACCCAAGGCCCCAAACTCCATTCACAATGCCTCACCACCTGGAGCAGGCTGGGTGGGGCAGTGCCCAAACCCAGCCCTGCGTGATCAGCTGCCTTTGCATCCCTGAAGGCGAGAAGTCCTTCCCAGCAGTGTCTAGAGCCCAGGCCTGCCCCATACCCCGCGGACTGAGATTAGGGCTGTAATTGGACTTGGTGGAAGGGAAAAGATCTTTTAGGCTTACGTGGCTTTACACTCTTTTATTTGGTAAGCCCGGCGGCTTCGAAATGATGTGAATCAAAGCAAAACAAGGAGCACGTCCGGGGCAGCTTTAAATATGACAGCTCTTGAAGTCCCCATTTCAACTTGGAAGCTCCACAATTTTATTTTTGCCTTTAACATGAAGAAGCACTTTGGAGTCGGTTAGTTTTGAGACACAGAGTTATTATTGTTTTTTAACTCCCTCTGTAGAGGCTGATGTTGAATTGAACTTCTGGCTTCCCCGGTGGTGTCACAGGGATCTAACATTCTTACTTGACAGACACCTGGACAGCACAGATGAGGCAGAGTGCTACAGGGGGAGGAGTTACTGGTACGGGGTGATAAGGACAGGATGCAAAGGAAGCACCCAAAACTGCCAGTGGCCCACATTGACATGACCACTGGTCCATCCTGCCCCACGCCCGCATCTAGAAAGCTAGTGGTGGAGACTCAGCACTCAAAACAAGGGCATGCTGCCTTTGTTGTACAAGCAAAGGTCATTCCTTGTTTTATTTTAATTAGTTTGTGTAGAAAAGTGGTATGTTTTTCATCAGTTCGTTCTTGAGATTAGTTCTCAAACAATAACGCCAAGAATAGTCAGTGTGTGTGGAATTTATTGTTGAGTATCAAACTAAAGGTCAGGCCATTACAGATAAAAGGATGCTATTTTTCAAGTCACAGTTTGTGTATGGCACCGAAAAAGACAGTGGCTTGGCACTGCCCCGCGTTACTTACCGTTTTTCTCTTTCCTTTGTAGCAGCAGCTTCAAGAGTTTTATAAAAAACAACAAGAACAGTTGCAGCTTCAACTTTTACAACAACAACATGTTGGGAAACAGCCGAAAGAGGTACCGACGACGATCCATATTTTACTTTCAAACCACAGATCCCAGAGGACTATCTCGTGGCTATTAAACTGTCATTCATCTTTTAAATGATTGCACAACGGAGCTGACTCTATCGCTTCTCAGCTTTCAGACCGAGAGTTATTGTCCTGTTTGTGTTCAGATTTTTTTTTAAATTTCCTTGGGTTCCATTTGCTGGCGGCCACATATTTTTACCCTATGGCTGCATGCGGATCTGTGAGAGGAAGACCAGGAGGATTGTGGGTAGAATAACATGGGCTACTTCGGCCAACTGACAGAACTGAGGGCCAGCCTGTAGTTGGGAGGAGTAACACAAGATTTTCTAGGGCATACTTTTTTTTTTTCCTTTTTGCCAGCTGTGGGCGTTTGGATGAGCAGTGATGTCCTTTTCCATGAGAAGACTAACTCTGAAATAAGAAATAAGAAAGTTAGAGCATGATCAAATATCCCCATCTTTAACTTCCTTTAGAAAGGTGTGCATATCATACTTGCAAAAGGCACACACTCAAGTTAAGGGAGACACTGGCTTGGGATATGCATGATTACTTAGGGGCAAGGCGATATGGTCTATGAGTTTCTGTGTGCTTAGTGCTTTGTGGTGTCTGTAAGTTATTATTTTGGACCACCCTATCCAGGCTAGATAGTTGTAGTCCTGGACAGAATATGAGGCCTTCCAGCTCACCTGCTGGACAGTGCATTGTGGGTAAGACTGCATCAGGGAGTTTTACACCTATGCCTTATTACCACATCTTCTCCCCAGTATAGAGTTCTCCAATAATTCAGTGTGTCCCCATGTGGTTTTAGAGTGGGCCAGTAGGCTTACATATTGTCCTAGGGATGGCATATTTTATAATTCTTTGAACGGTGCTTGGTCTCCTTTCATGGCTTCTGCAAGGGCCCTCTGCATTTGGCTACTACTTCCATTCTCAGGGAGGAAAGGAGTCTTCCTGCTCACTCTGCACGTCCCTGTCCCTCGCATGAGTATAAATTCAGACAGCGCTAATTTTACACACAGGAGTGACCCAGACGGTCTCCCTGGACCGGCTCCTCCCTCTACACAAATTGGGTACATTTCCCGTTCTCTGCCAAGTTTTCACCCTAGAGTCCTGTTTAGCAGGCTGCCTGTAAACCCCTGCAGAGTAGGGGCAGTTTTGGGGTGAAAGGGAGGAGGTGTTTTAATGAAAATGCTGACACAACCTTAAGTACAGTGGCGCGCTACCGGGTGCTGCTATAATAAAAAAGGGAACAGATTAAAAAGTGTCTAAAATGTAAATCTAAAGGACTAACAGTAATTAAAATGGAAATGGCACAGGGAGGGAAGGCATGTAATTGTGAGATATCACTGTGCAGAAGGTTCTCAGCTTTGTTTTGCTGGCTGTTTTTCTAATTCAGCAGGGCTTACTCATCAGTGGCAGTTCAATGCGCGTTAATGACTCTGGGATTGCAGGCATCACTTTGGACAAAGAAATGATTATTGTGCGGTCAAAAGAAGTTCAAAGACAAGAAGGGAATTTCAGTTTTTTTCCTTAGAGATCCACATTCAAGAGCATATAAATTAAGCCAAATGTTAAAAACCACAGTCTGAAAGCTGACTTCAAAGTCACAACTCTCTAATTAATGAACTGCGAGCTTCAGTTTGGACAAGTTGTGGTTTGATGCGCCCATAAATCAACATGACAGGCCTGTTTCACAGTCTCAGACAGTGCTTGTCATTGAGACACATCAGATGTAAACAGAGCAGAAAAAAGAAGGGATATGAAGGAGGTGCAATTGATCAACAGAATTGGTAAAAACCCCCTTTTGGAGCACATTATGCATGATCACAGGAAATGGTTACAGCCTCAAGAGGTTTTCCCTTCTGCTGTTGCTTTTTTGAATCCGATTTCTAACAGCCTTCAAAAGGGAGAATAAGAATCGCGGAGTTTCTCCCCTGTGGCTTGCACGCAATAACCCCCTGTTGTTATTTTGTGCTCCTTTCTTTTCAAAGGCATCAAAATTTAGTTTTTTAAAGATCTTTAACTCTATATTTGAAGACAAACAAAAAAGGGTTGCCACTGTCATTCTTATCAGTTACCAGGGATTGTGTTTTTCCTTTCTCTTGCCACTTCTTATTAACCTCCTATTTGGTCTGTTAGACATAGTTTGGAATGCATGTCTGCACTCTGGGAGCACATGAAAGTTCAGAGGAGCTCCAAGGACCGGTAAAGAAATGGGATGGAGAAAGTTGTTCAGCAGAAGGAGAGATACAAAGTTAACTCTTTCAAATTGCTCTGGTCAGGAAGGCAAGCACCAACAGGCTGGTGCTGGCTGGGGGTTGGGGAAGGAGGGTAAAAAGGGAAGACTTTGTGCCTGTACCTGGACAGGGTAAGCCACATCTGAGTATCTCCAAGACAAGTAGGCTTGCTGTGGTCCAGCACTGTTCTCTCTCTTAGGCAAATGTAGATGACCCAGGAGAGGGGTGGCCTTAAGTGTGTCCAGAGAGAGGCCCACTTGTGGACTTTTTAGGCTTGGTAATGCCAGTAGACGAGCAAGACTGGCAATGACCAACACTGTTGTAAAGAAAGATGGAAAAGTCCAGTCCCCTGAAATTATCCTGCAGGTGGTGATCCTTTTGCTTGAAAAGAAAGAGTCGCATGGTAGCAGTTTCATGATGTGGCCTGGTGGTTATTTACAGTTTTAACAAGGTTTGCACTTGGATGTGGACAGATGGATAAAGTATATTAATTTAGTGAAGAGACTCATAATTTCATATTGTCAAGTATATCTTGCCCTTCTTATTTCTGGGTTACTACTGTAGAAAAATGCTAGACCCTCAACCCAACCAATATGCCTTTGCCACGTTTTTATTTTTTTAAAAAATCACTTATTTATTTATTTATTTATTTATTTATTTATTTATTTATTTATTTTTGGCCCAAAGTTGTCTCGAGATGTTTCCTCGAGAAAGTGGCTCCACAATACGCACAACAGGCTTGGCCATTAAAGGGACCCCTCTTTCATACTGACAAGAGTGGTGTAGAAATGTCGAGTCAAAATTCCCTTTAAATCAAGCTGCAGGGGAAGACAAAAAAAAAGATGCTATCCTGTGTGGGTGAGGTGGGCTGAGTTGATTGTTTTAAAAGGGCCGTTTGTCCAGGCAGTTATGACAGTTTATGTTAGGTAGTAGGGAGTAGCCAAAGAAAGGAAAACAGACCTTTGACTGCGGCTCTAGGGAGGGGATCTGAAACGCAGGGTTTATCAGGGTATTTTAGCATTTTAACACTGACGACTGACCTGTCAGAGACTGTTCAGAGACCTTTTTTGTATGCATTCAATTGTGAGAAGTAAACAAATGGAATCGTATCCTGTGTTTGGTAACTGGGTGGAGAGCACAGTTTGGCAACCAGTGTTGCTTTTAAATTCTTTCTGTGGACAATGGGCCTTGTATACTTTTATATCCTGGCTTTTCAAACGTGGACAGCTTTCATGAGCCTTTCCTAGGGATGGCTACAGAGACAACAGCAAAGGCATCAGTCATTTTATATAAATACACAATTTTTAAACATTTCATTTACAGTAAGACAGGAAATGCCGTCCCCACCCACCAGCCCACCCCCCCTTATATCCTACTTCCACAAGAACTAATCCCCCCTCTTTTATTGTATCAATGTTTCTTCTCTTTCTCCCCCACCCCCCATTTTTTTTAATGTCCTAAGTTAATATCTGTTGAAAGAGTGAAAAAAATCACTTGGACATGAATATAACTATCATTGGGTTTTACATTAATGTGATAACATGGGAAGGGGTGAAAACAATTGGATCATTTTCTGCATGCTGTTCTTAAAATGAAAACACGGGCTTTTCATTTAAATTTATTTAAATTTTTGTTGTTCCCAGTATAGAATTTGTTTTTTGGAGTGAAACTCAATTAACTCTCTCAGTGGCGTGGTAGTAAGTCTGAAATTGGTTGCTAATATGAGAATGATGGTTTTTTTTTCTTTTCTTTTCCTTTTTTTCTTTTCTTTTCTTTTCTCTTTTTTAAACTGTAAAATAAACTACATGGAGCCGATCTTCTCTTCTTTGAACTTTGCATCAGAAGGTCTTGGTACACGGGCCCTTTTATAGATGTATCAGATCAAGGTCATGTGTTAGGTTAAGTGAATGCACTTGTTTGTGAAGTGTAGTTATTAACTAGAACAGGCAGACTATTAAAGGGTTGGGTAGTCCTTGTAGTTGCCAAATTCTCTCTGACTTTGTGAATAAGATACTCAGAATTAGGAAGAGATCTTGTTTTTTTCTTGAGGATTTTTTTTAAATTATAATTTTTTTATTCCAGTTTGGGAAGGGTTAATTTTCTTTGCTAATTGTTAGCCATGATGTGGCCGGGACCTCCACCTCAGTAAGATTCCTAGTAGATTAAGGATATTAGATAATTTCCTTCTATTTATTGTACTAGTGTACTGTATTATCTTTCTATCACTCAGATAATTACTGAGGAAATCTACATTAATTTTTTTTTTTGGCTGGAGCAAGGCCCACTATACACAGGAATGATGTATTGATGTTTTACACAACAAAAGTTTCCCCCCTGTCATTGTCCAATCAAGAAAAGATATTTATCATATCCTAAAGCCCCTTCTTTTCAAGAACAAAGCAGACTGGGGACTCAGGACCAGCAAGGAGACCTAGGCATTTCTGAGAGTAAAGCCAAGTTAAGGATCTGCAGCTTAGTGTCGTATCATTCCTATTAAGCCCTCAGAGTCGAGTACGATGTTGTTTGCTAAATTATGAATGTGTGTAATTAAAATCTAGTGGCTGTTTCTATGAAAGATTTACAATGTTATTTCATCGTTTGTCATGGCTAATTAACAATATTAGATGAAGTTTTTCTTCTTCAAAGGTCTGATTTTTTCTCATTTATTTATGTCAGAAGTGATAAACAGAGTAGTTAAAGGCTCCTGCCGATGCAGGCCAGGAAGGAGGCACCTTGTTCTTTTAAACACCTCAAAGGTTCAGGGTTCAAATCCCTCCAGATTGGAATGATGCAGTCATCTTTCAAGTGTTGAATAATTACACATTTCAAAGTCTCAAAGTTCATATCTTGACTACCAAACTCAGTTTGTTCCCATCAGAGGGCAAGGTGTCTTAGTGAGTGGAGGACTCCTCTTCCTAGGGGAGCAAGCAGAAGGAAGGTAGCACACTGCCCTTCAGATGTGGTGTGTTCCCGTCCCTTTTAAAGATGACATTGAGCCCTCCAGGAGCTCTCGTGACGTTCTCGGTGTTTGAAGCTGGTGAATTTTGACATGTCTGCACTGTTACCTTCCTTGGGAAGTGGGCATCTCATGTTTTGTTTTATTTTTTCTCTTTTCCCCGTTTCTTACAGCAACAGCAGGTGGCTACCCAGCAGTTGGCTTTTCAGCAGCAGCTCTTACAGATGCAACAGCTCCAGCAGCAGCACCTCCTGTCTTTGCAGCGCCAAGGCCTCTTAACCATCCAGCCCGGGCAGCCTGCCCTTCCCCTCCAACCACTTGCTCAAGGTATGCATTGACTACACAGACAGCAAGATGGCCCCGTGGGAGAAGAGAGGGTGACATGTCTCTCTTCGCGTCTTCCAGATTATTATAAATCCAAAGCTGATGGGCTCTTAATGGAAGTTACAGAGCCTGCCAGTGTCAGAAACTAGATTGGGGAGAATCTGAAGGCTCAGCAGGAGGGAGTGTTACCCCTTGTAAATCAGAACAGGTCTGGAGACACTGTGAAATGCTACCTTGGCCTTCCTGAACATCTAATGAAGTCTGGGAACCTCTCAGTGTGATGCCATGGAAGACTTTATCTTCTGCGCTAGTCATTTTAAGGCAAATTTGACGTAGTATACCTTTCTTAAGTCTTACTAGTGCTTTGTGTTAATGCTGATTCTGAGTGTCTAAGGATAAATTTCGGATTATTTTTCTATATATGATTGCAGTCAGTCTCTTTATTTTTTTTAAATGATTTTTTTCTGTCTTTTGCTTTCTTTTTTAAAAAAAACATTTGTTGGTGTTTGAGCAGGTTAGTTACTTATTCATTGCTAGTTCTTCTTCAGAAAGTGGGATTCCTTGAAAAGTGACAGAAGAGCCTAGATTTTATGAATGCCTTTTGAAAACTAGTTACATCTTATGCCAGGGTGGTTGGTTGGACATTGAATACATAGAAACACGAGAGTTGTGGAGTGTCCTCTTGGCTTCAGCACCTCCGACTTCACGTGTGTGTGATATGGAAGCAAGTGGATTCATGAGAACTAGAAAGGAAGGAGAGACAAAGGGAGGGTGAAGGCTTCTAGGAGAAGCTAGCCCGCCTGTGCTTTAAAATCTGATTTGCCCTCCAAGTAGTTGGTTCTCAACTACTCAACCCTAGATTGAGCGTAATGCAGAATAAAAGATGTCTGTGTCTGTTCTGAACACATAGTTTTTTCTTGTCATTCATCTCTCAGCAGTACAGTATAATGATTATGGCCATAGTGTTCGTATTGGGTCTGTTAAGTGGCGTAAATAAGCCAGAGGTGTTGGAGGATGTGTGTAGGTTCTGTGCAAGTATCATGTCATTTTATATTAGGGATCCTTGGATTTCGGTATGCAAGAGGGCATCCCACAGATACCAAAGACTGACTGATGGTACCACAGGCTAGAGTTGCTTCCTCAAGGCCTGTGTTCTTTCAGTTCTATTACATCTGAACCTGTATGTCATGTGCCTTAAAAACAGGTGACTACCACTTTGGGTGTTTTAGCTTCACTTGCCAGTGAAAAGGTTGGAAATGTGAGGCCTTCTTTGTGTTGCTTAATGTGTGGTCATTTGTCTAGTCACTTGGTGTGCTGTGGATCTGTGGGGTGTGTCTGAGTTTAACTCATCTCTTGAGTCAGCCATACCCAACTTTTGTTCCTTATGGTTGTTTTGTTTGTGTTTATTTGTTTGTTTTGCTCTATTCTTTTTGGGGGGGGGGTCGGTGGGTCATGGGGCTTGAACTCTCAGGGCCTGGGTGCCGTCCCTGAGCTTTTGTGTCCAAGGCTAGTGCTCTACCGCTGTGAGCCACAGCACCACTTCCATCTTTTCCTTTTTCTTTTGTGAGGCGAAGGCCTTTCACGTTTCCCAGGCTGCTGTTAAACTCCTAAGCGCAAGTGATCCTCCTCCCTTGGGTACTTGTGAACTGGGATTACAGACATGAGCCACTGTGCCTGACTTGCTATTTCCCCTTTTGCTCTTTCTACGGTTGTTGTTGTTGTTTTCATTTTTATTTTGGCTTCTCATGTTCAGACCAGTGCTTTTCCCTCCTTTGGCTTCCCTGTTGCCCTTCGCCACCTTTCTGCCATGATGTCTCAGTCGCTTGGTGCATAGTATCTCTTCTAGTGCTGATCAGATGGAAACTGTGAGACTGAGTCTATACATGGGGAAGAGGAAGGCCACATAGGCCAAGAATACATTTGTGGGCTTGCATGTGTTACAAGGCGTATTAATTACACCCTCTGGTTTATTGTTGGAAACAAGGAAGGCTGCTCTGCCCCACCTTTTGGACTCATGCTTCACCCTCTCTCATCTTTTCCCACCGCTCCTATACTATTAAGTTTTCTCACTAGGGTTCATTGTTATAGTACATCAGTTAAGCTGTCCAAAAGAGGGCAATTGGGCAGTGACAAGACAAGCTCATGTGTAATGTGAAAGAAATGAATGTGGTGATGCATGAAGTGTAATCTCTGCAGTAACATATCAGAGACACCGGTAGGTAATTCACTAGCCATGGCATTGATTGATATGCCTAGCAGTCTGCTATAACTATTAGCCACTGCAACATTAGGAAGAAGCATATTTAGACTCCTAAGGGGTTTTGTATGTGTTCCTAAGATGGCATAAATGTAAATATTTCTGATACCAGCCTCTTGCAGAAAACAACCATATTGTCAGTTGCTATCACTACTGAATCAAGAGGTTAACTCTGTCTCCCCTACCCCCTCAGCCAAAGTGGCTTGAGAATTCAGTCCTGTTGGACTACAACACAATTCTTTTTTATCAGAGAGATGATGGCTTAAAACTGATGTCATTATGAGGTTTAAATCAACTTTCTGCTTGCTTGAACATGGTCACCTGGGTATGGATGCACAAGGACAGAAAAAGGTTGATCAACTCTGTTTGTCTTTGAGCCAGTGATACCTGGGGTTGTAAAATTGAGTTCCATGAACAGTAATCTGTCAACTGTCCCCACAACATACATTTTTTAAACCTGCGCCTGCATTTTCTTTTATAATGAAAGGGACGGGTTGTCCTGAAACACACACACACACACACACACACACACACACACACACACACACACACACACAGAGTGAGAGAGAAAGAGAGAGAGTGAGAGAGAGAGAGAGAGAGAGAGAAATGTAGCCAGGCACAGGGGGTTTGTGTTTAAAATGCTGGTAATGCTGGCTTCCTAATACAATCATCAAGATTTTTTTACATACCTGTTTATGGTCTTGCTAAGTTACTTTAAATCTGTGTGGACATCTCAAAACGTAGAGAGAGAAAGGGATATTTTGAAGACCTTCCTCACTCTCCCCCCAGCCCCTGGAGGTTTTATATTATAAAATGAAGGCATAATTTTTGTTGCTGTTTTTCAGATTATTACAGGGTTCTCTTCTCTTTTGCATAATTACCATATCTATTTTCATCCTCTGGTCCTCCCCAGCACCAGTAATTTTATATAGAAATATTCTGTTACTATCATGTCAACCTTTTCAGGTTTAAAAATGTAAACTCTTTAAGTAGAAGAAAATTGCACGCTTGGTTATGTGCTTGTTCATGGATTTGTCTAAGTAGTTACTCTTTCCCCTTGGAAAGAAATGGGTGCTTTCTGGAGATTGGATATCCAGATAATTCAGATGGGTAATTAGCTTCTCTTTTATTAGTCTTAATTCTACCCTTAGATCTTGGCTGTCAAGTAGCAGAGGCCTTTGATGGGTACTGTTCACTAAGCTCACTACTGACCATCATGAACGAGAAGATGAGGAGAGCAATTGACTGCCTCTTTGTTAAGGCTGATGAGAATATTCTTGTGTATAACTGCCACTAGAAGGTTGAACAAAGATGTACCACTTTGTCGTGTGCTGAGATGTGTGCATACCAGCACACCACCAGTGTGTCATCCTGTTGGAATGAGGAGTGACAAGAAGTCACGCTAATGTTTTGGGTGTAACAAGTGGCTACTGTGTTACACGTTTGTCTTGATTTGTACATAAACAGTGTACTTTTGAAGCATCTTCAGAGTGCTGCTTTTGCTCTGAAGGAAGGTGTTAACGTACTTGTTAGAACCACATTTTTTTTCTTTCTCGGGCAACTGACCCACGAATCAATTAGTTGGAGTTGAAAAATTGGAGATTTGTTCTTTTCACGTGTTGACGTGCTAGAAAATAAAAATAGGTGTTGACTTGTGTGCTTTTTCTATCAAGATGCTGTCATCAGCAGACAAGGCTATGCAGGGTTGTTTCTATTGAGTCAATAGTGGCCTGAGGGTCGGCCTAGTCACAGGTAATTGTCGGTGTGTGGAGCACAGAGGTACGCCTGCTAGTTGCAGCGCTGCCCACCTGTCACTTGGAAAGGTGATTGAAAATAATAGCCCAGATGCAGCAAAACTGGACATGGGATTGTGTGGTGACCTTTCCTTTTGTTTAATCTGCCTCTGAGGTTTAATTTCAGGGGACAAGTAATAATTGAATATGCCTAATAACTAAATGCTCATTTGGGACAAAATCCATCAAAATATAATTGGCATTTGATTTTTTTTTTTTTTTTATGAAGGGAGAAGAAAACTGAGTTCGCTGTTGGAGGATGCATGTTAAGGGTATTTTACCACTTAATGCATCATTTGGAGGCACTTTTATACTATATATTAATTGCAAATACTTGAGCATAGGAACATTTTTCCTGGAGACGAGAACCCTTAGGAGAGACCAACTGTTTTTGTTAATGCTCCTCTCAGAAAGGCGGGGAAGGTTATTGGTCTACTGTGCAATAATTTACTCCTCTTTGATATGCAAACGATCCACGGTGAATATAAAAAAATCCTATCAGACTCATTTCACAGTTCTTAACCACTGGGATTCTCTGGAGTCCGTCGCCTCATTAGACCACTGCTCTCCAATGCTAGCATAATTAAAATCTTTAACAGTTTAGCAAAGTAAAGATGTTTGGCTGATCACGTTGAGATGATTATCTATCCATTGTATTCTAAATGGCAAAAATAAATTAAATTTAGACCTTGGCATTTTTTTTATTATGTGTTTCAAATGAATATAATGCACACAGCCTTCTTCTTTAATTCAATACCTTTTGGTGTGGTAAGAAACACGCCTGTTTCAGCTGCTGTTCTTATAACCCAGAAAATGGCCCCCTTTTTCTAATAGCTGTGTTACCCTTGATTGAAACAACGAACTACAATCCAGAGACACCAGTTCTAATGTGGAGTCACCTTAGGATGGGTGCCAGGTATAGGATTTCTTCTCGGTGCTCTTTCAAAGGAAGCTGCTTCTGTTGATTGGTGGCGTTAGGTGAATTTCAGAGCCTGTGTCTTCTGTGTGCATGCATGCGCTAGGGTATGCACTGAAGTTGGATGTAGAAGCCCGGCCTGTGCAGTCATTCTGTGGGGATAAAGACTTAGTACTCTATGACAGTGAGATTAATGGTCCTGATTGTATCTCTTCTTGGGGAAAATACGGGTTGACACTTTCTTCTTAAAACCCCTGTCCATTTGTGACCCCCCCCCCTTAAAAAACAGGAGCACTCTATTACTCTAAGCTTATTTTACGTTTTCATTTTATTCCGTAATGGTTCATTAGCACTGATCTAAGAAATGACAGTAATAATAGTGTTACTTGTATAAAAAAGTTACACAGTTTTCCAGTAGACACATCCATCAATTAAGCATGTGGTACTAGAAGCCAAAATTAATGAGGAAGATAGGTGTGTTAATGAAATAATCATAGTATAATCAATTTGACTGTTAAAAGTTGAGAAGCATTTCAGGAAGGCGATATGAATTCATAATTTATGTCTAAAAGTGATTAATAAAAACTATATTTAATAACAAAGCTATTTGTCATCATTTAAGACTTAAGCACAAAAAATTATTCATTTTGTAGCTCATGTTGTCATAAGGATATAGTCGAACAAATTTATCTCAAGCCCTTCTGGGTGTCTAAAAATATGGTAGTGTCTCTCTACGTTTTTCCTAAAATTGAGAAACCACATTTTGGATGGATGGAGGCAGACTGTTGTTACAAAATACCAGTGTTTGAATCCTTTCTCTGGGTGTCTGTCATGTGGGCTGAGAGCCTTTCAGCTGGGCCGCTCTGTGAGAGAGGTTTATTGCTACTGTATTTGCCTCAGTTGGGAGGGGAAGGGAGAGGAAAAAAAAAAAAGAAAGAAAAACCAACCTACACACACCAAAAAGCCCCCTAACACTAGGCTTTGTTTACTGACTCTTTGATTTAATTACTGTTTGAAGAGGACGGAATTAGCTGTTAATTGATTTAATTATCCAATTTGTTTGTTTCAGGCATGATTCCAACAGAACTGCAGCAGCTCTGGAAAGAAGTGACAAGTGCTCACTCGGCAGAAGAAACCACGGGCAACAATCACAGCAGTTTGGATCTGACCACGACATGCGTCTCTTCCTCTGCACCTTCCAAGACCTCCTTAATCATGAACCCCCATGCCTCTACCAATGGACAGCTCTCGGTCCACACTCCCAAAAGGGAAAGGTAGGAATGAGCCATCGTCCATTTTTACCCAGGGAGGGCCACGTGGCCCATGGCAGATGTGGCCTAGCCCTGCCATATCTCCGTGGTCCTTAATTGAGTTCTTGTGTGACTTGAATGTGCATATAATTATATACACATGAAGGATGTATTCAGTAGGGTTTGGGTGTGAAGCATCTAATTATTTTCACCTTTTCAACATGGAATTAGCACTTTTGCAGATGTAGTCTCAGTGTAGAAGTACAGGCAGAAGCCTTGGAATTTCTCATTGGAGGGATTGGATTTCAAGACTTCCAGGCCGATTCTTTCTGCCAAGTGCTCTTGTCATACAAGTCAAATTCCTTGGTTCTAAACACCTTCAGGGAAGAGTAATATCTGCTGCGGGCAATTTTGAACCATGGTTTGGAAAAGCATAAGCTTATGATAGTCTACACTGTCCCTATTGAAGGCAGGAAGCCATCTTTTTTCATGGTCTATCCCCAAACCATGTGGCCTTTTTAGGATAGATATGGGGGTGGGAGGTGGAAGGGGGGAGGATAGAGGGATGGAAGGGTGTGGTATATGATCATTCACGTGCACCTACAGCATATTTCCTTGTGATTGAAATATATGAACATCATCCATATTGCTGTATTCCTGTTTGGAGGTTGAGATATGTTCTTAAAGGCCTCAAGATTCAAATGAATGTTAGCTGAAGCTAGGGTTGTTTTAGAGATCCGGAATATATCATGTTAGCATGGAGTTCTAAGAAAATAAAGCTGTTCATTCATATTATATCCTAGCACCTAGAAACATTATTAATACTGCTGTTGAAATGCTTATCCAAAGTGGAATATATAACGCTTCTAAAATTAACAATTTTTTTCTGTTGACTATTTTAAAAATATTTCATCTATATTTCATATGCAGAGCTTGCAGACATAGGAAGAGAAGAAACCTTCAAAGTAGCATGTGATACCAAATGCCATTTTCTATCAGGAAAAAAAAAAGCAAATTCTATATTTTTTGTTGTTTTTAAATGAAAATGATTCAGTGAAGAAAAGGTTTAGTTATGCATTTTAGTTAAGCAATTATAAGTATAATTTAATGTCTTTCTCAAAATATTGAGTATTAAGCCTGCTGTTTTAATTATATATATATATATATATATATATATATATATATTCGTATCAGAAAATATTATCTGAATGTATATATCATGAAGTTCCAAATAAAGAACCTTTAGTCGACAGTGGATCACAATACAGTGGTGATCGCCTAAGATTTCCCATCACTTAGCGACCTGGTGTTCATTGTACCATTATAGCAACAGGCCTTCCTCCCAGACTTTGTCATATAAAACTTGAGCACGTACAGTTATGAACACAGCATTTTACTTGGAAATGACAGTGAACAGCACTGACTGGTTCATGTACCCACTGCTCCTGATGATCATTATTTTAGAGTAGATTTCCTTTTTTACCTGTATAGAATATGTTGGGTGTACTTGGTATTCTGTGCTAGGATGGTAGGTTGGCAACAACCTCATCCATACATCTTATGTTACCTGATGGCAGCTTTTTCTCTTGTGCTAAATTCAGTCTTGTGCTTGTTTGCTCATCATGGCCCTATGAGTCTCTGTCTCTCTGTCTCTCTCTCTGTCTCTGTCTCTCTGTCTCTCTCACACACACACACACACACACACCCCAAGTAAGACAGACACACACACACACACACACACACACACACACACACACACACACACACACACACACACACACACACACACACACACACACACACACACACACACACACACACACACACACACACACACACACACACACACACACACACCATTTGGCCTAGAGCTATGGTAAGCTATACGATGTAGGTTTGTGTAAGTACATCCAATGATGCTACATTGCCCAGGCTACATCCTGAGATACTTTCCTGAGATATATTTCTTAGGACGTTAAGTGACACATGATTGTGTCTACACACATGCAGAGCTATGCACATCTGTGCCTGTCTGTGATTCATGTTCAGCATAAACATCATCAACAGTTCTTAGAGATGAGAAGAATGTTTATGTTTTGGTCCACATTTGAACCTCACCTCTAAAGTTTGTAGGAATATCTGTGGTAGATAATTAAGAACTAAGGGATGGCTTAGAAGAGGTTAAAGAATGGATGGTGAGGCTGATGCCAGTTGTTCACACCTGTTATCCTAGCTACTCAGGAGGCTAGGACAGGAGGCTAGGACAGAAGGAAAGTGCATGAAACTCATATCATCTCCAGTTAATCAACAGATAGCCACAAATGGTGCTGGTGGAAAAACAAAACAAAACAAAAACATTAAGGGACAATGCTCAGGCTCTGAGTTCAAGCCCAGTACCGGCACACACACACACAAAATTTAAAAATACTAAAAAGGAAGAAGGCTGGGTGCTGGTGGCTCACACCTATAATCCTAACTCCTCAGAAGGCTGAGATCTGAGGATCGCAATTCAAAGCCAGCCTGAGCAGAAAAGTTCATCAGACACTTATCTCTAATTAATCATCAGGAAACCAGAAGTGACATTGTGGCTTAAAAGTTGTAGAATGCTAGTTTTGGGTGAGAAAGCTCAGGGACAGTGCTCAGGGCCTGAGTTCAAGTCCCACAACTGATCAAAAAAATTAGAAGAAGAAGAGGAAGAATGTTAGACAGTGAGATTCAGTTTGGAGCCATTAGGGGAAAGGCAGCTTCCTCTTCTCTTGGGGGTAGAAGTGGATGTCTGGAAACCAATCTCAGCTCATGCTTTGGAATCTCTTATAATGTCTGTAGTATTTATTTTTTCAAACTAGAAATCCTTAGCTTGCTCTAAAGGAAACGTTCTAGACTGTCCTCATTTGCTGCTCTTGCTGTTCACGTCCTGAGGTTGGTGCCTTCCATTTACTGTGGAGCAATTGACTCACATCTTTATCCATAGGCAGAGCAGGGGCCCATACACTAAAAAACGCCGACTGATGCACTTAAGGTATTTGTTGTAATCTTGTCAGCCACTGTGGAGCCTGCACAGATTTCCTGGGATACAGAAATCTCTTCTTGTTTAGATGCACTGGGCTCAGTTTCATCTTAAAAGGTTATATGTCTGCAGTCAGGTGATAGCTTAAATGGAGGCGAGCAATAGAAGAATAGCCCTTTTCAGGTCTTAAGGCACATTTGAAAGTAAATGGATCTAAGAGACAGTCTAATTCCAAAAGACTAAATTTGTTTGATTTTTTTAATGGTCTTTATTTGTCTGAATAAATGTCGTGTTTAATCTTCATTATTCTCCATGCCCAAATTTGACAGTGGATGGGATGAGAATTCAGATTTCTATGAGCCTGAATCTGGATATAAAAACGGCCTGAGTTGTTCAATTGAACAGGCAAGGAGGAAGCAACGGTGGAAATATATGCCATTAACTTATCTCTTGGTTTGCTCAGTTTATATTACCTGGTAGGTTCTTAGATGGACATCTTATTTTATCTTTGGCACTGGGTATCAAACCCAGGACTTCATGCATGCTAAACCAAGCACACATTATACCCCTTACGCCCACTGGCAACCCTGACCAGCACATATTAACTGAACATATCTAGGATGACAGATGGAATACTTTCAGTTAAAAGTAACTCATCTACTTGGTGGTATAGAATTGACTGTGAAAACTGATAATGTTAGCCAGCTTTGGCTAGAGGTACCTACTTAGAGTGTCATGTGCCATTAGCTTATTATGGTTAATCTTTACATGTTATATATGATACCAGGTTTAAATAGAAAACAATAAAAAAAAAAAAAGAGAGGAGGGAAAAAAGTAGTCAGTGCAGAAAGTGCATCTTCACTTGTACCTGGGGCTGGCACTGGCCTCAAGACAATTTTGTCACTGCTTTACAGATATCTGATCCTTTACTTACCCAGTGCTTTTGTGAAATGCATGTCTCCCCATGTTCTCCTGTGATGTCTCTGTAAACCTCTTTTCTTCCCCATGTGGTAGTGCAGTAACTGGGCAAACAAGAGTCCCCACACACCTACCAAGAGTCTAACCTTCCAAACTCTAGACTGGGTTAGTAGCTTTGAGAATGTTAGGGATTTGGGAACGCTCTGGAAATGAGGCTGGAAGAAGAAGGTAGTGCTGGAAGAGTTGGTGTTTGTTGCAGAGTAGCTGGATAGCTAACACCCTGCCTGGGTTCCTGCGGCCTTAGCCACCGTATCCTCCTGCTCTGGCCCCATGCATTTTGCAGCTCCTGTGAGCAGCCACAGCCACAGCAGCAGCTCTGGGGTTTGGTGAGCTGCAATCTGTTAAGGAGATAAATAATGTGCTTGGCACGACACTCCTACTCTCCTCTTTAATTTGTCTTACACAAGGAAAATTATAATTAAATCATTCAGGGTAAACCCTTGAGTGTAGGGAAGGGAAAAAACACACTTTGGTAAAGATTGCCAATAGAAACCCACTTCCCTGTTGTGCAGGGCAGAGCATTTATCAATATTCAGCACGGTTCTGGGAGGGAGGAGCGGTCCGTGTGATTTGTGAGGCGGATGCCAACGCTCAAATCAAGGCTTGTTAACAACCCGTCCCCGTGCAGTCCGGGACCCCAGGCATCATTAGAATTCAGTACTGGTACCACACTTCATGCCTTGATTTTTCTCCCGACAGTTTAATAATGTTTATTGTGCTGATTATATATAAATCCATTGATGCAATAAACATACCTCTGTTGTCATACCTCAGAGAAGCGTGGCCAGGATGGAGTTCAGTGGGCAGAAGCCAGCAGGAGCCACAGGAAGAAGCAGGTGCTTGCAAACCTGTGACTCTCATTTTATGTATTGAGGAGGGGCCAGGGAGTCTTGACCTTTTCTATAGCAGGACAACACTTTCGGGATTGGGATGCTCGCGGATGTGAAGATATTGTCTTGTTCTTTAACTTCACCGACAGTCTCCCCTTTAGAAAAATTCCAAGTTTTGCTGTCAGTAAACAGAAATCAACTGAGTGCAAATGAAACATTTATTAAAATGCTAAATTTAGTAAGTCCTTTGAGCCTCTTGGATCAAAGCAGCTATGTAAATACAAATAGCAATTACTACTTAAGGAATTGCTTGAATTAAAATTCTAAATATCACATTATATGAGGGTACACTAGGGAAGGGGAAAGGAAACAGATTTGTTCTGTTCCTTCTCTGTGTCTAGTGCCGCTCACCTCTGGCATGTGGAGTGATGTCTCATTTTATCCACAGGGCCGTGTGGGAACCAGCAGGGAGAATGGTACCCATTTTACACATGAGGACAGTGAACTGTAGAAATTAAATGACTAATCAATGATCTTAAGAACTGGTTAGTGGCATATCCGAAATCCACCTTCAGCTCTTAATTTATACTTTCTAAAATAGGGTTTGGGCCGGGCACCTGTGGCTCACTCAAGCCTATAATCCTAGCCACTCAGGAGGCTAAGATCTAAGGATCGAGGTTCAAAGCTAGCCTGGACAGGAAAGTCTGTGAGATTCTTATCTCCAACGAACCACCAGAAAACCAGAAGTGGTGCTGTGGCTCAAGTGGTAGAGTGCTCACCTTGAGCTGAAGAGCTCAAGGACAGTGCCTAGGCCCAGAGTTCAAGCCCCATGACTAACTCCCTACCCCCCTCCTCCAAAAAAAAAAATAGGGTTTGGTGTTTCTCTGCAGGATAGAGATGAGTACATAATTGTGTTAAAAGTATGCTCAAGTCAGTGACCCTAAAATAAAAATTATTTAATTTAAATTAATTTCAATAAGACATTTATTTGACAACCTACTTAGTGCAAAGTACAGCGTCTAATGGAGAAAGTACCAGAGCTTCTGCTTTTTATGGTATTATAGTCCTTTTATGAAGTGGGGACATCTCCAAAATATAAGTAACGTTTGGTATGAACAGCGAGTAATCAAGAACTGCAGTGCTTGCCTGCAGGAATCGTAGATATTTTCTCACTTGAGCATTTCTCCAGTGCATAGGTCTTCTAAGTATTTTTATCCCCCTAAAGCTTCCTTAAGCATTTGGTGGAAGAAGTGTCTTTAGACCCTGCAGAAATGATGGTTGGGTGGCCTTGGCTTTCTCCCCACCCATCAGACCATCCTCAGAACCAGGTGACCTACTCAAGGCCGTTTTGGCTATGAGTCTAACCTGCCTTCAGTCCGTGGTGATATCTGCCTTCCCTTTTCATTTCCACTCTTTGGCTCAGCCCCTGTTTTGTGGTGGCTTACATTCTACTGCATTCCATATTTGGCAGCTGCCTCTAAGTAGCCCCTGCAGCTTTTTGCTTGGCTAGTGTACTTTTGGACAATTTCATTTAATAGGCAATCTCTGTTTCTGATTTCCACCCTCTTGACATATTGCCATATATTTGTCTGTATTACAATAACATTTGTGTTTATGGTCCTTGATAATTTTGAAAGGCAAGGACTTTGAAGTACACACATGCCTGGTATGTTGATTTTCTTTCATCTTTTCTGAAACTGAATTCTGTATTGGTGAATAAATAGTAGTGCTTTGGGATTAATTACTAAAAATCAAGAAGTTTGTTTTCAGAACCCTTCCAGACACACAAGCCTTTCACATTTTCATGCTCTCACACTGACATTTAGGGGCTGATGAGCCAAAATTTTAAGCAGTAAATTCTATTTCCCATTCCTCTGAATAAGTTTGTTCTCATTTCAAGAGTTTTGTTAGTTTGTGTTTTGGAAATCAGGTAGGAATTTGGTTTTTGGTGTTTTTTTTTTTCTTTAGAGCACTGAGAGAAAACATATTTCCTAATTCTTTCTTTCCATTAGAGTCTTTTGGAAAATGTGGTCAAATTATCTCAGATTATCTTCAATATTGTTCCAACTATATCCTTTCAAATGTCTGTTGAGGTATGTGAATGATCTATAAGGTACACTGGCCAATTTTGAGTGATCATCCAAATTTAGCCAGCTGCTGGTTGTTTTTCTTTGCTTGTTTGTTTTTTGTTGTAAATGAAGTTTTAGTGTGACATATTCATGCTCATCATTTACATGTTGGCTGTGTATATCTCCACACTACCATGGCTGTTCTTGCAGAGCAGTTTCAGTGAAAGCCAGGTAGCCCATAAACAAACAAACCCCATTTATTCTCTGGTTACTTTGGAAAAAATTTTGCTTACCTTCACTGTGAGACCACAGTTTATCAGATTCCCCAGTGATAATCTACTGTGGTGTTGTTGGTTTGTTTGCTTGCCTTGGTGCTTCATTAAATACAAAAATATTCCCAGGGCTTCCCTCATTAAGACTTGACCTTGGTTGTTCTAGGGAGGTGAGGGACATCGTACTTGCCATACGCAAAAGCTTTGACGTGATATGAAGCTTGTTAGGAATTCAGAGTTCTGGTGACCCTACACCCCACACTGACAGGATGGGGGTGTGCCCAGTAACATTTATACACATGGTGTATCTGGGACCCAAAATTTTTTTTTACAACATGCAGGAGGTCCCACTGGTAGTCGGTGATCGTACAGGGACTAGACTCACGGTTTCCCTAATTCTCCAGTACTTGGCTCTCAGATAGACCGCTCATTAGAGCAGCCCAACTCATGCCTTTCATTAGAATCTCCTTTGGGTCAAGTTTTGCAGGTTTAGACCATAAACCACCAATGGCTGAAACCTTGGACCAAACCTATCTGTTCTACCGTAATTTGGAAGAATCCCCCAAAGCTCTCTGATATTAGTGCTCTTCCTTCCTACAGCCTCATCTTTCTGCAAGGGGAGAAGTTAGAAGGGGGAGAAATCAGGATTGAAACCACCGTGGTTGAGCAGGTCTTGTCAGGTGTAGGGGATACAGGGGAGAGAAGCTGCCATAGCCAACTGCAGAGACCTAAAGTACAGTGGCAGGGGTGATTTCACTCTAGAGCAGGCCTTTCGGGGCATCACCACCCTAGGTCTGTCTACATGAAAAGCAACCTTTTTATGACCAAAAAAAAATGTTCTTGCTCATGTCACACAAAAGCACCCTGGAGGCTAATCAACATTTTGCTCCCTAAACATAAACTGGATGTTTGGCAGTCTTCAAGTTCTCAAGAGCTGTGATGTATTTGCCCCAGTGCTGAAAGCCAGTTGCCCCTGGGTGGTAGAAGGAAGAGCAAAAGTTCTTTCAGGACAGCGTGACACAATGCCTTGTCACCTCCTGTCATTCACTCCTGCCGAGAGGACAAGGAGAGAAAAATCTTTAAAATGTTGGCATGCCACAAGGGAAAGGTTTATGGGTTTTCTTGACTGTTCACTTTGTGAAGTGATTAAAACACACACACACACACACCTCAGCTATTATTGTCTAACAGATGTTGTATCTTACCTCAATAAAGTGCCTTTTACCATAACACAGCATCATTAGACTCTATAAATCTTTTCCTATTTATTGTGCTTAAATGATAAATGCCTCCCAATAAAATGACATCATTGATCTAAAGAGTCATGTTCATTTTATAAGTTTCTCTTCTTATATTTGGTTTTTCATTCATTTCCTTTGGCAGTATTACAATGGGAATCTCTGCTATAAGACTGTTCTGGGTACAGTGTACCAGATTTTTCCACCCCAGACCATATTGGAGCCCCTTAGCTGGTTTGATACTGTCCACATTCTTTTCTTTGATGTGCTCTTGCTACTGATAGAGGATTTTTTTTCCCCAACCCAACACAAATCCTTGGCTGGCATCTCCTATTTGACAGGGCTTGCATTTGGGTAGAAGGACCTGTGCCCCCATCCTTCCAAATACTCTTTAACATTCTGAGATTGAGGGAAAGTGAATGCTGAGAACAGAGTACCAGCCAGCCTTGAGGAAACCCTTAGGACTTTGCCCCGTATGCCAAGTTTTACCCTTTCACTCATAAAAGGCTTTTGTAGACATGCTCACTTTTGCTTCTTGCATGGAGTGAATCCAGATGTCTTTCGGGTAGATAGTAGAGCCAGCCATCCAGAAGTAGAGAGGGAAGCCAGGAGTTGCTTCTAGAATGCTTAGAGAAAACAAGTGTCATTTGATTCAGCTATCAGGGACAACTAAATATCCTATTTCTTAAGCCAGTTAATGAGGTCAGCTAAGAAGGAACCAATGCCAGGGACCTAAAGGGAAGTTCTATTACTGTTTTTCCAAGATTCGCAAAGATGCTTTTCTTTGCACTGCTGTTCTGTTGGGTTTTTTTCCTTTTCCTTTTCTCCCTTGGCTTTGCCTGGACTTCCTCTATAGCCTGTCTCTGTAGGTCTTTGCAAGGAAGCTCCCACTCAGCTGACTGACTCACTGGGGTAATGCAAATGAGGGCGTTACATATGTACTACATTCCTGAAGTTCTTTATTCCACCCCCTTTTGTAATCAGGCAAGGCCTAAGTATATTAGAAAGTATATTCTCCTCATTAAGACAATAGTGGAGGCTCACAAAGGGGGATTGTTAATATGTGTTCCAGCTTGTCACTTCTGCCTTTGTGAATACAGAAGATAACCGTTCCTTTGGGAAACTATTTCGGGAATTGGGCAACAGATACGGTAGCCAAAGGATTCTCTCCACTGTCATTTTTCCTCTCTGAGTATACTCAAAAATAACGTTGCTTCCACTGCACAGACAGAGCGCAATTGCCACAGCCCAGGTGGCGTTAATATGGGACAATCCCCCCGGCACATGTTGCCAAGAGTTATACAGCTTGTTCAGTGTCCCTGTCCATATGGCAGTGTGTCCCATTCACAGAAAGACATTGGGTAGGGCCGGGTGGGGACTGTGGTCATTGTAGTGTGAGGGGTTGGCTTCTGTTCCTGGTGCCTCCCATGTGCCACCATGTGTTTTATTGTAGATCTGAGTTGTAGTGTACCCACTGTCTGATTCCACTGGGAAGAAATGCAGTGACAGCATTGATGCTATCCTCACTTTCCCTCTTCTTTTAGAAGCACATGGTGAATTCGCTGAGCAAGTACAATGGTGATGTAGGAAGTATTCTCAGTGAAGGGGAGCATTCTGGGGAGACTTCAGCCCATGGAGACTATATACATTCTCTGCTAGAATTCTTCCCTAAACTGTAGTTTTTTGTTCTTTTCACTTTCACCTGTGAAAACTATTCCCATTGTCCACGTTGGATTGCTGGGCATTTTTGTTGTTGTTGCTGTTGATTTTTAAGTCTTCAAAGGAAAATAGAAAAAGGGACTATTAGGAGGCTTAGAAACTCCTGCAAAGGGAGTTTTCCCAGTGAGGAAGGAGGAAGGTAGGGAGGGGTTAAAAGGCGCTTAGGCAAAGACTTTTCTCTTTATATACTGTACCCACATGTTGTTCTGCTTTTGGGTAACTGTTTGTGTTCTTGTTTGGTAAACAAACAGAACCCATAGCAACTGTAACCGATGATATTTATACAACCTGTAAGACTTCCCTAAACAAAGGGACATACTTTTATGACCTTCAGATTTCATTCCTTTTATAGTCTGAATTCAAGGGAAGCATGCCATCTGATGCCAGGCTGATCTCTTTCTTCTTTCTTTTGTTTCCTACTTTTTTTTTTCTTTTTACAAAGTACTTTGAGGTCTATCTTTGAAGGTGCTTTTGTGGAGCATGTATTTTACATCTTGACTGAATGTTAAAAGAGTTTGAGGATCTCAGATGGTAGAAGGAGGGAAAGAGCTAAAGTATTGGGGAAAATGATGTGTGGTACGTGCTTTCAAAGGGGTCTTTGTAGTTATCAGGTGGCAGACCAAGTCTTTCTATACCCAGAAGGTGATACTCCACTGACATTATTACCATAGAGCTAGATCTGCATCTATGGTTTTATCTCTTTCTCTTCATCTGAAATATTGGTGGCTACATTCTCCTCCCGACGAGCCCCTATATTCTACTCACATTTCTCCGTATGAGTCATATTTACGACAAGAACAAGATGTCTCGTGTTAAAGATCAGTGTGAGAAATAAATGGCAGTTTACTTTAATTAGAAAAAAATTGACACCAAGAGCTGGAATAATCCAGTGGCGTTTGAATAAATTAGAGGATGGTAGAGACCGAAATAAAAAAAAGACACTTAACAAGGATAAATGGGAAGTTGTCCCCAGTTCAACAGAAAATGTGTTCCGAAGTGGGACAGAAGTCAGGGGACAGTAATAACGTGTCTGTTCACTGAGGCCAGCCAAATACTTCGCCTGTGCCAAGTGTCCTAGGCTCTGGGTATTACAGCTGTGAGCTCTACCAAATCTCTGCCTGGCACTGACTGGGCTGGAGGAGAAAAGTAGAGCAAACACACACTGCATAACAAAAAGAGAGTTAAATTTGGGGGTCAGGAGAGCTAAGAAAAGGAGCTAAGTTGATGTGGAAAGGTCAAGGATCTTTCTCCTGGCTAAGAGCAGAGGCAAAGGCCAGGAGGCAGAGGTAAAAGTAGAACCAGTTATTGCATCGTGGCTCATAACCTTGCTCAGTAGGGTTACTAGTGTATACGAACTCCAAAGCTAGCCCACAGAATGCAGGACAACCATCACTTAATCTCATCATGCTCTGATTCTATCTGAAATGGGTATGATCTTAGGCCTGGCCTCATAAGCTAACCTACAAGGGTAAATGAGCTAATGTATGTGTTTGGTTGTTAGCCCACAGTAAGGATTCTTTAATTAATTGTCATGAAATAAGTTCAAACCATGTTTATTGGACACTTATTGTATACTGTCATTTCTCAGGATTAGTGGTAACATAGTTCTTTGTCTTAATGAGATCTCAGCCTAACCAAAGAGTCGAACCTGGGAACAGACACTTGAGTGACTAAAGTGCCCAAGTGAATGTGGTACCGTGTAAAATCTGTTAAAATAAAATGCGCACTAGTGGAGTGCCCAGTGTTGGTATTTCCCCCCAGTATATGCCTCATGAGCTTATCACACAGCACATTCCACTAAGGAAAAATTTTCTCTCTCTTGCCCTAATACCACATCCCTGTCACCCAGGAAAATAAACCTGGCATGCTAAATTTCGCTGCAGAAGACTCCATAGTTTCCTGATCAGAAGAAAGTGAACTAATGAATGAGTTATGGTCAGGAGCCGTTGGGAAGAGTTTGGTATTTGTTACATCTAGGCCTCCTGTGCTGTCTGCGCTCCTGGGTAGTCACTGTCCTCCCTGCAGACACCTGGACTTCCGTGTGCCTGGATCTCAGGGAGAGCAGCCCCTGGGAAGAAACACCTGCCAGAGTGGCAGAGTGCAGGTTGCTGGTCTCTGCCCCTCACGTTCCTGATTGAGGCAGTCATGGCACAAAGCACAGGAATGCACATCTTGAGAGATTCTCAGGGACTGTCCTTCAAGGACCAGCCTCCATCCTGAAGCTGTGGCTTTCCCTACAGGATGTTGGAACCACCCACTGCATGTCCTTACATGGTGACTCTGGCTTTTGTCATCTTCTCAAGTTCCAAGGGACATAGAAGTAATTCAGACTCTGATTCCTTAGGAAATCCCTTCTCATTTCATACAGCAGAATCCTAAAGACTTCCGTCCATTGGAAACTCCCCTTGCTGGCCTTTCCATCATTTGTAGGTGCTCTGGTTTTGTGCATTGACATATTTTTCCCCCTTTCAATTATGTGGTGTTTCAGTTCTCCATCAGCTTCCTCCAATTCCTCAGCAGCAGCTGAAATCCTACAATACATTAAGACTCAGATCATATATTTATTATAGCACTTGTGCCCAACCTGGTAGCACATGTGTACAATGCCAGCTACTTGATAGAGGAAGGGAGGACAAAGCAGCAAAGTTAGTATGAAACTCTCATCAAACTGGACAGTTGGATGGTGATTTTGCGGAGAATGAGAACTTCCTCAGAATTAATGTGGGTGATTTGCAAACTACTTGATTACTGACCCCATCAGTACAAAAGTGCACCCCTACTATCTGTTAATCGTGTATGCCCATATTCTAATCTATTACCCATTTCAAAACCTTCCAGGCTTAGAGGGTGAGAAATATGTATGCAGAAATATGTACATTTAAATATGACATTAACACACACATGAAGAAACGTTTGAGTCACCCACTCATGAATTATATGCATCCCGACATGGAGATTCTGCTTTAGGAACTCAAGATGGAGGTTATCACAAAGTAGGTACTCGATAAAACTTGGTGAATTAAAGGTAGAAAAGAACTTGTGTTATTGAACATTAATGAAGCATCTCAGAGTACAGAGGAATAAAAGAAATGACCCCCAGTACGGAGGGATTCTCAGGAAACATAAAAAATCTGGATGGTTTTGAACCAGTAGTTTTGTGTCTTCAGTTCACTTTCCTAGCGTACAAGAGCCTGATTCTTGCTCGTCTGCAGAATCCTGGAACTCTGGGAAATCGTGTGCGGCTTTATGTACTGGGGGCCGTGGTGGGATGAAGAAAGAATGATTATGGGAGCCTTTATTTACACTCTGGCTTCCTGGGTATTGTTGATTTCTCTAACATATGGACGAGGTTCCACATCGACCTGTGATTCACCAGTGCAAACACTTGCATCCCACATAATGGGAATGCCCGCCTAATGGCGTTAATAACTTTTGGATTAGTGGCCCCTGTGTCTGTGTTGACACAGTTGTTCACACCACTCTCTGGAAAGCTTTCTGTTTTCTTAGGGAGATCCCAATGTTAACGCTGCCAGTGATAAACTCCTACTTACAAACTCAGACCGGCCCTTTCTGGTGCCCGAAACAAAGGCTGGACCTCTGCTTCTTCCTCCTCCTTTCTCTGCTTATTCCTTCCCTCGTCACCTTGCAAACACAGGCCTTCTGCCCTTGTCACCGTCTGTACTTTCTGTGTGATTGCATTGTGCTCTGAACCCACCAACCAGCCTTGGGTTCTACAGCGCTGATTTTCTCCATGGTTCCATTGTTCTGCTGTGCCACGTACTCCTGGCGTCTGGGAATCCAGATGGCATGCCCAGTGTAGCTGGGAAGGGAAGCAGGGCCTATCTGAGATAGGGCTGGTGATTACACTGCCCAAATGTACTGTGTATTATGCAGCCCAGAATGGGGTTTTAACTATTGGAAAACCAGCTGGTCACGGGTCATGCAGATGGCCCATATGTGAGATTCCACCATATATTCAGTGGCAAGTGCTTGTCTTGAGAGCACTGAGCAGCCTTTCACATTGCCTCTGTCCCCAGGATATATCCCCAGGATGAGCCAAAGACTCTCCTTCCCCATGGAAGTTGTTACCATTGTGTCTTCTGAACCAGTGGCTCTTACCAGTTACCCTCACTACTCAGGAGCCTGAGATCTGAGGATCAGTTTGAAGCCAACCCCAAGAGAAAAGTCTGCGAGAATCCATCTCCAGTTAACCAGCAAAATGCTGGACTGGAGGTGTGGCTTAAGTGGTAGAGGGCCAGCCATAAGCAAGGAAGATGAGCTACAGCCCTCGTTTAAGCCTTTGTACCAGTACTTGCACACAAAAATGTATCCTCTGACACATACTGCCGGGTCTGTGTTGATTCACTAAGTTAACAGAGCCATAAGCTGGGTCTCCTGGAGTCACTATTTCCCATACTGCAGTCATGCGAAAACCTTTAGCTTTGTAGTGAGATTTATCACACCTCCTCTTGTGATTTGTTGTAGTATTTTCTTTAACCCAGGTCACTTTTTAATTTAAACAAAGCTGATCTCATCCTTTGAAATGACATCTGTGAAATCAGCAGAGAGATGTTAGATTTTTTTTTTTTTTGCGTGTGCAAAAGAAATTAAAATCAGTCTAGAAACTTTGCAGTCTTTCTGTACCCAGGGTTGTGGAGAGCACATCACGTGCTGGAATGTTCTTTTTGGTAGTACGAGGCTTTGAACTTGCAACATTATAATATTTAGCAGGTGCTTTACTATTTGATCCACAACTGTGGCCTTTTATTTGCCTGAAGTTTTAAAAACCGATCCTGGAGCTTGAACTGTGGGCCTGGGTACAGTTCGTGAGCTCCTTTTGCTCAAGGCTAGCACTTTACCACTTGAGCCACAGCACCACTTCTGGCTTTTTTTTGTGATTAATTGGAGATAAAAGCCTCATGGGCTTTACTGCCCTGGCTGGCTCTGAACCGTGATTCTCAGATCTCAGCCTCCTGAATAGCCAGGATTACAGCCACCAGTGCCCAGCTTGGCCTGATTATTTTTAAGATAGTATCGCAGTTTTTCTCCCAGGGAAGCCTAGACTTTGATCCTCCTATTTTTGCTTTCTTCCATAACTGGGTTGACCAGCATGTACCATTACACCCATGTTCGTTCATTCTTCTTTCTTTCTTTCTTTCTTTCTTTCTTTCTTTCTTTCTTTCTTTCTTTCTTTCTTTCTTTCTTTCTTTTCCTTCCTTCCTTCCCCTTCCTTCCTTCCTCTCTCTCTTTATCTCTTTTTCTTTCTTTCTTTCTTTTGGCTGAAATGAGACTTTTGTGACCTTTTTTTGCTCATGGCTTGCTGAGTAGTTGTAATGCCCCCATGCCCAACTATTGGCTCAGACAGAGGTCATAGGAATTCCTCCCCACAAACTGGCCTTGAACCACTCACTATCTTTCTAAGCTCCCCACTCCTGAGTAGTTTAGGATTACAAGTGTGAGTCACAGCTCCTGGATGTTAAGACATTTTAATAGATTCCTTCATTTTTGCAGTGAAGAAAACCCTGATTCAGTATGTTCTATGACAGGTAGATCAAAATCCTCCTTTCATGGTATCCCTAGGATAATCCAAAGCTGCCATTTTTCCTTCCTAAACTGTCCCTTCGTGACTCTGGTTTTCACACTTCTACTTCCAAGTTTCGGGATAGGAACAAGGCTTAGAGTTTGCTGAAGTAGATCCCAGAATTTAGGGAGTGTGAAGTTTTGTGATACTGCTAAGCCCATTGAGTAAGTCATTATGTTAGATTATTCCTGGTCAGGGCAGTGTCCAGCAAGCATAATCACTCACTAGACACCCTGGCTAGTAGTGTAAAGTTGGTTTTTTGGGGAACCAATGGAAAACAGCCTTTTCCCGTGTGCTAACTATTTCCTGTAGCCTTTCCTGTTTTCTTACATATATGTCTTTTAACAACCAAAGAAGAGCCCTCCCTGTATGGAGTTCTTAAAGTGATCTGGAAGGAGTTTTAGGCATGGCCATTTCTTTTTTTTAATACATATTTTATGTAAAAATACTGTACAGAGGGGTTACAGTTACATGGGCACAGTAATAAGTACGTTTCCTATCAAGCATTGTTACCTCCTCCTTTGTTTTTCCCCTACCATCCCTTCCCTCCCACCTCTACAACTACCCTCCCCGCCTCTCCCCTTCCCCTGCCTAAATTGAAAAGTTCATTTTTCAACATAGTGCCTTGTACATCTCATTGTTACAATGGGTCAACCTGTATCCCTATTTAAGCATTTTATTTTTTCCCTTCCCTCCCCAAATTAGAAAAGTGTATATATAAGATGCAGGGCACCAACAACAAATACAGTGAAAACAGGAGTTATATCATGGGGGAGGAACATACAAAGAAACAAAAAAATCACATAGTACATTATAAATACATTAGAAACAATAGCAAGAAAGAAAAAAACCACTTGTGTCCCTATCTTTTGGTTCATTTCGCTTAACATCATCTTATCTGGTCATATATACATAGCTTTTGACCTTTTCTGCTTGTCCCAGACACCTAGTAGTTATTGAAAATAAGGGAAACTGTGGGACCTAT